>NC_138906.1:162483866-162957483 GCF_965231255.1 Vanellus vanellus | reverse complement strand
GGTAGCATTCTACAATGGTGTTACAGCATTGGTGGATAAGGAAAGAGCAACTGACATCACCTACCTGGACATGTGTGGAATGCTGTCAAATGCTTTGCACAACATCTTGGTATCTACATTGGAGACATATGGATTTGATGGATGGACAGCTCAGTGGGTAAGGAATTGGCTGGATAGCCACACTCAGAGTTGCAGTCAACAGCTCCATGTCCAAGTGGTGAGCAGTGACAAATGGTGTTCCTCAGGGGTCAGTAATGGGACTGCTACTGTTTAACACTTTGTCAACAGCATGGACAGTGGGATTGAGTGCACCCTCAGCAAGCTTGCTGACGACACTAAGCTGTGAGGAGTGGTTGACATGCTAAGGGAGGGGGATGCCATCCAGAGGGACCTGGACAGGCTGGAGAGGTGGGCCTGTGCAAACCTTATGAAGTTCAACAAGGCCAAGGGCAAGGTCCTGCACCTGGGTCACAGCAGTCCCATACACAAATACAGGCTGGGTGGAGAATGGATTGAGAGCAGCACTGAGAAGGACTTGGGAGTGTTGGTTGATGAGAAGCTCAACATGAGCTGGCAGTGTGAGGTCAAAGACCAGAAGGCCAACCGTATCCTGGGCTGCAAAAGAAGCATGGCCAGCAGGTCAAGGGAGGTGATTCTGCCCCTCTACTCTGCTCTTATAAGACCCCACCTGGAGTACAATGTCCAGCTCTGGGGCCCCCAGCATAAGGCCATGGACCTGTTGGAGCAGGTCCAGAGGAAGGCCACAAAAATGATCAGACAGCTGGAGCACCTCTCCTGTGAGGTGCGTTGTTCACCCTGCAGAAGGTTGCTTTGCAGAGACTTATAGTGGCCTTCCAGTACCCTAAAGGGGCCCTAGAGGAAAGATGGGGAGGGACTCTTTTTCAGCGAGTGTAATGATAGGAGAAGGCGTAACAGTTTTAAACTCAAAGAGGGTCAATTTACTTGACATATGAGGAAGAAATTCTTTAAGGGTGGTGAGACACTGGAACAGTTCACCTAGAGAAATTGTGGAGGCCCCATCCCTGGAGGTGTTCAAGGCCAGGCTGGATGAGGCTTTGAGCAACACGGTCTCATGGGAGGTGTCCCTGCCCATGGCAGGGGGGTTGGAACTAGATGATCTTCAAGGTACCTTCCAATCCTAACCATTCTGCAATTTATGCAACAAAATTTAAAGTTTGTGTCAACACTACAGCAAAGCAGCTGTCAGGTGTAAATGGCTTTGTTTTCAAGTTTGCTGTGAACAGTTATTTCAGACAAGGCTACATTTAAAAAAAGTCAAATATTTAGCAGAAGGTAAAACGATCTAATCAGTATCTATGTCAGCATCACAGTATCCACCAGTATCTCCCTTTCCAACTATTTTCTTCCCAAAGGGCAAGTTTTAAAGCTCTAATCACTCCAAAAAACCTAAAGTAGTAATACCCAACTAGAGCATTTTATTTTATCATTTTCTCAACTTTGTTTTCAACCATTTGAAATTTAGTGCCATAAAAGTTTCAAGAAATTCTCAGTGAAATTACAAAATCTACTACTGATCAACTCTGAATGCCAGGTTTAAGAGAAAGAGTGAGAATAAATTACAACCCAGTAAAAGGTGCGCAGAAGGTCCCTTTCCAGACATGCACATTAGAAGTAACTAGTGGGGTCTTTCAGCCAAGCTGCTAAATAATGTGTCACATGATATTTGCCATTAAGATCAAACTACCATCTAATACAATTAGTTTGTACTTCATAGCATTTTTCCCATCATTGGGACATATTAGTTTTCTTTGTAATTCATGGACTTTCCAAACAACAACTTTTGAAGAAATCAAAATTTTAAGAAAGTAAATCAGAAGTGCTTAAAAATACTGTTGAAAATGAAGTGGGGGAAGGAGTACAAGAGGCAAGAGACTTAAATTTGTCACGAAGACAATTCCACAAAGGAGTAACACTAAAGGGTGTGCTACTTTTTTAACAGCCAAATAAAGGTAAAATACTGGAATACAACCACACTTAAGAAACTGTAATCAGGTCTGTGCTTCATATGATTTAATACCTTTTCTAAAAGTTTTTTTTTTTCGTCATCTCCCTCCCCCGCTCCCTCCTGAAATGAATACAAATTAAGTTTTCCCAAATTTCCTGAACTTTCAAAAACTCCCTGATTTATGATTCGGCATCACTAAAACTCTTTGAAGTTCTCATTTCTGCTTCTTTTCAACCACTCAATAACTTAACTTTTATACCTATATGATACTAGAGACAAATAACGCTAGGGGTTATTTTTAATAAGCCTCTTAACATTTTGTCTGTTTAAGATGAAATTGAAAAAAACTTAAGTAAAACTAACTTTCCAACTGTACAGTATTTCACATGCAGTTAAAACGGATCTGAAGACTTACCTTTGAGCTTGAGTGCTATAGCTGTTATCATAGGAATCATAGCTTTGCTCATCATAAGCAGTTCCATAACCATCATCATACTCCTGAAAGGATATAAAAGAAAGGTAATATTAACCGTAAGCACACTCCAAAAACAAAGTAGTAACCCTAGTGCTTAATATGTAAGACAATAGTCTCCTGAAATGCACGGATGACATACGTACACCATGAAATGGCAAAATCTTAGTGATATTAATACAGACTGTTTCCATTTAGGAGGTCACATACATCTAAGACTACAATTACTTCAAAGGTATTTTGAACTATTGGCAATGTGCTTCAAAAACATTTTTTTTTAGTTAACACTGGCTGTGCGGAGACAGTACAAATACTTCATGTCTCCATGTACTTAGATTTGAGATGGCTGAGCTGCTGATCTTCAAGAAAGCTCTGGAAAGCACCTCGAGAATCAAAACATCTGAATAAATATTATGCAACTGACTTAGATAGCTGGCTTATTTCTGGACAATAAATTCAATATTATGTGTAGATTATGGATGGGAAAAATTTCCTAGAGAAACAGCTACTAAGAAGGATTGTTTTACTACTCTGAATGCCCACTGTATACTCATCAACTTGTGGAAGTTTAGCATCCATTATGAAACTAAAAGTAAGGATTTCTTCCTCCTCCCACATTATCCACACTATTTAAGTATACACTATAGTAAAACTCTTCCCAAAATAGCACTGGATTTAAATACCAAGTTGAACAAGCCACTACCTCTGGCTACAAGCCATACAGAAGTTTAAGATAAAAGCAAGTGACAATGATGCTGTGTTTCCACAGGAAAGGTTGAACTATAGAAATTCACAGAACTGTCACCAGTTTGCTTCACCCAATAATAAACCTGAGCCAAACACAAGTGGAAAAGGCACTTCCTCTGTATCAATTCCTAGGAAATCCTAATACGCAAACCCTATCCAAATATGCCAAAAGACCTCAATGGATATTTAGGCGTCTCTTGTCCAGTTTTGCCAGATGAGTGACCTAATGAGAAAACACTTTGAAGATACAGGGACACAGAGAAATGAAAAATGGGCATCATCTTATATATGTTTTCTGAATAAGTTTCTGCCAAACCCTGGCAATGCAAAGATAGTCTCATGAAAGACCAAACTCTTTACCAGAAGAAACCTTTAAGAATCTTTCAACTATGACAGAAAACAAAACCAACTAACAGTATCAATTAGATACGGATGACAAATGATGGGCTGTCCGATTCTAGCAGAAAACATCAACAATTGGAATCTGACAGCTTTCTAGACATTAAGGAAAGCTTTCTCTAGCAGAAGCCAATGACATCCTCAAAACAACCGATAGGAAACTGAATTTGCTGACAGTTTTTTAGCATTTTTCCAGTCATTTGAAATTGCTTATATGGAAAACCAGGCAATCTGCCCATCAGTACTGTTTCACCACCACTAGATCAGGGAACATGATTGTTTCCCAGCAGTGATTAGTAGAAGGGCATCTATGAATATTTGCCAGCACAAATGAGTGACTGCCTTTTCATAGGTCTGAAAGAAGAAATGAGGATTCTTGCGATTCTCTATTGCAATAAGTCTACGGATAAATAGTCCCACTTGAAAAGGAAATGCATTGTTTTCTCTTTCATTAATTCACTGTCCTGAAACTAAACGCTAAAATAGAGTCTTAGCATTTTCTTTGCCCATCTGATAAGGATATGGATTTTTCTTGATAAGCCACAGACTAAACCCACAAAAACATTGCCTCCTGGCAGTTATTACGAACAAGCACTTTATTACTTATTGATGCAATACAGAGACATCTGTTAACAATACAGACATCGATCAACAGCAGAAGCTGAGCCAACTTATTCAATCTGTTCCAGAACATTTACATGACATTTGGTCTTCTCACAGAATCTCCTGACTGTGAACCAGCCATCCCTACGATGGGCTCCCAATCTTCAAACCGTGCACACCCAGGAGTGACAACAAATTAAAGCAGAGGACTGAACTTAAGCCTTTTAACACAGAATCACAGAATTTTCAGAGTTGGAAGGGACCTCTAGAGATCATCTAGTCCAACTCCCCTGCTAACACATTGGGAAAGCTTTGCCACTAAGGAATCATTGGAGAACTCTTAAGCAATCAGTCCTATTCTTCAGTTAATCTCTTCTTCCATAATAATTTTTTTAGTAAAAAAGGGGAAAAGTGACTTCTCAGAAGTTATGGTGTATCTATGACTTTTTGAAGTCAAAGGAACAAAGTAAATTTGAAAGAAAGACCCTTAACAAGATGTCCAGCAGAACAAAAGGGAAAATGGAGAGATCCATGCTATATCAGACTTCTTTCTAGTATTTGCATTTCACTTCCATAGACATTTTGCCTGAACCTCATCACTGTTCACCATTTTGTGTTAATAAATTGACTACTGTGGAAATTAAGTCCTGCATTATTATATTGAAGATGGCTCTTATAAGCTTTGAATGGAAAGATATCTGGTTTGTAGTTTATGTGGGACACTTGTCACTTGTCATTAAGAAGATCAGTCTGTGCTCTTGCAATTACTATAACCTGCTTAAATAGGTCAATTCTTCCTTTTTGTTACTGTACTTACATTTATAAACCCAAAAATTTGTATTAAAACTGAGATAAGCTTCATGTGTAGCATGCTGTACAAATAGAATAGGTTTAAAGAGCTGTTCTCAATGACTTAAGAGATTCAAATTCCAAAACATTTGTTTACTGCGCACTATTCCCTTGAAGTAGTGATCAGGCAGGGGCAGCTGAAGTATGTTTCAGAGCTTTCCCTGAATTAGATCTGACACGGTATTTTCTCTTAGTCATACAATATTTAAAAACTTTCTCTTTGGAGGTTACAAATAAGGTTGGCCAAGGCAGAATGTTTTACATTTTAGATTAAAACCACACTAAAGTATTTTCTTTCCAAAACACAGACCTCTTCTGGCTTCAATAAATGTTTTCTTTAACTTCATTTACTAGCTAGGTGAAATATCCTCGGTTATCTGGCATGTTCCTGTACTATAAGGTATCACGCTAACTTAAATGAAAAAACCTAGTGTTTTTACACATATATAGTGAAAATGGACAGGACAGAACTTAAATACACAGATATCTTGTACTCGAGTACATCACATTCACTGACAAGCATTGCTATACAGGTTTATTTCTGCATAATACAGGAAGAACTACACATTCAAAAGTATATTTTAATTGCATTTTTCCTGCTGATTTTTCAGCATGTTTCTGGTAGAAAATAGTTAGTTTTCATATTTAAAGCCATTATTCTTCATGCGGATGACAGCATTTGTGTTCCTAGCACCTACCAAAAGCAATACAATGGACTTCTCCAGTTACAGCAGTCTATAAATAGCTCCTCCTAAAGGTATTCCATAATCAGAAAGTTTACCGGTGAAGCTGTATTTCCTCTCCCACTCCAAAAAACAAAAGCCCAAACAAGATCACGTTTTCATTCCATGAATGGGAGTATTTTGTTTCTGTTATTTGTTATTCTACTTACCAGGATAACCTAGAAAACTAACTCTCATTGGATTTAGTCTGATCAAAAAAGGGGAAGTATGCTGTACAGTTTGTGCATACACCAAAAAACTAGAAAAAAGAGCTGAAAATGTATTTTCCACACCACACATTTGCAATATTAACCAGGAAGGTATCAAGAGCAGTTGTCCTGAATTCTGTTAATTTCAGACTTAAGAATCTTCCCCCAAAGTAAGAGAACAGCTAGAATTACAAGACCGATCTTCTGAAAAGAATATGAAATTCCTCTGTAAAATCTCAAACCTTATTAACAACTCTTTTATTAAGCCAGCCTACAAGCCAGAATCACATTACATCTCTTCTTAAAGAGAGCTTCTGCCCGCAGTTGTCCCAATGAGAGCGCCCACAGTTGATATAAATCCAGAGAGCAGCACCACTAACAGTAATTGTTCAGTGCAAAGTGCAGAAATTTTTCATGAACAGAACCAAAACGCAATGTGTAAATATGCATCCTTCAAATTTATTAAATAGTAAGTTACCATCACAGGTCAAAAGATTATAAAAGCAATGAAAACAATCTTTACCAAAACCTCTGCGCCATCCAAAACATTATAAATCACGCTGAGCCTTGCTCATCAGTGTTTCTTTGCAATAATTAAGTACTCTAAACATACCCTTGTTCGTGGGGAACGGGAAATGGTGGCTTTAAATTATAAATCTGCTGGCAGTGACAGTGACAGACTAGTGTTTGGGCCCTCTTTAGGGAAAATGAACGATGCTTCAAAGAGAACAAGACAGAGAAACAGGAAGAAAGAAGGTGGTATAAAGTGCATTTTAACAAAAAGGCCATTTGCGGTACTGGGAAAAAAAAATCATGAAGTCAATAAGAAATCAATTTTCCAGCTCTCCCCAACTAAGGAAATCCATCCAAGGGAAAAAATTAAGGCTGTTATCACTACAACTAAAAGCTTGTTCTTTCTTTACCTCATTCTCTGAAATTAATACTTATACCAGTACTTTATCACAGAATACTGGAGGAATGTCTTCTTTTTAGATAAAAGCTATCACAGCCAAAAAATTGTTTGCACAGAGATTAACTTGGAGAAAGAACATCAGAAAACATCAGTGCAGTGCAATGAAGACTTGTTTTTGCAAATTAGAATTGTAAAGTGAAGGAACAGCCATTTTGTTATGTGGAAATAACATCTTCCCCATCATTTAATCAACACAGAATATGGGACAATCAAAACAAATACGGGTAGCTACTACCATCTAAAGTCTGAGTGATAACATTAAGGACATTAGCAGCAAACATGCACAGACTGTAAGCCCTTATTTTGTAGATTTTCATCTGTTTTCATCTAGAGGGAACCGAGTGCATATTCAACCAGAACAAATAAGGTATGCCCAGAATGGGAGATGTACTAGTGGATTGTCTTTAATGCACCTCAAAAAAAAAAAAAAGATGCTAATGAAGAGAGGCAGTAATATTTAAACCAAGTTACTACCAGGCCAAAACAGTTCCAGTTTTCTATATACAACAGCAGGGAGGAGTGTCAAAATAAGGACAACTCATGCTCATTCAATAATATCAAGCCAGAAAATGGTCAACTTGGATCCGCAGATTGAACTCTAAAAATAATTTAAGAAAATCTATTGTATGCACATTATAGGTGAACTTTCAACTTCAAGATGGGCAGGGGGAAAAGCTTTTCTGCCTTTCCCCAGAAACACTCCACTGTTTCCACAGCCTGAGTTCCTGACAGAATGAAAAGATTCTCCATTCTCTCTACACCTCATCCTGAAAACCTCAGAGAAGGTAAATGTAAAAGACTAAAAACAAAACACAATTGAGGGATTTAACTTTAAAAAGTTTTGTTGGTTTGGTGTTTTTTTTTTAATTTTTTTTCTTGCTTGTCCTGCTTAGCATGAAAGAACATTGTAACCGGCAAAAAAACCCAAGAAATAATAGTTTGCTCTTATGAACTTGCTTTCCAGAAGTCTTACCTGAATTCACCCTGACATTAAGAATAGTCTTAGCACTTCCGAAAAGCCACAACTTGGTAAACACATTGCTTAAAACGGGTGTAAGACCCAAGTGGAAATCACAACATTATCCACAGAGGGTAACAGAGACAGAATGGACAAGAGACCATTTCTCTAGTACATAGAGAATGAAGCCACCTCCAACCCTTTTCCAGGAGCTTTACACTCAAAACTAAGCAAACAAAAACATTTCAAATTAGATTAATATGTTGCATGTTATTAGGAAACTACCAATATTCAGAAGACCACAGTAAACTAAAACATGGTGTGACTCTTGCAAAGTGACATTACAGTTATATTTGAACAATAATCAGGGAGAGTTTCAGAGTCCTGAGTCATCTGGATTAGCCCTTACTTTACCACCTCAACTCCAAGCAGCATTTCTTTGTAAATAAAAAGCTTGGGGTTTTTCATATTGTACACAGTTTTTGCCTTTTTTTTCCTACAGATCTTTCCTTTTTCAACCACAGAGTAAAAGAGTAAATGAATGTTAATGAGAAGAAAGTCTACGTTAAAAACGGTCTATGTTAAAAGCAGTGTACCCTTCAAAATCAACATTGTGTCAACAGATCCAAGAAATTGCTTCCACAGTATGCTTTAATCCTAATTTTCAGTTTTTCAAATCTAAATAAAGTATGATCTCAATGAGGATATAAAGAATTCAAATTTAATGCTGGAGACCAAAAAAGAATTTGCATCAGCTTTTAGGAAGGGGCACTACATAACAGGCTATAGGTTATTCAGCTGAATGGGCTCTCACCTGTAATTAGCAAGGCTTTGTGTTCATTTCTTTCAGTAATGGATACATACATGTATATTTTATAATAATCACTGGATCATGAAATGCATTTCTGGTCTTAGCCATCCATCCAAATGTCACTCGAGAACAAAATTCCCTTAAATCTACCCACAGATTTGTAAGGATTTCTTGCAAAACGCAAAGGAGAGAAACCACTGTTCGACACTGGGACAGCCAGTATCCTGGTGGTCAACACACCATCTTCCAGAGAGAACAAAGGGAACATGAACACCTGGGACAGGCATTTGAACCACAGGCCTTCCACTACTGGAGAGATAGTGAGCTTTAAATTAAAAAGAGACATATAGCATCACATCTTCTGCTCAGCATTTGGGTGGGATCTTGTTAGCCAGCACAGTGTGTAACGTCTTGTGGGTCTTCCCCATTTCTCATGGGAACCAGTATGAGAGAATAGTCTCTAATATTGCAGTATCTATAATAACCGTGTAGCTTCTAATATACGTAGTGTGAGTAAAGTCTCATAGTACACACTTAGTGTGAGAATTACAAGTTTAGTTCTGAATTAAGTCTGAAGCACTGCTTTGTCCACCACTAAAAGCACCATAATTCTGAAAATATCCAGAAATGTATTTCTCAGGAACTGTAAACTTTTAAAACTTAGCAATCCCTAAGCTTTAGGATCTTCCAGAATCAAGTGATCACTAAACAGATTTTAGAAAGTAGATTTTGAAGTCTGTTATCAGCATCCCTTTTGTATCCAAGTGTTCTGCACACCCTTCTATGTAGTCCGTATCTGTATCTTTAAGTTAAAAAAAAACCCACAACTCTGCATGTAATGGGAAATAGTTCATAATGTTCTTTGTCAAGTTGCAATTTACTTAACATTAGAAAGGCTCCCTAGGTCTCCTACTGGTAGAAATTCCATCTTAATTCTATTTCTTATTACAGAAACTAATCTCATTGAAGCATTCTAATTGAAGCAGTAACTGCTAGAAGTTATACACGTGGTCAGTGCATTAGAAAAATCTGCTGAGGTAACCCTTGTCTGAACACAAGACAACATCAATAAAATAGCCAGAAACAGATCTGAAGCTCTGCCAGATCTGAGTTTTATTTTTCAGTCCAGACATTCTACACTGCCACAGCAATGAATTTTAAATCCATGTTTGAAGTTCAAATCTTAATGCCTAAAAAATATCTGATTATCAACTCATAAATCTCACTTTGCATTTAACTTGTTTAAGAAACCAAAATGGGACAGGGCACCGTCAAATACATTCATACAAAGTACAAAATGAAAATACATACACATTTAGAAAATATTTACCTTTGTAAAATGAAGGTAGAAGCAAATATAAATCGAATCTTAAAAGAGCACTTCAGACACATTGCTGTGTTACTAATTTGGAAAAAGTCTCAAAGTGTGAAGTTGGTGAGAAGAGGACAACAGAAAGAGGCAAAGAGCAGCAACTGTTTACTCAGCAGTAACTGAGACCAAACAGTTGTGGTCTAACCTATGTTTGACTGAACATTGGCTAAGGAATTGACACTATGAAAGAGTAATGAATTGCTACCATACTGTTACTAATTTCCTGCTTATTGAAAATTATGGAAAAGCTTAAAATCTCCAGCTAGTAGTTAAACACAATTTCTATTTTTCTTAATGGAATAAATTGTCAACTTACTAATAGATAAAAATATTCTCATGTATTTAAGAGTTTGGTTCATGGAGTAGAGAAAAATTCCCATATCACTAAGAGAATGTCCCTGAAACTACCTGTAAGTGCTTCAATAAATCTAGCATACATTTATATTATTTCCCTTATCCAAGTATTATAAAAATAATCCCGGCCATGCTTCACACGTCATACTAGGCTTTCTCCTGACCTGAGTGTACGAGGACATAAGAGCGGGAGGCATATTAGCCTTCAGAGAAAGTTTATCACAAACAGAGCAGGGAGGTTAGAACAGTGATTATAAAGCTGGCTGGCAGTAAAGGCCTGAATTTTACGCTGTCATCTAAGCTGATACTACAGCTATTAAAAAGACAACATTCACAGAAAATGATAAGGAACTGTCATTTCAGTGCCTTCAAACTTCATCACGGTATTACCAATATGGCGAGGTCCCAGGAGGAATGTGTCCTGGGGCTGAGAGGTGTACATAAGTGAGACCGGCAACACTGGAGTGGAAAAACTAATTATACTGAACTGGAAGAACACGCAGACATTGCTGCTAGTCTGATATGTTACATGACTTCAGCAGAGGTCACATCAAGCATCCAGACCGAGCATGACAAACACCCCAGAAAGCTGACAGACAACAGGGCTAGTTACCTCTGAAGAGCCCTTTGTAACGGGTAAGTTCTGGACAGCTTCTCTGTGGGCTCCAAGCACAGGACAGCGATGATCACCTGGTTCTATTCATCTTAAGCCCATGTTAAAAATGCATCTAAATTCAAATGAATGATTTTTTTTTTTTTGCCTCTGGCATGATTGTACCTGTGAGATACTGCCGATTTTTTCAGAATGAAGTAGGTATTCTGCTTCCCATTTTGATATTATCTTTTAAAAAACAACTTCTTAATCAAGAGGAAGGAGAAGATTAGGATAGGCAGGAGGCAGAAATGAGTAGATTCCTCATAGGTGTTAGATATTCATTGGTCTCAAGGACTACAGAAAAGAGTTAGCAAAAGGAGGGAAGGAAAATGGAGGCTGTTTGTAACTCAGTGATGGCCTCATTTTGTGTCACAAGGTATACTCAACAGTACACCAAAGAAAAGGGCAAGGACTCGATGTACTGAAAGCCCTGCATTTGAGATATTTACAGTTACAGAAGACAAGTGGTTGAAGACTTCCCTCCAGAAAATAGTTTGCTTCTTTCTGAACTTGTGTAGTTTCACATTATTTTAATGAGTTCAAAGCAGAGGCTCGTAAGCCTAAGGGAATGAAAAGCTTCATGAATCCTCACAGACTTTCCAATCCTCAATGGAAAAGTTTTAAAAGCTGCTCTGCAATCTCTCTGGATACCCCAGTCTCCGAGGCTCTGAAACTACATGCTACTTAAAGTAACATCTTATAATGCCCACAATCTCACGGATGTTTTCGGTCTACAGACGCTTCTCAGCAAACAGTGACACCTTGCCCTGCTCAGGTTGGCAAACTAGCACTTAATACTAGATACAGCTAAACAGAAATTAGTAACGAAAGGACAGAAATACTATGACTCCTACCGTGTTACCATGCAGTTAAGGCACTTTGCTGATGTACTACAAATGGGCAGGTAAAAAAATACCATGCATTAAATTTATCATACAATACACTAATGGTTCATGTCCTAGCAAGACTTTATTCTAAAGAATCTCCATTTTAAAAGAGGAGTCACAGAAAATACAGAATTTTAAAATGGACCAGCTAGCATAGCTTTATCAATTACAGCTTTAAATATCTGTACCCCAGTTAAGATACCTTGTTTGGAAGATAAGTGATCCAGTTCTAGAGAACATTCTTTTTAGAAGTTATTTAGCACAGCACTATTTTTCTTTGTAGTGCTATTTTCTAATTATTCTCTCACAAGTAAAGCATGCATCAGGATACTGATTCAAACAGCTGTTATTTCCATGCCACTTCTATATGCACATGCTATAAATAGCAGCTATATAAAAATATGAAGTTGCTCAAAGAGGTTTATTTTCTACCACATCACCATGCATCCTACAGTACATGCCCTGGAAACAGGCTGTCAAACGAGGACTAATTCCTTTGAAAGCATTGTGAAATAACCGCTTATTTGCACCTTGACTAGTCAAGTCAGGTATAGCCAGGAGACATTTAGATACATTGTTCAAGTACTAGTTCTCATGACATCAGTAAACTACATTAATTTCTTTGTAATTGTTCAGGTACACATAAGTGTTTGTACTAATGACGACCTTTCTGCATAAAGCTATTCATGTTACATAAATTACGTTTCTGATCAAGAGGACAGTGGTTGAGATTTTATTTACAGGGTTGTTTATGGAAAAGCTACATGGAAGAAAAGTTGAGAGAAAAACAAAAAATGTCTAAGTATCAAAACCATTTTCTGGAACTCAGGAACTCCTTTTTCACTAGTCTGAATAACAGAAACAAAGTCCAGACAGACTTGGGTGTAAAGAGGGCATGCTAAAACCTTTAAGATCTATAAAACATTAAAAGCATTGCCCTTGAAAGTGTAATTTGTCTGTAAGATTAAATCCATTTTTGTGACTATAGTTTTGATTTAATAAGCTTTTTTATGTCAGTGCTCTAAGTTCAGTTTAAATTAAGTTTACCCTAACAATGCATAACTGTATAATTTTCAGTTATGTACAATGTACTTTGATATGTTTAACTTTTACTACAATAAAGTCAAGATAAACATGTATGCATTCTTGAGATACACTGTACATTGTTTAGCAATTAGACAATTAAAATATTTTTATGAAAGCTTCAGAATTGATCCTAAAATTTTAAGTTATATGACCACAAAGATAGATTTGGGAAGAAGAGTAGAATATTATTCTTAGTTTTAGTTGAGAATTAAAAATCTACTGACAATGTGATTTTTCAGAAACCTAATATAACACATTTAAGAGGTACATAACTATTTTGCCAAATGCACTGTAAATGTCTTTATGGTAGTACATATAACCTGAACTTTTATTAGTACGAAACAGTTCACGCCCGAGAAGGTGATGAGAGATGACAACATTTGCTGTAGATTCTGGGTACAAGACTCAATCAGGTACTAATTAAAAGGATTCTACCGAGTTCATAGAATCATAGAATTGTCTAGGTTGGAAGAGACCCTTGGGATCGAGTCCAACCATCTACCCTACTCTACAAAGTTCTCCCCTACACCATATCACCCAACACCACATCTAAACGTCTCTTAAAAACACATCCAGGGATAGTGACTCATCCACCTCCCTGGGCAGTCTATTCCAATGCCCGACCACCCTTTCTGTGAAAAATTCTTTCCTAATGTTCAGTCTAAACCTACCCTGTTGGAGCTTGAAGCCATTCCCTCTTGTTCTGTCATTAATTACCTGTGAGAAGAGACCAGCAGCAACCTCTCTACAGTGTCCTTTCAAATAGCTGTAGAGAGTGATGAGGTCTCCCCTCAGCCTCCTCCTCCTCCTCAAACTAAACCGTCCCAGCTCCTTCAACCGCTCTTCATAGGATTTGTTTGCTAGGCCCTTCACCAGCTTCGTTGTGATAGTCAGGATCATCCCTCTAAAATCATACACTTTACCCATGGTATAACAACAGTTTGACTTACATATTCACCGTAAGTCTCCTGTGCTGGAGGTGGTGGAAGGGGCCGGTAGCCTGCAGGTGGAGGTACTCCTCTTGCCCTGGGTGCTAGAAGTCCACGGCTACGACTGACTGGTCCTCTACTGGGAGGCGCTCCTCTGGGTGCTGGTGCCCCTCTCGGTACTCCCGCTGGTGGCGGAGGCACTCCTCCACGGCCCCTGTGAATATATGGATCACTTACCATTAGATACTGCACCCTCGGCCTCCCTTTCAACAGCTCCCTCCCCCACATCATGACAATTTTGCTTTGCTATAGCCAGGAAAAGCCTAAAACAGGTTTTTAGTTTGTCTTTTTTTCTGTATGCTTTAATCCAATTACACGTATTATGCAAAAAAATGCTGAAAGATACAAACTATGCATGTGATTCAGTGATGAGCTTCTCACTAGCTTGAGCCATTCTCGCACACACAGAGACACCCAAACCAATTTGCTGGAATCAGCCAACTTCACTAGAATTTGACTTATAGTATGTGAAATCACAACTACAGAATAACAGGTTAATTTGAAGCTGTCAGGCTATATCCTACTCAAACCCTGCACAGAGGAATCAGTTGCAACTCCCTTCTGATCCCGCATAAGCCAAACACAATCCAAAGATTACACTACCTGTAAGAGATTGAGTGGGTCAGAAAAATTACATTTTCTCCTGGTTCTAAAGAAGAGATTTCCAGCTGTTGCAGGAAACATTCAGACAGTTAATAAATGTGCAGGATGATTATAGGATATAACCTGATATTCTATGTATTAAAGAATAACAGTATATTCAGTTTTTAAGTTCTGAAAGAATGGTAAGCATTAATTTGCATTTTATTACTTTGGACACTTAACATACAGATGAAAAATCTGAGACCTCAACCAGAACAATTTTCAAAAATATCTGATCCATTTAGAGGTGGTGTTCCCCCCTGCCTCCCTATAGTAAAGGGAGAGGCTTAGAGGTACAATCTGTGAGAAATTTGCATCATTTATCCTCTTTTAAACAGGATGGCTAAGATATTGCTAATAGACATCTCTTTTTTAATGGAGCTCATTTCACTCCATGGACTATAATTGAGTTTAATTGGGTTTAAATGACTGCTCTGTAGGCACATAGACTTATTCCAAGGAAGTCACACCCTTATATACTGTAACAGATACACAGAAGAAAAACAAGCACAAGCTCTACAGACTAGTTTTCTACCTGTCAAGCCACCATCTAATTAATCTCAACAGTAGTAATTGAGTGAAAATACTCTGTCCTGATTTAAATAGAAGTTTCCAACAACATTATAAAGATCCAGATTTGGCCTTAAGATTTCCTATCCCATTTCAAATAAGGTATATAATTTCTCATTGGTAAACTTATCAAAAAACAAACAATTATTTTATCACAATTAGTCTTTGAAAAACTGCATCACTAAATGAAGAATACAAAAACATAAATACTTGATACATTCAGGATAGACTTTATTAATTCTAATTACTGATCACAACACAGTCACAGAGTATTTTAAACAAGCCTAGACAGTAAGTGATTTAAAACTGTGCTTATTACTTGGTTTTGGCTAATCTGTAGAATGCCTCCTCTGGACAGGGTACCAGCTGCTTATTTGACTTCATGGTAGTGGGGGCAGGGGTGAGCAGTGAAGTTCCCAGACACAGCCTGCTGAAGTAATATAAAGAAATAGCAAATGTGATACTTTCCAAGTGAAGCCAAAGAAAGGGAAATGAACCTATTGGCATAGACAATAGTCAATACCAAGTTTAAAAAAAAAAGTCAATAAAAAAAACTCAAGAATCATTAGCCATAATCTTCATGGCATCCTTCTGACAGGGTGCAAGTGAAAGCAGCAGGAAATGGGACATGCTGAAAAACATGGAAAAACATTTGAGGGAGGGGAAAAAAAAAAAAGTACAGTTTTTAGAGCCAGCAGAGATTTTTTCTTAGAGAGTAATTAGAGCACCAGATTCATGTGATGAGAAGGTCTTTTCTGCATTTCAAAAAAAGTTAGTAGGATTGGAGTGATAATGGGTGGGAAATCATACTTCTCCTATATTAGGAGACCATTTACATGGTTTTGGGGATTTTTTTTTTTTTGTTAGAGTTACTGTCAGAAGAACAAACAATCCAATATGTAGAGCTCCGTATTACACCACTCAGATGGTTACTGCACCAAGCTGGAGGAGACTAGGAAGGTGCAGAGATGGGAAACCCGGTAAGAGTTCAGTTACCACCATGCAGATTTGGGTCATTGGGGTATGATGCTAAAAGCAAGTTTTTAGAAACTGTAAATTGCTATTTTGCTAAGAAGTTGGCAGATAACTGAATAAATTTGATTGATATGAACAGAAACAGACTCAAAATATTGAGGAACCACTAGGATAGGAACCTTTGCATACCTTTCCAAAACCAGTTCTGGTATTGCTTAATTTGAAAAAGGGTAGCTATGTAAGGCATGTTTAAAGAGATTTGAGAGAGCAAAATTTATATACACAATATAGGAAGACATTTTGAGAAATCCCATGGCAAATCAGAAAATACACAACTGTCAAAAAAAGCTTAAGAAAGGTCAAAAGGAGCTCAGTAAGGCTGGAACAGCAGGGCAAGGAGAGGTATTAAAAGAGGTATCGCTTGAAAAGCTGAACCTATGTCTAACCTCAAAGGACAAATGCTAAAAAAGAAAAAAAAACACAAATGTAAAGTAGTCAGAAAAGCAGATCAGAGATAATTTAAAGAATTTGTAAAAAGCCTAAAAAAAATAAGAGGCCTTCAAACATTCTGGAATCAGGAAACCTGCCAGAGTGAGGTCAAATCACTGGTGAACAACAGTATATGTATATATGTATGTATACATTAAGTTTTTAAGTACACAATCAAGAAAATTGGGACAAGGTTCTCCTGGTAGAGCCTTTCCTTATGGGGAATGCATTGGATGGTGCCGCCAACTGTCTTGGAGACAAATTACAGAAGAAAAGGAACAAAAGCAATTGCACTATCTTTCTGTAAGCTACAACAGGAGTTCAGACACTTAGCTCTAATCTGTAGCTGAATCCCAACCTGGCTGTTAAGGAAAGGAAAATAGCAAAAAAAAATTCAAAGTAAAGTGTAAGAGGGGATGCTTAGGAGTTAATACACACACAAATTTATATATCCTAACATTATACACAGTAATAGGTTCTGTGCTATCACTGCCCATAGAACATCTAGAATTAAGATTGGCCCACTGGTCAGACCAGTGAAAAAAAAAAAAAATACACATTTAGAAAATTTAAGAGAACACAGAAAACTTCATTACCCGACTGTGTGTATTCACAGTCCTGTTTCTTAATTTGGAAAGAACCTAAAAGAATTGGAAGTGCATCAGAAACTATGTCAAAAGATGACCAACAGTATAGAACTTACATATAAGGAACAATTAATTAAGGCACTTCATACTACAAATGACAACTGAGGTTCATACAATAGAATTCAATAGAAACACCAAAGGAACAGAGAAGGCTGAGGGGTGACCTCATGGCAGTCAACGTCCTCAAGGGGGGCAGTGGAGCAGGAAGTGCTGATCTCTTTCTGGTGACCAGCAAGAGAACAAGGGAATGGAATGAAGCTGCATCAGGGCAAGTTCAGATGGGACATTAGGAAAAAGGTTCTTCACTGAGAGGGTGGTTGGTCACTGGAGCAGGCTGCCCAGGGAGACAGTCACAGCCCCAAGCCTGTCAAAGTTCAAGAAGCATTTGGACAACACTCTAAATCATATGCTGTAGTTTTAGGTACTTCTGTGAAGAGCAAGGATTTGGACTTCAGCCTTATGGGGCCCTTCCAAATTGAGATATTCTAAGGTACATAAGGACTTATTCAGCAGTTTTCAGTGTGAGAATCAGGGGATATCAACATGTAGGGATAGACTATAAAACCAGATTGCCTTAAGGCCTGAGACACTATAACTGCTCCTATGAAATGCAATCACTGGATGACAGAATGGTTGTGATTTGAAGGTCATCTGATCCAACCTCCTGCTCAAGCAGGGCCCCCTAGAACCAGTTGCCCAGGACAATGTCCAGGTGGTTTTTTAATATCTCCTAGGATGGAGATTCCACAACCTCTCTGGGCAACATGTGCCAGTGTTCTGTCACTGGGTACAGCCCAAAAGAACCTTCTCTTTCCAGGCTGAACAGTCCTGGCTCTGAGGCCTTCCTCATAGGAGAGATGTTCCATACCTTTCATCATCTTTGCGGCCCTTCGATGAACTCTGCAGTATATGCCCATGTCCCTCTTGTACTGGAGAGCCCAGAAATGGATACAGCACTCCAGGTGTGGTCTCACCAGTGATGAGTAGAGAAGGATCACCTCCCTCAGCCTGTGAGCAACAATAATGCAGCCCAGGATACCATTAGCTTACTTTGCAGCAAGTGCTGGCTCATGTTCAACTTGGTGTCCACCCAGGTCCTTTTCTGCCACAGTTTTACAGCTGGATGGCCTCCAGAATGGGGTTGTTCTTACCCAGGTGCAGGACTTCACACTTCCCCTTGTTGAGCTTCATGGAGTTCCTGTCAGGCCATTTCTCCAGCCTGTCAATGTCCCTCTGGCAGGCAGCACAACCCTCTAGCTTATCATCCACTACTCCCAGTGCAAACTTGCTGAGGGAATACTCTGCCCCATCATCCAGATTAATGAAGTTAATCAGGATGGATCCAGCCTTGACCCCTGGAGTACACCACTTGTTACTGGCCTCCAGCTGGGATTTGCACCACTGATCACGGCCATTAAGCCAAATTACAATCCACTTGTCTCCTTCCAGCCTATACACCACCAGTTTCTGTGTGAGGATCTTACGGGAGACAGCATTCCTGAAGTCACAGCAGACAATATCCACTTCTCTCCCCTTACCTACCAGGCCGGTCACTTCATCATAGAATGCTGTCCCGTTGATCAAGCATGACAAGCAGCACAACTATTGGAAATAACTTTTCCTTTTGATAAAGAAAAGTGTACTATAATTTACCCTCACTCAGAATGCTTCCTAGTCTGACACTTGATCAGTCTCCCAATGCACTCCCTTTCCTGATAGCCCTCAATCCTTCCACTATTTCTTTGTTACAGAAGAAAAAGATCTTTGCTTCCACTTTTATAGGCCACAAAGCATTATCCCCAAACCTTGAAAGTTGTGTGCTATCAAAACTCATTTGTCAGCCCATGTCAGCCTTGACTACCTGCCCATATTCTGAAATACAAGGGTCATTTTGCCTTTATTTTTCCCTCCTCACTACTATGCTGTCATCCCATTCCCTTTCATAAGTTTTTTGAATGTCCTCTTTACCCCAATGCCCATAAGAACATTTTCTACAGTATTGAGATTGCCAACATACCCAGGCTAATGGTGTACACAAAATGGGAACTGAAACCCCCATATATCTATACTCAGACTTTTGTACACTTTAACTCTATTTCAAAGTACTTCCACAATAGAAGTGCTTTATTTTCAGGACACCTGAAATAAAGAGGTCCTTGCCTGTGATCCCTCAGATTTACGATACTGCAAAACCACAAGTACTGAAGCATCACAGGAGATAATGTTTGGTTTTCTTTTTGCTACATTTGTAAGAAAAATTCTACTCTATCTTATGCCAGTATATTATCCTGAACCTCATAGATTTCTTTGGATGAGAGAAACCCTACTCCTTAAGTACCAATTAACTGTATTTTATACTAAACAGACTGCAGTAGTTAAATAGACAATACTTAAACATACTCAGTAAATCCTAGCTTCTAGCCAGATGCTATTATCACCTCCAGACATGCTTTAACAACAAAGTAATCATCTATGTACTTGAGAACATTGAGTCCTACTGTCAAAGAAACATTTTACTGCCCTAAAACAGATTATTCCAGCTATGTGAGAAAATTTTAAATACTTCTATGTTTCATCTTTATTATCAGTTTGGTTTTGATTTTCCTGAATTTATTAATCCAGCAGTGGTGAAGCCAGTGAAGGAAGTTAACGCTTTCCCATTAAATCCACAGGTAATTTCGGTGGTTACATTAATTTTACTCTCATTGCTGTGTAATTAACTTACAGGCTCTGTAGTGAAAAGGTCTTTTTCAATCTAGGTACCATGGACTAGACCAAATAAAGCAAATCCCAGTAACTCGTTTAATATCTTTTGTTTTCACTACATACTGAACAGTGAACCACAATAGTGGGGGGAAATCTAATTTAACTCATATGACACAGCATTCCTTGAAGATAATGTCATGAAAGCTATTTTTGTTGGAACTTGAAGATTACCCCCATAATGTTATTCATTATTATTTATTTTTGCAATTTAGTATGAGAGGAAAAAAAAAAAAATAAGTGAAGCACTACATTTCTATAAAGTCAAATACATTAGAGAATGGGAGAACCAGCCCTTCACAAGTGTTAGAATGTACTAGTGTGATTTGTAAATACAGTGCAGTAATTATAGAGGATAATCTTAATATATAAAAAACCTGAGAAGCATACCTTACTGTGTACAGTTAAAATATTACTTAAGAACCACACTTCGTACCTGATTAAACTCTCACTGTTTGAATAAGTAGTTTAATGTGTGGAAAAACATTCCAAAGAAGAAATCCAGTACTACTCAGACCCACATTATACTATGTTAGACTTGGAACATTTGTGAATATTTGGAATTAATTCACAGGTACTAATCTAATCCCTGGTTGTCACTAAAATCATATTGTACCAACTCATACAACTTAAATGCATCCATAGAAAACTACTTAAAAGACTTCCTCTTTGGCCTTTATTAGCAATAATGTGACATATCTACATTATAGTAGTCCCATAGTGTTTCTAGCATTTATTTTTCCTGCAAACTAAGTTATTGTCCTTGACCATAGCAGGCATAGCATCCAGCCAATATTCCCTTCCAGCTTCCCTCAGCACTAGCTCTACTTTATCTTTCACTTTCTTCTCTCTAGTATTATACTGATTTTTATTTCGAGTTTCTCCTCACACTGAATGACCAAGTTAGTAAAATTACTCCAATTATGAAATCACAGTTAGAGTCAGTTTGCAGCTTTCCTTCACTTGTTTTTGCAAAAAAAACAATTTTATGTTTATGGGCTATGGGAGTTTATGGGCTATGAAGCTCCTTCTCAATATCTCCTGTCCAGAAGGGGAAGTAAATGTAACAATAGCTTGAAAATAGAAATAATTGTGAAATTTAGGACCAGTTCCCTAATACTGTATTATTCAAGGAGGAAACACCTGAAATTCTTTAGTTTTAGCATTCATAGTTCCATACGCCTGCAAGGATTTAGACTCTTCAATAAATGGATCTAAATTTTTTTTTTACCAGATATTGATATATTTTCCTCCCCTTGAGCACAGCCAACTACAGTCAATGTTCCTCAAACAGTAAATACTTTATATTAGACATCTGAAAAATAACACACCTGTTATTTTAAAATGTCAGACCAAAATATTGAGCACTGATATCCAGATACCACACACAGAGCTAGGTTTCCTGCCTTTTCATTTTTTTTTCCAAATGAGTCAACACTGAAGTTAACATTCTTATAGAAGGTTTATTTCACATTTTTATATGAAAACAGTAACATGTATGTTCACGTTTCCATTTTGTGAAAAATGGGGGATTTATGACAAGACTAAAGAAAAACACTGAACATGATACCTGCCTTTGTCCTGGATCCTGAATTGGCTTTGCCAAGTATTTTTTGTACTACAGAATCTTTCTCAGACCTACATGTTCTCAAGAAGTTATTCTTCAAAAAAAGAAAAAAACAACACAGTTGATTCCAGACATGACAGGAAATATCTAAGTTTGATCTGGTGACTAACAAAGAACAATTGGAAGTTGTGAACACATTACAGCAGTGATCCACATCATATGTCAGAAGTAATATGAGGTAAGACAGCAAATTCTAACCTACAACTTCTATAACAGTTATTTGTCCCCAGAGTGATATTCATTCAACCATTAGGATCCCAGCCATGCATACACTGAAATACGAACAAAAAGAAAAATGGGAAAGAAAAAAAAAATAATCACAACCTCATGCAAGCATAAAACAGAATTTTGCTATTTCTTTAGACTATTCCTACATGTTGGCTCTATGAGAATTACCTTTCCCTCCCCTCATCTTTTTGAAACCAAGATATCTGCTTTCAAATACAATTGCTCTCCATCTGATGAGTGAACCCAACCAGCTCTCCCCTATCGTGGCCTTTCAATACTTAAGAAAGGCTGCCTGGAAGAAAGATGGCAAGACATTTTCCTAGGGCCTGTAGTCACAGGACAAGAGGCAAGTTTTAAATTGAAAAAGGGCAGGTTTAGATTGGACACAAGTAAGGAATTTTTTACAGTGAGGGTAGTGAGACACTGGAACAGTTTGCCCAGAGAAGCTGTGGATGCTCCATCAAGGTTCAGGTCAGGTTGGATGGGGCTTTAAGCATGTCCCTTCCCATGGCAGGGGGGTTGGACTAGATGATCTTTAAAGATCCCTTCCAACCCAAACCATTCTATGATTCTAACAGTGATTTCTAGCTATAAGTGACATGAATCATTTCCCCCACCCCAAGGTAGCAAGGAAGATTTATCCATATTCTTAGACTTACTACTACTGTCCTCTAGAATTTAACTTTTAAAAATATATCTTAGAGTCAGAATTGAGTGATCCTTAAGTCTTATTTTTACTTAGTCTTAAAATAGGAATGTGAAGTTTTAGAGAGAGGAAATACTACTTTATTTGTCATTAGAGGTGTATATTAACATACATGTTAATATATGTTTATTTGCAGTCTTTAGTTAATCAGAAGTCTCAATTCACATTTCAGTAGTGTTATCATGTATATTGCACTGATTCAGAATTGGAATTCAAATGCACTGAAGAAACACTGGTTCCAAGAGGTATATCTTCTAGCTACTCACTGGAACAGCATCACATTAAACACCATGGATCCTTTAAGCTTCCTAGCACAATAAATTAAGTAACTGGTATGATGCTTCAGTTTGTACAGTTGCCTCCAAAACTACATGTAAGAACAATGCCAGCTTGCAATAAAAACAAAGGAATGAAAAATAGACTTTCACTAAGGAAAGATTTTCATGTCCCTTTTCTTGTTGCGCAGAAGTAGGTACTAAAGAGAGTAAGTGCTTAACATAAACAGGAGAGAAAATTTAAGTGTTGTGATTACAGCTGAAGGTCACCTTTAACAGTATTAGGATAAAGGAAAAAGGGGGTGAAGAGGGCAGAAGATCAATGATGAAAAAAGCATATTCCTAAAGGTAAAGCTCAAAACTCACACAACCCTTCTACAGCAAATTCCATTCACTCACCCCCAAAATTTTACTTGGCCCTAGAGTCATAAAAAATTCAGTCAAGGAAATCTGGAACATGCCAGAAATAGAATAAAAAAAATTTACAAAACCACAGCCATTAGGAAATTACTTACCACATACAGGAATACCTGTGCACAAGCTAGAATTTTGTATGCAAGCACAAACGTATTGTTTTCTACAAAGTAAAATTTTGGTATGGAGCTAAACATACACGTAACAAGTCTTCTTAAAAGAAGGCACTTGATAAGATGCATTATCTCCAGTTTCAACATGTCTGATAAGGAGTAAGAAAAGGCATAAATTAGTACTTTGGTTCTTTTAAGTGAAACTATTCAGGAATAAAGGCTTAAAAAAAGAGGGATCTTAAACACAATCAGTTACTGCATCCTCCACAGGATGTTTCATGTATTCCAGCTGTTATCTTAAAAACATTCTATGGAATACAGAGAAGTTGGGATTGAGGTTTTTAGACTTCATTTTACAAGTCTTGTCAAGCTTTTCTTCAACCTCTCCTGCATATCTCAGGGATGCTTGCTATTAAAAATGGTTTATTTAACACCACAAAAAAGCCTTTAACAAAGCCTTCCTGCAACAAAGGTATTACTGAAATCAATTTATGCTAAAGAAGAATCACAGCATTACAACTGAGTTTAAGATCTTTAACGCAAGAGCTGTAGTATCTCAGTAGCAATGACATTAAATTTCATTTGTCTTTTATGCTAGCAGAGCGCTTCAACTTGAGGGGAAAGAACCTCAGAGTTTAAAGACAAGCCTTGAAGTAAGGACAAGTCAAACAAACCAAACTTTCAGTTTTCTTTCAAACATGTATAAAAAGAGATGACATACAATTTTTAGCTGTCGCATCCAAATCAAATGCTAGTAACATTTGAATTTACCCTGAAGACACTTCAATAGTTGTAGACCAACAGAATGAACTACGAAAGATTAACTACCTAACAGAGCATATGTCTTACATAAAATGCAAGTTTAAAATAATGTACTAAAATCCAGAGGATGGAACTAGAGATGTTAGAAATTCAGTAGTATGAAAAGTTAATTATGCATGCACATGCTGGATACTAGTAGTGGAAATTTGGTATGACACTTCAATGATAAGATCAGACCAACTAATAACTTCTATATCACCAACACTAGCTTAAGGTCATATGAAAAATTAGGAAACCATGAAATAGAACTGAATGTCTCCATACTGAGCATCTGTAGCAGAGCTGTTAGACATCTATGGGAAAGTTAAAAACGTATTTAAGAATCGAAGTAAAATTAGCAAAAAACCCATCTCCAAAATCAAATGAGATCTCTAATTTGCAAGCACTTTTGTACGGCTGATTACAGTGCTGAAGTGAACTTTGGTATATAATTACTACTACTCTGAACAACACTAAAATCAAGACAAGAAGTGGAATAGATATATTACACAATATTGAAGAACAAAAACGTTGATTTAGAGAAAGTAATATTCTTACAGGATACAAGAGTAAGTGTAAATTCTCTAAATTCAGATTCATTCTGCATTGCATTTGCAATCACTACAGGATATATGTAACTAAACAGGTCAGTATAAATGGAATAGTTCCTCAGTGCTTTTATTCTAACATGCCTAATCTGAGTTAACATGCTTCAGAATATTACTTTGAAATTATTTAAAAGGCCGAAGTGTACATTTGAAGCACCATAGCCACAACTGAAGGAAAATAATTCACTGTAGAAAACTGTTACACTTAACTGCTGCAGCCACAATCTCTCTGTACTGTAACAGAAACAGTTATGCACTTTTAGTTTTTGTTTTCACTCTCCAGGACTCAAAAGAGTTGAAGCTGTCATCTCAATACTGCAAGGAAGATAGGGGATGCTAGAGTAAAAATAAAACAATCTCCTGTGTCAGAAAAATAAAGGAAGAAAGTAGCAGTAGACTTGTCTACCCCTGACAAAAAACTCCCTATTTTATGAAATAAGCCCAAAACAGATGAGACTAAACCTAAATTCTACCTCCAGGACTATAAAAACTTCATAATACAGTAAAAGGAATATGTACATTCCATAAGCTAGAGAAATTGATCCAAAATTCATGTCAATCATGGCAAGATTTCAGTTTTTCAGAGCTATGAGCTCCAGAGGGCCAATACACAAACCCTACGTGCACCTAAGGAACAACTGAAAATTAGAAGCCAAGCAGCACAGAAGAATCCTTACTGCACTGCTCACAGTATGATTGAACATCTTTATGATGTGCATTGTATCTTATCTTAGGTGCATTCAAGTTTAAGAGAAAGTTCAGCACCATTGTTCATTCAGTCTAAGATAGACTACCTTCAACAAATCAAGCTTTGTTTCCCTTATCTTTTGCTCTTATTTTCGATGTTCTTCACGTATTTCATTACTGTACTTTTTTTGTGTTTGAAGGGAGAAGCTTAAAATATACACATTCTTATTAAATTCCACTGCAGCTGAGATACTTACCTGGACAAAGCAGGAACTGGTACTCCTCTTGCTCGAATAGATGGTTTTCCACGAACTACTGGAACTTCTGCATTTTCTGAACCCCCATTTAAATATGTTAATTCTTGAAGCTGTGCCTGTCTGATTTCATCATTGTAGTCCTAAAAAGGAGGCAGAGCAAGGAAAAAACAAATTGTTCAACGACCACACCAAGTTAGTATCAAACACTGTTCCTGAAAGTTTCCTCTTAAAAAGCTGAACATCCCATTGAAAAAGTTTAATATGCAAAATATTATGGGCATATTATTCAAAGGTTTCTAAAATAATTCTACATATTAACTGCATTTTTTGCTTGGGCATGTTGTTGTTTGCCACTGCATATTACCTCCATGTAGCTTTACCAATCGAAATGTCAATGTTCAAATTCTGTAGATGGGGAGAAACAACAACAAAAAAATGAAGGTCCCATTTCTACGCAGAGATCAGGTTTGTCATTCCAGCAGGAGAATGATAGTGTGTTAAAAGCTGGAAAAATTGCATCACCTGGTGTTGCAAAGCAATACAGAATACATTGTAGAGAACATCCCCTAACAACTAAAGAATAGATTAGACATCTCCATTTTTAAAATCGGGAATTAAAGGCAGAATAAACCATGAAATTCATTTGATACAAACATGCACTACTATCTAATAAGAGCTCCAAAAAGTTAAATTCTAGAACATGCAAAGATAAACAATTTGAAGACACAGCTTCTTATTCTGCACAAATCCTCTCAAGGTTTATTGAAAAGAAAGCTGGAGTTGTTAATTCCATGTAAATATGGTACTTGTGTCTTTGACAAGTCTTTTCCAGGACCTTGAGCCAACCTCTAAAACAAGCACATCACAGGAATAAAATAGATACAGCAATCAACTCTTGAGCTGCACATATTTGTCATTTTCATTTTTCCCCCACTTAAAGCAAACCAAAGAATGCGTCTGTAAAGGTGAATCAAAAAAATACTGTACTCTGTATACATACACACTAAGTATCAAAATATTAACAGGTCCTCTAATAAAAATGAAATGACACTTCTCATATAACAGCTCTTACCTTCTGCAAATCATCCCATTTCAAAAGAGGCAGGTTTGTCCAAGTACCACCTATTTTTACATTTCAATTACAAAACAAAGGGTCTGCCTCTTATTGGAAATCTGATTTTATTACATTTATGCACTAGGCAGGTACCAGAAGACTGTCAGGCAGCCTTGCATCAGACAACTCACTGAAACAACTCCACATTGAAAGGAGATTAAAACATCTACAAACTCAAAGATCTCAGTTATGCTTGAAACATTGTTTCCCCTAGCTTCCACAAACAGAAATAAGTGTTTTCCTTTATACAGCATTGCTGCAGATAGTTACTAGTGTTAAAGTGGCACTACAAAGGCATTTTGTCCAAACTGTCTTAAGTAGGCTCTGAAACTTATCTCACAACTGTGCATCTGAGATCATCCTCTATTTAACAGCAGAAATCAATGAGCAAACAAAGTGAAGAAAAAGAGTCTGGAAGACTGAATCAACTGTTTCAAACTGTAATTGAAGCTTTTGAGAAAGACTCCATTGCACAACAATTTGGAACAAATACACAGCCAAACCATTGCAGGGAATACAACAGGCTCTGACCCACTATGGCACAGAAACCTACTATGTATTTGTACTTTGTTGCTGGACCAGAACTGTCTACAAATGCAAAATTCCGTGCAACGTATGGAACAGAGAACTTCAATCTTGAAACAAAATACTAATAAATTGTTAAAACTGTACCACAAACAATACTTAGGTCTCAAAGCTCCGGCACAGCATGTGTCAGATACCCTTTACAACTCTCCACAAGACTTCCTACTCAGAACTGGGCACCTAGAAACATACTTTAATTTCTTCAGAGAGACATGCTTGGGTTACCACTGAGCACATTGGGTCCTTTTTCTTCCCAACGCTTTCATTTTCCTGTAGCATACTAGCCATACCAGCAGCCTTAGTCATAGACAAGGACTCCACTGTACAAGGGCACAGAACAGAAAATATGGTCCTTATCACATATGCCAGAGGCAGTAGGAAGACAGAGTGAAGAGGTAACACAAGGAAGTAACAATACAAGCAGCCATGTGTCATGGTTTGGGCAGGACAGGCCACTGAGAAGAACAACAGATGCTGTCCCCCACCACTCTGTCCAAGGAGAGGAGGGAGAGAGAAAGAAAGACATGGGAGTTAGGAAAACAACTAAGCTACTTTAATGAAAATCTTAATGAAATAGTAAAATTAAAAGAGAAAATAATTAAATATATGCAAAACCGTATCAAGCTCCCAGAATAATAATCACATCACCAGCAAACACTGGGAAAGTCCCATACTGGACTCAGCCATGGACAGGAGCTGAACTCAGGAACTGGATTGAGGAATACAGGGATCAGGGTCAAAGGCAAACGAACACACACTCCTCCTCTCACATCGGTCATTGAAGAAAGGGCTGACCCTTTGGTCCCCCGGCTTTTACACTGAGCATGGGGCAGATGGGATGGAAAACCCATCAGCGTTGGTCAGTGTTAGGTCACCTGTCCTGTCCACTCCTCTCTGCAGGTGCAACCCCTCTACGCTCTTCTGCTTCCAACGGGGCAGATAAAGTTCTCCGGCCTTGGATGTTACAGCAATAAGTATAAGCAAGAGCCTCTCTGCATACCATGCCTGGGCATCAGCTATAAATACAGCTCTCACTCAGAGCAAACAGTTGTCTGCACAATACAATGTTAATTTCAGCAGTTAGAGGAGGCTTAGCTGAAAAGTAAAATTACTGAATAGAAAATTGGTTCTGTTTTACCTGAAACCAGGACAACAGGATAAGCAACTGCGCTAATCCATCAGACTCTGAAATAGATTCTTCAATTAAAAGTAACATGGTCAATTTATGACTACCGACTGCTGGAAAACAGCACACTTCAAATCTCTTCCCCATCCAGAACACTGCATTCCTCCCCTCTACAGTTTAGGCAGCAGCAACACTTGAATTTCAGTCAAATGCTGCTGATTAATTTCAAGTGAACAGATGTGTTCTCATTTTATGAATATCACCCATGCTGACTTTGACTACAGTCTTCTCTGAAGATGGAGGATGCTTTCTTCTGAAGGAATGACTACATCAAGACACAAGCAAGAGATTTTCTCCCTACATGGAATTACTTACATGACCCAACTAAGCAACATTCTTTTAGATTTTATCTGTGATTTTCACTCAGCCCTGATCAACACACCAGCAGCAGCTTTCCTTGGGATCATCTGTAATTTAAAGACCTTATTCATATTTATCCATTCAAAGTATTAGTAAAAACTTTATTTACTGTTAGGACAGATCCCTGCAGAACCCTATGCAGTTTTGCAAAACAGTCAAGTAGATCTTTACCCTGGCAGTGAGCAATAAGTAGTTATCAGGTTTACAGCCACCTTTATACATACACCTTACAGTTATTCACCAGCTTGACACTTTTCTTTAAACAAGTTCACAAAGCCCACCCGCTCTTCCAAATGCCGTTGAAGACTTTCCTCACCACACCTTACACACCGAACATGCAGAAGGCAAGGCAGACTACAGGAAAAACTTGTAAATTCTGCTCACATTGTAAATGGACTGCTAAAGACTGTTCTCTCAAAAATATTCCTATACTTGGCTTTAAAGACAAGGAAGACAAGTAACTTGGGTAACCGACAGCAAAGCATAATTAATGTTGCTGCTGTCAAAAGAAGAATGATTATCACTACTCAAAAATTAAGCAAAATAGATTAAGAAAAGTCTTATTGACCAAAGTCAGTGTTCATGGTATAATACAGGATAAGAGAGATGAGGGTGGAAACAACTGGCTTTGTTTTAACTGACAGAAGTAATTCCGGGATAAATTAATACCAAGCACAACACCCACCAGTCAGTCTGATGACCAGAGGGCCTGGCCAAAACAAAGGAACTGGCTCATTTAAAGGAAGACAAAATAATATACTTGAAGTCAAAAGCCACAATTCTACCTGCAGAAGACAAGCGAGAGTCAAGGCAACACAATAAGCACAGCCAAATAAACTCAAGTTAGAAGGTTTTATGTCTTGGTTTGAGTTATATCAATAGTTTGAAGGAAAATACACCACTGCAGCTGCGTGAGACTGAACTTCCAAAGCAAAAGTGCTTGTTTGTGGACCTAAAAACATCCAAAAGAGGCCAAGGCATTTTTACTATGGTCAGCTACTATAAGGATATTTTGTATCCCACATTCTAGCACCACTTGTGACTGTATATTCAGGCCTGGTCTGAAAACAGAACCACCATATTCATAAATTAGGATTCAGGACCTAAAGTTGTTAGAAGGTATAGCTAGCTTACATTACAAGAACACAAATTAAGATCATAACCATATATACTGACAGCAGGACTCCTTCCTTGAAGACTGATAATTTGCTAAGGAAGCCACAACAGACCTTATAGAAAATAAAAATCATACTGCATTTGGCAGCAGTTAACCAAATGGTAGTTCTAGAGAGGACAAAGTGCTCCTTATTGCTTCCTGGAGCAGCTGCTGCAAGGGGGGCAGTGGGGCAGAGGAGATTAAGGCATTTAGAACCATTCTGATACGATTACATTTGAAAAGCCAAAGGGAAATTAAGACAGTGTTGGCTTGATCTCATAGTTCAGAAGAGATTATGTAGCATCAGTTCAGCTCAGTACAGTAAAGATGCAATGATCAAAAATTGAGACAGAAAAGTACACAACTAATAAATGAAATTGCTCATTATCAGCCTGCAATTCTACTGGTTTAACAGCAGTAGGGTAATTGCTAGGTTGTGATAAGCTTGCTTCGTTTATTATGACATAAGGTAAATCAAGCTCAATGAAGAAAAATAAACATCTCTGATGAAGGGGACAGGGGGATCAGATATCCTTACTTCCAGAACATGAAAAAAGCACTTAAAATTGCACATATTTTCATCTAAAAAGAAAACAGCTGTTTGCTCAAGAGAATAACTGAAAACTTAGGTCTCCCTTATCTTTTCACACAATCAAATAATGAACCATGTAAATACAGTAACCTTCAATATTATGACAGCCCAGCATTCTTACAAATATTCTGTTGAGCATGTCCTAATCACTCAGGATGTTTGACTAGTAGTATGTTTATTTACCTCTTCATATACATCAAGACAAAAGCCATTTAGAACCTGCAGACAAAGTTATGATGTGCTTCTTTGTAACAGAACACAATGCTTAGGACATTTTTTGGGGGGCGTCACAGCCTTAAGGTGCAACCACAGTGCATTTCACATCAGGATCTATTCTCAAATGAACCTCCTGATGATCATTACTTAGGCTTTCGTTCATATCATGGAGTAGTATTGGGGCATATCAATTAACTTTCAGACAAAAACAAGCCAGAAGAAACACTCAAGGAGCACACAATCAACTCCAGTCACTTACAGACTTCAGTTTTATGGATCTAGACGAGGTTTAGTATGAACTAAAATCCCCAAAATGCACACAGTAGCACTGTCAGGACATCAGCACCAACTGCATCATCCTAGAGTACATATGGCACTTCTACCCCCAATAAGCTGTAGTGGCCACACAGCACGTATCCCCAACTGGTCCTGAATACAACTACACCAACTGTACTCTTTCAAATATTTATGTGCTGCAGACACTCAGCTACACACCTCAGTAAAGTTTCCTTAGCCAGGTCTCCCACATTTCCAAGATCTGACAAAATCAAGACTAACACTTAGATACAAATCAAGACTAACACTTGGATAATGTCTTCAGTCATAAAAATAAACAGAAGTCACACCTTGAGGATGCATTGCTTTCTATATTCATTTCATAACCAATAAAAATACATATTGACTGAAGAGCTACTAGAGGCAGGAACTTCACACACAGTATCACCACCTCAAATGCCTCAGCTTCCTAAGAGAGCTTGGATTGTTGCAACCAGTTTAATACCGCAGAGCAATCAAGGTTGGTAAAGGAGCAATCAAGGTTGGCAAAAAAAAAGGAGTGTCTATAGAAAAGACACTGGAAATCTGCAACACCATTGTCTATACATATCCCAAACCTGGAGTACAAACTCACACTGGAAATCACATCTCATTTCGTACATCCATACATCACAAATTAAAGACATAACCCATGTATCACTTGCTTTGTGAGAAAAAAAATGATACAAGACAAAATTGTATTGATTCTCAGCGCTGAGCACTAAACCAGAATTATGGGTGGGAGCAATACTACAACTTCAAATTTATTATTCTTAGTGAAACAGAACCCCATGCTGATGCTTCAGCTGTATCAAGAACACAGAAAGCCCTACGTTAAGCAAAGGTATTTTTCCATATTTTACAGGTTTTCACAATTATTTGTAAACTTGAATACTTTGCACATGACCAGTTAAGCAAGAATAAGGTGCTTTTTTATTATAGGTCATATCATGAGGTGAGAATATGTGGACAGTTACACATTCACCCAATAAATGCCTATGTCAGAACAAAAACTATTTGTAAACATAACCACTTATTTCAAAGGTGAAGGAAAATAAGCAACATGACCTAACCGATGTTATACAATAAATTAGTTTGAGACAATTTCTCACTTAAGGCTATGGGAATTTTTTAAAAAAAAAATTAAAATACTAACAGGGATGAGGAACTTCTTGATTTCTTCCAGTGCATGTCCCATTCTGGCATATGCTTCTGCCGGTGGAGCAAATACTTCAATTAAAACATGCAGGTCATCATTTAGGTGGAAGTACTTTGCCTCTCCACTTTTTCTCAACTCTTCCTCCTAGGCAATAAAAAAAAAGTTGGGTTTTTTCCACCTTATTTTAAACATATAATACAAGCATTAAAGTTGCTTCAGAGGCATTTGTGCATACTGTTTACTCACATTCACATGTCAAGAACTAAAAAAAGTATAAAGTTACATTTCTGATACACTTCAGACCAATCAGCTAAAACAGCCAGATCAGTTTGCTTATCAACAGTAATGAGTAACAAAATAGCACCCATCAGCTTCTGCTCTCATACAGAAACTGCAGCACAAAGGACAATGTTTCCAAGGGTTTTCACAAGTGCACCAGTTTTATGTAGAAGACCCTGAGAAACATAAGTGAACTTGAAACCTTTTTTCTCAAAAGTAAAGTCTTTAGAAACAAGTTTGATCTAATATTCCACAAGAGCAAGATTCTTTTACCAATATTATTTCAATCTTAGTATTATTGCACTGCTCAGATACTTCTGATTTATTTTCTGTTCTCATTGCGATTTCTACCCCCTGAGTACATCCTTCACAGAACTGCGCTACTTGGACATCAAGCTAACACCATACCAGACAAGGGAGAAGGACATTGGCGGGGGGGAAAGAGTTCACTAGCTATTTCAAAAGAAATTTAATTTTCTTTTATTCTGCTTCACCCAACCCACTTTAACATGACTGGAAAACTGTGATTCCATGGTAGTGAAGCAGAGCTCAGTTCTCAAATACTTGCATTAAAGTGCAAAACATTCATGGACCTAAAGGACATCATTTGTCCTTTGAATGGTTCCCCTATTCCCATGTATATCTGACAGATACTTACCAAGAGACTGAACCAACATTAAAAATAATTTCATTGTATTACCAGATAAAGTTATATCAAATTCTTAGCAGTTCTGCTATAAAGAAAAAAAAAGCCCTAAGAATTTTCCCCTGCTGCTTATTGTATTTAGCAAGCACCAGGTACGTACTTCATCCTTTAGATTACTAAAATTATAGTTTTAATGATAGTCAAAATCTGCCCCCATGCACACCCCTTAATTATGGGTTGAGGTTTATAAGTGACAATCTGCTTCTGCTGCTCATAACATTCTTGTCATCATACTTTGTGTTTGACTATGAGGATGTTTAAAAAAAAAAAAAAATCAACATAATCTAGTCAGCTGTTTGAGCATCCACAGCAAGGGTATTAAGAGGCCAGAGTCAGCAGGAATAGATTCTGTAAGGAAAACCATTATCTTTGATAAAAATAACAGATCTTGGAAATTAGAAGCAAAGTGTTATAAACTTTACAGCTCTTAAGAATTTAGTTTTAACAGAAACTGTTTCTCACTTAAATACTTACTTTAAGCAGTTATTGAAGACACATGAACTGTCATCTAGCACTGGAAGCTAGATGTTTTCATCAGTGGAGCTCTCTTTAGTATACACACACTATCTAGTATTCCCTGTCCCTTTTTTTTAAAGGGAAAAAAAAAAAAAAAAATCACTGTGCAGTTAGATGTGCAGGGAATTGAGAATTAAGAAAATTCATTTCTGTAGTTCTCAATCAGCTTGCCTGGTAACAGCAACAAACAATAGCAATGTCACAATTTCATGTGCCTGGTGAAAAAGGATTTCAATCAGCAATTTTTTAAAAAAAAAAAAAAAAGAAATTTCAGTGCAGGTTATTCCAAAGTCATTCCCATAATCAAGCTTCTTAAGTAACTATCCTTTCCTCTTGCTTCACTTGTAGTGTTCACTTCGATTAAGTTTTGTTTTGTTGTTTGGTTTTTCTTAATTCTATAACATGACTTGGCAACACACTGCTCTCCACTGCTCTTAACAGTACACAAGTGAGAATGAGCTCACTCACTGACCTACATCTCCCAACCCTGGGCACACATTAAGCATTTCAGGCTCTTTTTATTCCTCATGATGACCAACGGAAAAGCTACAGCTTGTTCCCATTCCACTACCCTTCACTGACAGTATTTTGGGCTACCACGAAACCCTCTGCCTTCCATTACTTGATGGCACACACACGGGCTAGGCTCACCCGGTCCACATGGATGCCATGTGGCTGGCCAAAACAGAGAACTTTTCCTCCTTGACTGCAGTGGAGATTGAGAACTACTGAAAGGATGAAAGTAAAGAGATACAGAACAGAGTAAGACAGCAAGGTAGCCACTTCCTTTAGATTTTCTAAAAAAAAAAAAAAAAAAAAAAAATCCGTCTTTTAAATCTCCATCTTCTCACAGAAAAATCTATGACACCAAACAGCTCATGGCTTGGACAATTTGATTTAGCTCTGCATTCCCAGTCCAGACACATCCCTGTGGCACTGTGCTCTGGGAGCCTTATGAGAAAGCTCACTCTCTGCTTTGTACCTGATGCTGTATTTCACCCCTTCATGGTCTTGAACAAAGCACAGCACTAGGCACAGCCTACGATCCACAGCACCACGAGGCATTTGGCAATCGCCTAAAGACAGGTAATACACTTTGCCCCATATTGTGTTGGGCCTATTGAGTATTCTGCTTTTCATCCTACTTGTCAAGCTATCAAGAACCAGATATCAGCCCTAGAAGTCTATTGCTTTAAATCAGAAGTAGCAGTATTTATCCAAATATGCTCATAGTACTGTCCATTTTCATCTTCATTACACCACTTTTGACCAAGATTCTGAATTTCTTTAGGTACTACCTGATATTTATTTTTAATGTTATCTTAAACTTGGCTTCTGTCAGATTTTATAAGCCATTCAGAATACTCAAGTTCAAACTCAGTCTCCAACTATTGCTAACATATGAATAACCAATTGGGGTGGAAGGCTTCAACTTATTTCTTCAGATTCACAAAATAAAAGCGAATCTTGGAATAATGAAGTTCTGAAATGGGTCCTTTCACTTTTTCACTCTCCCACAGAAACGCAAAACCTGTTGTGAGACAGCTGAGGCTCTCTCTGCACCAACGAGTGAAAAGTCAGTGATGAGGCAACAGCACAACTTGAAAAAAATATGTAAACTGAAAAGGAGAATTACTGGATTTAGATATTGTATATCACAAGTAGATACATGAAATAGTCCTCCAGATGTTGACACAAGAGGTGGAAATAGAAGCCTAGACTGATTCTAGAACTCAGTTTAAGGATTAAGGAACAAAGATACAGAAAAAAATATTTCCTGAATGTGGTCTTAAACCCAAATCTTAGTGGGAATCAGATTGGACATTCTAAAAAGGCAATTACAAGTCAGAGCTGGAGAAATACTGTTGCTTAAAATGTATTTAAAGTCAGACTGGTTTATCTGTATCTATTATTCTGGTTTATCTAATTTTTTTCCCTAGAGAACTTGCAAAAGGCAATGGTGATCTTTGCTACATTTTCTCAGCCTTTCACATCAATTAGCTTTCTTCCACAAGCCTTTAAAGTTCCCTTAAAGGTAAGAAATAAAATATAAGTATTTATAAATTTAGCTTAGAGAAGTCTATGAAGCTTACTGCCAATTCTCCTCAGGAAAAAAGTTAATTGCTATTCATTTAAAACCTGTAATGTAGCAGGTATACTAACACATAAGTGTTTAGAATCTGACAACCTGATCTGGAGCCTCCAACACTTCATTCATCCCAGAATCTGGGATCACCATCACTATACAGCCACACAGCATATACTGTGTCACTTCCAGTGACAGCAGTCAAAGATGCTACAATGAACCTGTGAGACAAAATAGATCAGATCCTCAGGTGTTCTGAGGTGAAAATTTGGCTTCAGTGTAAGAGTATAGTTTACATGAACTGAAGCTTCTTTAAGTCGTTGATAATGCAATTCTGAAGATTTTGCTACTTGTAACAAAAATTCTAACCAAAATAGTGCTTCATATTTAAAAATAGAGTTTTTAAGATTTTAAATTACATTTCATGCCATTGAACAGTGTCTTATATCACCAACACACTTCTGAAAACACGGTTTGCACTTGTTCACCAGGAGAATACAATACTGTTCAGTAGATTTTACTTTCATCTAACCCTTAAATAAGTTTAAAAGTCAATAAGAATTTGAAGAAAGTCCTATATAATGGCAGTTATGCTTTTTATTCAATTCCTCCTGTCTTACAGATGCAAAATAGCAGTAGAGAAACCTGTGGATTTTCTGTTTGCTCAGAGAATCCAATGGAAAAAAAAAAAAGGGAGAAACAACCATGCTGGACAGACTGTCATAGAATAGTTTCAGTTGGAAGGGACCTTTAAAGGCCATCTAGTCTCCTCTGAAGACAGGCTGAGAGAGTTGGGGTTGTTCAGCCTGGAGAGAAGGCTCCAGGGAGATCATATAGTGGCCTTTCAGTACTTAAAGGGGGCTTATAAGAAAGATGGGGACAGACTTTTTGGCATGGCCTGTTGTGATAGGACAAGGGGCAATGGTTTTAAATTAAGAGGGTAGATTTAAACTATTTGACTATTTTAAGAGTGATGCACTTCATTTTTTCCATATCACACTGAAGTTTCAACTAGATTTTCCAAGTAATGCAAAAATGTGAGAATTTGGCAGCCTTTCTGAGCAGCAACTTGTTGATACTGAATAATTCATCTCATACAGTAATTATATATATATAATGAAGGTTCTCTTATTTGCTAGTTCCAAAATGTTAACCAAGATGTTTGAAGATCAAGGCAAAAAGTACATGCTGGTTAGTGAAAGAGATATGGTTGAAACATAGTACACATGTAATCTACATGAAACTAGAAAAAAAAAATCTTAAGTTCTCTTGTTTGGTAAAGTTCTCCACCTACGGAGTCTCCAGAATGCTGAGCAGCATTCCCAAAGAACTAGGGATGAGTGCAACCTGGTTTATGTTACTAGCTGATAGGGTCCCTTTGTAGCACCGCTACTTCCTTGCACATATTCTGCAGGTTCAATCAAACACTGGAATCAGCATCATTAATGGCCTGCTTTAGTTCTGAATGATGCTTCCTGAAGGACTATTCCAAATAGGCACAGATAGGTACATACAAGGTGTTCCAGCTGTACTATTCCAAAGCATCCAACCAGGTCATCTCTATCGTCCCTTTTAAAGACACAACCAGACCCACAATGACAGGAACCTTACTGTTTCTGAACTCAAAGACTAATCGTGTTGAAGCTTTCTGCAAACAATAGCTCAAACAACTTCATTAGCCACTTAATTTAAAAAAAAATTAATCGGTTTTGACTAGCATATCAATCAAGAAAAAGCCAGAAAAAAAATTGAACAATTTTCATTACCAAAGGAAACAAGAAAAATTCAAATAGAAGCCTTTAAGACTCTTGCTCAGGATTCTGACTCAAGTTAGGATCTGAACTTTTCAGCTTGAGCTTCTGCTTTTAGTAAAACAAACTTTTTTATACTGCAGAGCCATTAGAAAAACTCAGGGGCCTCCCTACTCCATGACACATATTTTGACATAGAAACATGTAATACAGCAACAGAAGAATGTCAGTTTGACACATTCCACAGTAACTGAGAAAGTTCACCAAGTGTCATTTAAAACAGAATTTGGAGACTGAATTTGTCATCCTAGCTTAGAGCAAGTTTAATTTTATGTTTTTTTCTTTTCTGGTTGAACTGTCATATTTCCTCTTACAGTTGCTAACAATGTAGTTTTTCATAACCACTTGTGTAACACTTTAAGGTTAAAGTTGCATTATCTATATTATGTATTACATTAACAGCTGCCATTCAAAAAATCCCTCTTACCTTCAAGCCTTTATAAATTATATTTATACAAATGCATATTTATGTAAGTTATTGTTCTTAAAAATATTAACTAAAAGGAAAAAAGTTAGCTCTTAAGTTGCACAAAAAAATTCTGGGCTCTGACTGTGTTCTTCATAAATACTTTATAAGTCACATAACATTTATATTGTGCTGATGGAGAAATGTGCTGAAAAATATATACCTTAAGAAATTCAGCAGCCAGCCCTCCAGGTCACTCTTCCATATGCACATCATTATCAGTCTTTATAGCACACAGCATTTTTAAGTTTCAGACTACATAACCACAGAAAGATTTCACTGGAGGCTTATAAAACATGGTATGCTACAGGCAAGAAATATGTTCAGTGTTTTAATTTGTAACATTAGGAATGCTCCAATTAAAAAATGCAGCTTACCAGACAGGTGACATGGCATCTCCCCACTGATGTACACTTATCTACTACAAATTTAGCCAGATTTATTTCAGTAAAAAGTGAAACTGATTTGTACATACGCCTATCAAGCTAAAGGTTTCTCGTCTGCTGTCTACTTTGGCTCCTGTAATAGATATGTCTACCCAAACCAAATACTCCCCACAGACACAACTGCAATTTGTTAATTGCTTAAGCTGCATACACCATCCTCAGAGCTGTGAAATTTTTTCTGGTTATATTTTACCTCCTTTCATCAGCTGTTTTTGTCTACAAGTTTCATTAAATTACATTAAATTTCAACCTTAAGTGTTACTGTGAGGGTGGTAAGGTACTGGAGCAGCTTGCCCAGGGAAGTTGTGGAGGTCCCATCCCTGGAAGTGTTCAAGACCAGGCTGGATGGGGCTTGGAGCAACCTGGTTTAGTGGGAGGTATCCCTGGCCATGGCAGGAGTGTTGGAACTAGATGATCTTTAAGGTCCCTTCCAACCCAAACCATTCTACAACTCTACAATTCCATGATAACTTATTTTATGTGAAAACGTATGGATGAATCTTGAAGTCAGGTTCCTTCAGAAGTGAGAATACTGCCACGCTCACTTGGCATTACTCATTACAAGCTGTACAAGATCAATCTAGAACATGGCACTGGTAATGCTCTACTGACATCCCCACAGACCATAGTTTGGGGGGGGGGGGGGGGGGGGGGTGGCTAAGTACAACCCATGGTTGCCTCAGAATACTCATCATGAGAACAGACTCCTTAGAAGAGAGACACCATTTGAATCTGAACCAACACAAGGATATCCCATGCTTTTTATTTGCTCACCATTTTTTGTCACAAGGTTCGTTCACCTGCCCAAAGATTTTTGGAAAAAGTTACGAAGTCCAGGATTACACACTCCACTAGTATACTCAGGCCTTACCTTTGTCTTGTCCCTCATAGAGCCTTTTCCCAAAATTGACATTTTTGTCAGTGTTTCTTCCTGTAAGCGCTTTAGAGAATTGCCACGCGGACCCAAAAGTTTTCCCACAAAGTTGAACTGCAAGAAAACAAAAAAGCCATTAAGCTGATTGGATTTTTCAGCATAAATTAAAAGTGAAGTACAAGCGTGTAGGACAGTCAGCAGCATGTCAGTGGCTCCACCAGGTGCCAACAGAAACACAGATGTATCTAAACTCAAAGAACTCAAGTAGTATAAAGAGAACTTTGTGTTTATCATACTCCCTGAGGACAGATGTGCTCAAACTGCAATTCAATTCTCAACAATTGTTACCGGGTACATAAAACCATAAAAACAAAGCTGGTAGCAATCTCAGATGGCATACTAACCAAAGTTCTGAAGACAAAAAGAATATCTTAATTGCCTTATCCTCCCTTGCAGATTTATGAAGCAATACAGCAACCCATACAATATACACTACACTAACACAGAAACAAACAGGGAATTAAATCCAGAGAACATAAGCATTTAAATCCAGTCCCAAACCAGAATCAACACTCAAGATCTTCTTGACTGCCACTCAACCCCCATTATCACTGAAGTTCACCCAACCATTTCCATTTATAGAAAACACCGAAACATACAGCTCAAGTGAAATTGAGCCTGGGAAGTAGGGAAGTTTGGGGGATTTTTTTTTTTTTGTTTCTCACTATCCTACTGTTACAATTAATTTGCAACAAATTAATCTTCCCCAAATTCAGTCTGTTTTGCCTGTGACTGTAATTGCTGAGCAATCTGGTCTTATCTCAACCCATGAGCTTTTTAACTTATTTTCTCCCCCCATCCTGTTGAGGAGGGGGAGTGATAGAACAGGTTGGTAGGCACCTGGCAGTCAAAGGTCAACCCACCACAATTCTAGTCAAAACAATACTGCAATAGAGATTAAACTACTATACAAGAATATTTACTGTCCCAAATGAAACTTTGTAAAACCAGGATATTCAAACTGTTGAAATCTTAAGTGACACAATCATGTTAAAAGGATACTTTTAGGCACAAGAAAAATACAGTAATGCTAAAGCACAAATAGGCTATTTGTTTGTGGCCTCAATTTTATGAAACAGTTTAAGTTCTTTGACTGTTCCTTTTACTGTTACTAAAGGGCCAAGATGGACTTCTTTGATCTCCTCATTCCTCTGGAGGAATTTGAAAACACTTGACAGTGGAATAGTAGCAGCTCAACCCAGTCCTTTGTTGCTACATGGAAAGTGCTGATGGAAGAAAGGCCCAGCTACAGTCAGCCTTCAACGCAGGAAGTCTACAGTTCACCTACTTCAGCTTTGGACAAAGAGAAATGCAAGCATTAAAAGCCTACTAAACATGAAAATACAATCTTATTCCCCTTACTACTTGCAAGTTCAATTCCCAATGTATACCTGAGTTAGAACCAAGATACAATTGAGCACATTGTTTATGGATGACATAAGCTACTAAGTTTAAGGCCCTGCATGATCTAGTCATTTCTGAAATTATCAGGTCAAATCAAGAAACTGCTTGAGGATTTCTTGAAGTTTGTGTTATTATATTTCTTTTTTCCTTATAGGTCCTAAGATACAGTCAAGGAAAACATTAATCAGAAATAGGATGCCCAGCAAAACAGTAGAAGTCTCCCTTGTTGAGAATATTCAGGACTCTGGGCCACTGATGGGGGCCTCTGTAACCTAATTTAGAGTCATAATTTCAACAGGAGGTTGGACCAGATGTTCTCTAGAGGTCCCTTCTAATTTGGACTTCTGATTTTATTATTACTGAAGGTATAACTGTGAGGAAAGCAGACAAACCAAAACAATTCATAACAAGTCTGTACTTATATAATTCCTTCTCAACAGTTTCCTTAAATAAAGAATCATTACTTTTAAACAGGGAGTTCATAGTTAAGTTTAAATGAAAGCTTTCATATAGTAGAATACCACATCAATTTTTCAAGCATTACTTAAGATTACTTAGGTTTACTTTAAAATAGCCTTGTAAGTTATTAGGAACAAAAATAAACACCACATACACTTAAGAGATTTTTCATTTACAGTAAAGTATGATGAAATTATTTCAGAATGTTGAGTATTTGCAGTCTGATATAGTCTAAATCCCCAGCAGTAGTCTTAGTTAAAATATTCAGATGAAATTTTATTCAGAATTTGACTGCAATGTAGGAGTAGGCAAGCATGTATTTAGCTACGCAATGCATAGCTCTGACTATCACTTACCAACTGGAACAAACAACCACCTGACAATTAAACTACAAACTACAAGTCATGATAAACAGCAGTGCATACCTGCAACAAAAGCAAAATCCACTTTGTATGTAATCAAAGTAACTAGAAGACTTTGGAGCTCAGAAGACTTGGGTGTTCCAAAGCACAATTGTTTATTCCAGCTGTATTGTTTATTTTAAAAGCCAAATAGTTTAGTATGTTTTATTTAAAACTTGACCTACAAAGCTTTAATATCACCAAAACCTGTCATCTTAAAACCAAAAAATCTCAAGCATTGAAGCTAGACATTATGGTAGCTATACAAGTAGCTGCACAGATGAGATGTTCTAGACAACACATTTTATGAACATGAAAATGTATTAGCTGTATTATGAGATCCACTGAACTATTCTTTCCTGTGCACTGAGGCTCCAAATATTAGATCTGACAAGTCTGAAGCGTGAGAAACCTGTGCTGCAAGTCTGAAATTCTGCTGACTTGAAAGCACATACCTCTAGATATAGCTTAAAGACACAGTCAAGGTTACTAAAAAATGGCTTACAATGCAGTCCCAAAGCTTCTTCCCTCCAACATAAAGCTAAAAAGCTTTGGAACATTTCAGTTGATTATTCCATAAATAAAACCCATTTATGATATTGAATGAATCCTTTCAGTAGATAAAAATACTTTGAACAGGTACTGGTTTTGTTCAAACTCTTGGTTTATTTCCCTTTTACAAACTGGAAACATCTGATAAGCAAAATTTTGTATTTCCCTATGAAATACATCAAAATAAACACTCAATAAGATATCAACCACTAAGTTACTATCATTATCGACATGAAGAGCAATGGGCACAAGTTAGAACACAGGAAGTTCCGTTCAAATACATGGAAAACCTTCTTTATGGTGAGGGTGACAGAGCACTGGCACAGGCTGCCCAGGGAGGTTGTGGAGTGCCCTTCTCTGGAGATTTTCAAGACCCACCTGGATGCAGTCCTGAGTAATGTGCTCCAGGCAATCCTGCTTTAGCAGGGGAGTTGGACTAGTGATCTCTAGAGGTCCCTTCCAACTCTGAAACTCTGTGATTCTGTGATTATTTATACACTATCCCTGGTAATCAAGGAGTATGAGGACTCAAACTTAGAGTTTGAAAACAGCCACACAGTAAGACACAACTTTTCATTAAACAAATTAACAAATCCAGCCTATCTGCTGGTGAACCAGAAGCAGATAAGCCTGGCAGATCCAAGCCAGCTCTTACAGAAGACAGCCTGCATACAAGTTTCACAGGCACTTCCCATACCTCTCATTCCTAGAGTTTATTTGCCCAAAAACTAAAACCAAATTCAGGTCTAGTACTGAACCCAAGCTTATAAACTGTCTGAATTAGAGGCACTGGAAAGTAACAAGATGACATCTGAGCAGCTCCATACAAGTCGGCTAAGTCATATTCACTAACTCTGGCTCAGAATCAGAGATGTCCGACTCCCCTCCTCACTCACTTCTCCCTACTACAGCACAGTCACATCCAAGCTGCTGTAAATATCCAAAATTGCCCTGAAGTTCACTATCTTCAGCTTAGTATTGTATTAAAGCAGTCACACTGCTTTCCAGCACAAGGTGGTCTGGAAGCTATTGCCATATTCACAGTTCTACACAGTAGCTGAACTCTGAATCGCCATCCATGAATGTTATTCTACACTGGACAAACCATCTATGTTAAATCAAGGATTGTCTATACATTAAGACAGCTTCTGATGTCTTCAGTAAGAATCGGGATCTTATGGATGATTGTATTTAAAACAGAAGATAAAGTCCCAACTCAAAGGTGCTCCTAGACCAGCTCTGAAGGGTATGCCAAATACGGTACTTAAAACTACAGCAAAACATTTAAGGCACCTTTGCAAAAACAGCATCAAGATTCAGACTAATGGACCTGGGAGGAGACAATTGGAAAAGATGGGAAAAAATTGTTATCCTAGCTACAGTTCAAGCCCAACAACACTCTGGTTATGATAAATGGTACCATCTGCAGTCTTACATCATTACAAAGTATCCCCAGATATACATAAGTTTGAGCAAAAGGATGCAAAATTGAAGAGGTGTTATTTCCTAAAACCTCTGATCACTGAAAGCACATCCTCCCATATCTATACCTCTGGTTGACTTTGTGGTTAAAGATACACCATGAAGTGCAATAGCCCCTTCTCAGTTTCCTCAGACATAGGATTCTATCCCTTGGCCATGGTGTCTACAAGCCCACAGATATTGCTTAACTACACTGAAGGCATCTATTTGTTTCCCCTTTCACAGATTATCTTAAACTGCTGTGTAGCTACAAAATCTCCAATTTAAAGAACATTTTTCATAGAAAAAAGTATAGAAATAAAAAATGAATCAATAATCAGGTTTTTGCTTGAAAATTGTTTCTTCTCTATATATTCATAAATCCTCATATTAAGAAGCATTTTTGCAGATATAGTACTGTGGAGATTACAGACCTCACTGTTTAACACCCATTTCTTCAGAACCCCAAATCAAAATGACTTTAACAGTTATCTAGAGATTCATTTCCTTACCAGATCACTGTGTCAATCTATTCCCTGAAAACAATTCTGGAGAAAATACAGCTACAAAAATTATACAAATTAGAGTATATATTTTTTCATAAGCATTTAATCAACTACATGAATTTCAGCAAAAGAGGAATTAATGCCAAGGCTGCAGCATTTTTAAGTGTATATATTACAGAAAGGGGGATATAATAGAAAAAGTAATCCTTGTTTATCCCCAGTAAGACAGGTCTGCTGAGAATGGTTCATCCAGCTTAAAATACTTAGTGGAAGTATAAACACTTGACCAAATGCTTTTTTGTGAAGCTCTAAGCAAGCTATTGTCATTAAAGCCATAGAAAGCTTCCTTGGCATATTAGTTTCCTGCAATAGTTGCTCTGTCATAGGACCACTAGAAAAAAAATAGTTAAATTAAGGTTGAGAGGGCTTTCCCTTACAATGACCTGAAACCAGGACAACTTCAAGATTTTTCTTACCCATTTCAAGAAAATAAGGTTTCTACAGAAAGGTAAATACTTCAAGCGTCTACATTGTACCACAAACTACTCTGTCCTTCACACAATACAACAAAAATAGGTCTTTAAGCATTTATTCACAGCAAAGCTTGGTCAATTACTATAAAGTTGCTCAAAAGTTGTCCCTGATGTTTGTTCCTCCGTGTCACTTATGGTTATACAACCACATTTTCTCATTCCTACTCTAAGAAATCCTTAGAGCTAAGCTATTATAAAACAAGTGTTTTCTAACCAGTCATGTGATTAAAATATTAATCTCCCGTGACTTTACATAACAACTGCAGATCTACTGTATATGACAGTGACATTTTACAAGATATTTTCACTTTAAATGTGGAGCTGAAATACTTCAGTGGATACCAGTGGATAGGTCAGTATCTTCTGAGAATATATATTTAAAGTATCACCTCAGGGAACACAACACAGACCATTTCTTACCAACTTCTGAGGTTTACCCAATATTTAAGTGTAGTTCTATGAGCAATTTTTAAAATGGTAGCCTGTCACAAAACAGAAATAGTTGTTCCATCTCATGGAAAACCATTTCTTTTGTCATCCATGGAAGCTATTTTTCCTCTGAATTCAGAACATTTGAGTTCACTAAACTGTCAAAGCAAAAATCAGATTTGAGACTAAACTACTTCATGAGACATTAATTAAATGTGTGGGAGGGGGATAACAGCCCTCCTACCTTGTAGGTACATACTTATGAAGCCTTTCACACATGCTGGCATTTCATAGCAGTGCTAGGATAGATCCAGAGAGCACCTTCACCAAGGCAAACACATCACGACCTTCCATGGCCAGCTCACTTTTTCTGCCTTTATCTTTAAGTCTGTGCAAGTTAAGATTATTTTCAAGCATGAAATGCAACAGAAGCACAGGTTTACGGGTCACATTTTCACACTTGACCTAAAGTTAGTTGAGGTATTCAGCTGATCAAATAGCAAGGTGTGTTAAATCACCTTGAACTCCATTGCCTAAACTGACAAGATCTCATTCCACTAACTGCGGTTTAGACATCCAGCATCCCCGTGGACTCCTACATATAAGTAACTTGATCCTACTTGATAACTGAATGCCAACTTTTTGAGGTAGGACTTTTCCTATAAGGTCACATAAAAGCCCTAACCTCTTTAATCCTTGCTTGTAGCACATCCCAGTCACAACAGGATCATAGAGAGCACTACCAAAGTTTATTCAAGCCTCACCTAAATGCCTCAGATTAATTTCCATATCACAGCAATCCAGACTTCTCCAATGAATGTGTAGAGCTGAAAAATTCATAAGACTGTACACAATTGGATTTTGAAGAGTCTTGACTGGACCTGCAATCTGTAAGAGTCTCCACAAGGTTGTCTTGCCAAGTAAGACTATCTGTCACCATATCAAGACATTGATTCAGGTGTTTATAATGTTTACAGGAGTCTAAAATTAATTCAAATGCACAATCAGCCTCAAGCAGAAACTGACTGGGACTATCTTGACCAACTAGTTCACAAAGCAGACAAAATTCAGTCTGTCTTGGTTATTCTGTCACCTTCTATCAAGGTCCAGACATGAAGAAACATTTAGGCCAACTAGCTCCAGTACGAGATATTAGGCCTGTTAACATTGCCAAGGCCTGAGCCAGACAAGAGGTCCCAACTAAAGGATAGAAATACATAGCGCTGCAGAAGCAACCAAGAGCAGTGAGGTAGGAGGCAAGTTAATCACTACAGAGACTCAGCTGTTGGCACACCAAGTAGAAGACCAGAAACTCACAAGTTGTTTTTTTTTTTCCTCCAGGGACAGATGCCCGAAAAAGGTGAAATACCTACTTTTGAAGCTGAGGTCTACCAGATTCTTGTCCAATAGAAACCCAGCTGCTTTGAACTTCAGTTGAGTAGCTTTCTGCTGCAGTTAACCTGTCACCTTCCAGGGCTGTCAGAGGTAATGAGGCTGAATTTGCACAGGACCCAGCTTGGAGCTCGGGAGAATGTATCTGACAGGACAGGTAATGCAAGCAGGCATTACAATGCCCGGCTGATCAGATCAGAGCTAGGACTGCCTGACCCGTGTTGAGGCCGTTATGATTTATTCAAGCAGTCAGAGTTAGAAAGAAGTTTTAAAGAGGGAAAGGGCAATGGAATACTTAAAGGAAACTTAGTTAACCCTGTGCCGGGTCTAGTAAGCAGTCTGAATGGGGGTAGTGCACTGGTGGACTGTTTTGGTTCACAGACCTCACTTATCACAAAAAAGTGATTGATATTTCATTAATCCTATCTGCATACCTAAGCAGCAGTCATCTTTGCTTGCTGGAGTCATCACTGGCAAATATGAACAAAGGAATCATTTCTGCTAGCAAAATCACTTGTATTTGTACTTAGTTTCATTTTCAGGTATTAAACCCTTTTAAGGATTTAATAACCTTAACTTGCTTTTTTGATCCTGTTTAAAAGCAGGATCATTTATTTGGGGAAGCACTATTCTATTCATAAAGCTGAAACAAACTCCATTTTTTCTCACCACTTTCTTGATACCCGAGTTTGCCATATTAAACCCAAACTGGTACCCCAGTGGTAGTTCAGCAGATTTTCCAATTATTGTAGTGACTCAGTCAGCTTCAATCAGCACATTCTCACTAATACCAAAAAAGACTACACCTCCTGAAAGACTGAAGGTATCTTTTTTCCCCAGGATCTTGCACAATAGCTAACAGCATTAGTGTGGACCACAGGCACACAGAAACAGATGCCAGCTTGCCAGAAGAATTACTCTAAATTCAGTATTGACATGCACATGAGATTTTTTTGCAAGCATTTAATGCATATTTAAGTCTTAAGTTTTGTTCTTTTGAATCATTTGTCACCAGTACTGATCAGGAGGAAGAAGCTTGTTCATAAATCAGAACCAAATCATAGATTTTTCTGAGGAACCCTCACTTAGCACCTTCTACAAATGACACATTTGCACTAATACTAACACATCTTGTAGGCAAAACAGTCTAGAAAGTTACATACACACAGAAATAAAAGAACAGTATAGAGGCATAAAGCATTTGTGAAGTATCATTTCAGGTTTTATAAGCCTGAAATATTTTATAACCACATAAAACCTTCTGCTTAAGTTCTGCAGAATCTGAATATACAATGCACGTACTCTAAATACAGCTCAGTGAAACCACGATGACTGGAATGATTTAATTTCTCCCCCAAAAGACTTGACAAAGCACCTCTGATTTCTGAGCCCTCCTCTGAACATGCCTAACAGGAAGAGGATTAGTTTTTAGAGCAAACATTAGGATGCAAAAGACTTTGTTCCCCTGCATACAGGTACTCAAAACTCACATCACTCACTGCAGACCACAGCGTGCCATATTAAGGCTGTTTGCCATGTTGAAGCTATGTCACTTCATAAAATGTATTTAGATTAGATCTCAGAAATAAACCCACAAGACTGGTCCTAGTAAACAAGTGATACTAAACTGCAGTGACTGATTGTGGTTTAGGGTGGGTGTTTTTCAGAGCCATTCAAGAGTACCTGTCAAGTCTGAATTCACACTCACCTTTCAGAACACTCCTATACAGTGACAAGTTACGCCTTTTGACTATACGGCATCTTTAATGAGTAAGCTTAAAAATAAATATCTATCTATATGTAATAAAATGGAAATTTCCAAGAAAAACTGCCCCCCCCCCCCCCCCCCCCCCCCATTGGGGTAAAAAATACTGTTTAGTAGAAAATATTTAGGATTTTCTTTGCTCTGGCAGAAGGGAGACTTGCATGAGCAGACACACCAGTATTCTGCTTTCTGCAGAGAAAATCCTCATGGAGCCATAGGATCTCACATGGCATGTCTATTCTGCACAGCAATTGTACTCTGTGCCCCCTGGATCCTGGTGGTCTAAACACAGACATACAGCATTACACTAAAGATCTATCTGGATATAAATTCAGATTTCTTTCCATAGCATGTATCAGGCTTTATCCCAGCTCAGACAAAGACTGTCTCCATAGACCAGAACTATCTGAGCACTCAGCAGAGCACGCCTTCTCAAAAGATGGCAACAGCTTTCCTTCTAGCTATCCTAAATAAGAATTCCAGTGTTTAGTCCTTTGAAGTTGACACTATGTAAAGAAGCAGAAGCATCTTTCAAAGGCACTGTTTCCCTTTTTAACATCCATTTTGCCTTTCTTTCTCTTGAGCTCAAGTATCTACATCTCAACATCTGTAAGAAAAACATCCCAATTACAAGCACTGACCATGTAAGCTTCCCCTATCTTTTACCTTCCATCTTTATGTTTCTATATGTTTGTATATAGCTCTTCCCAGTCAAAGACAACAAGTCAGAGTTCCAAAGAGGTGCCCACATAAACCATATGCAATCTTGAATTCACTGAAGCAGTATTTCATGAAACTTTGAAGAGCAGTAAAGCAATCCCAGGAAGTTACTCAGCACAGTCTGTGAGGAAGACACTGATAGTGTGGAAAAAAAATATTTAGAAATCTTCCTAAAGAAATGAAGGAAGGAATGAAAGGAATTCCTTTCTTCCATGAGCAGAAACAGAAGCAGTCTTGAAGTTTCTAGTGGGGAAAAAAAGTCATTTCAAACAAGTGAAAAAATGCTAATCTGATTTTTATAACATTAACCTTAAAATTTAAAAGGGACCGAAAGAAAAAAGCTCCACAGTGCATTGAAGACTGAATAAATGCTTAAAGGGTACAGTATAAAACCTGGCAGTAAAGTGTTAAGAACTCATGGTGGTCAAAAATATTGACAAAGCCCCTCCAGAACAGACCGTATAATTTAGTAGTGCAGATTTAACTAATTCAAAACTAATAATGGCTGAAACTTAAAAGGATAAGGAGTTTACACAGTGAGATCTTTTAATGGTGCAATTTGAGCTATACTTCTACCTCCTATAAGAAAGTTTCAAAGCCTGGCATCAGAGTCAACTTGAAAATACTTAATCCTCTTCGCTATTCTGAAAAGGAGGAGCCTGCTATCCTGAAAATGATTCATTTATTATTTATTCCCAACATACTATTTTTTCATGTTATCAGCACCACTTCCCTGTACATTTATTCCAAAGAGAACCATTCCTACCTCAGAACTTCTATAAAACAGACTGCAGAACAGCAATAGTACAGATTAATATTGCTTTAAATGTAACAGTTAAAAAACTATTAAAGATATTAGTGGAATATCTTTTATAAGCACTTCAATTTATCACATGTGAGAAACGCGCTCACTGTATTGAATTTTAGTCTGGGGCAAATTCGGTGGAGCAAAGAATATTTATTACAGCCCTGGGAGTTACACAGGGGATTTCTCCTCCTGTGGCTCATTTTTCCTTTACAAACACTTGTTTTTATTTTGTATTCCTTATACTTATTCATGTTTCTTCTTGGACCATAATTTGCATAATCAATGAGTTTTCAGAATACAACCCACCCTCAATTACATAATTATGAGTTCTTGGAATGCAACCCACCCCACAATTTACATAATCAATAAGTTCTTGGAATGCAACCCGCCCCTGAGCACACCCCCTCCCTTCTAGCAGTGCAGGCATTACGCTTCTTCAGGGGTCTTCCTGGTAGTCGTTGGAGGGAGGCTTGAAGTCTTTATCACCATGTCCTTCTTGTGGCTTCTTCATTCTTTACAGTCCTGTGGTTATCTTAGCTAACTACACCACCCTTTGTTCTGCAAATTTTTGGTAGTTCTAACTGTTGCTTTCGTCTGATATCCTATTTAAAACTATCCCTTTTCCAAAGGCATAGCAAGCACACACATATCTTAGCTGAAGCCATAGCCAGCACACATTCATTTTAGCTGAAGCAAAATTTTTGCCAAATTACTTATTACATCACATATGAAAACTGGGCTTACCTTAGGGAATTGTTTTACTGGAATCAAAACTTTTTGTCCCAACTTCATATTTTTATTGATGACTACATCAATATACTTTTCTTCTTCCTTTCCTTCACCTTTCTGGAATTTTTCAATTTCTGTTAAAGGAAAAAAATCAGTTATTTTCTCAGTTTAATACAACAATCTAAAAGCTGAGAATCTTCAAAGGCAGTATAAATTAAACAATTTGAAATTAATTCTGTATGGCATAATACATGGCATAATGTGTAATTAATACCTATAATTAGTTACATAGGTCAATGGGGTAAACCATGTTTTGCTTTTTCAGGCTTTAATACTCTTGTTTGTATCAGCACCTTGAATTAGCATTGTAAGCATTTTACATGCTAACTTTTAGCTTAATACTTGGATACATTTATGTTTTATATGGCTCAAGCAGGAAATACTATTCTTACCTTTATTCGTTTTTACAGTCAAAAAACTTACAGCATAGTTTAATACTTGACTATTTTATTCCTCTATACTATAAACAAAGCACACAGTTTTAACAGTGGTTGTCTACAGCGCACTTATAAGTGAATGTCAAGTCAATCTTTCAAAATTTCAGGAACATAATCAAGGCACATAGCTCCTACCCAAAAATATGAGGTTAGTGTTATACCAATGACAACAACATTAGGAACAGGATTTAGAAGTTAAACCCCAGGCTGCATGACTCTACTCATTCCAGAGCTAGATTAGAAACTGATTATTGAATTCTCTCCAAATGTTGACTCCCCAGTGCGCTAAGTGAAAAATTGCAGATTTCATTGGATTGGTGGAGACACAAGAAGCACACAAGGAGACTAGAAATGAAGCACTGCCTGAAGCCTTTGTTGGACTGGAGTCCAGCACCCTGTATTGCAGCATTAAACACCTTAGCACAGGACATACCAAAAATCCAAGAACTTCAGCAGTGCAACCGAAGTTATTCTGTGGACATCTAGCATTTGTCCTCCCAAATCTTCAAATATCTTGTTAGTTTTTCACAACAAAACACACCCTTCTACTCTACTTAAACAGTGTAAGTTGACAACATTTATCAAGACCTTGATGTTTCTTTAGTGGGAATGTGATGTTATGTTAACAGAAGACTAACAAAAACCTTTGAATGGAAAGAAACTGATCAAAAAATAGAAGAAAGTATCCTTTAGGTACACTTTGAAAGACAATTTAGTTTGAAATGACTTCCAGTGAAAAACAGGAGTAATAAACCAACGCATTTCTTATTGATTTACCCATTAGCAGCTTGCTTTGATAAATACCAGTCCATTCCCACTTACCACAAAAAAAGATCACAGAACGGTCAGAGTTGGAAGGGACTTCTGGAGATCATCCAGTCCAACCCCCCTGCCAGAGCAGGGTCACCTACAGCAGTTGCACAGGACAGCGTCCAGGCAGGTTTTGAATGTCTCCGGAGTGAGAGGCTCCCCCACCTCTCTGGGCAGCCTGTGCCAGTGCTCTGCCACCCTTAACATGAGGGGAAACTTCTTTACTAAGATGGAACTTCCTATGTTCAAGTTTGTGCCCGTTACCTCTTGTCCTATCACTGAAAAAAGACTGTTCCCACCTACCTGGCATCCTGCCTTTAAGTATTTATAAGGATTGATAAGATCTCCCCCTCAGTCTTTTCTCTAGACTAGAAAGACACAAGATGCTAACATCTTTCCCAATAACTGTAACTCCAGTCTTTCATTCAAGTTCTCACCTCACTAGCACAGAACGGAAAATACAACTGCATTTATTCAAGTTAGTGTTTAGTGACTGAAGAACTAAGAAAGCCAAACCAGCTTCCAACTACCTGAAGGCTTCTTGAAAGAAAAGCCTTCCCCAGCTTTACTTTCCAATCTTCTTGGCAAGTCCCTAGGAAGTTTGATTCATATGGATTCTAGTAATGTAAACATTCTGGAGGAGCTCTACTCTGTAAAGCAACCTTCCTCTGAAGTGTCCTTTATGTTGCAGCATGTTCAGGAAAAAACTCCAAACCCCTCAGCCTACGATCCTACAACTACTGAGGAACATATTTTGACAGCTGAATCATGGTAAAAATGGAATTCACATGTTGTTTGTAGATGCCACCTTATGGACTAGACAATTATGAGCAATTAAACAGATGTAAAGTTACATCAAAATTCATTTCCAGACAAAATTAAGACAGAAGTTTCATAGGGCACAGTGTTCCCACTCAGAAAGCAGGTAACTGGTATATTTTGGAAGTCAAATTTTAAGTACCACATTCAGACATAAAAATGCAGCACTATCACAGCACTCAAATACAAATAAACTTACTTTTAACACCCCTGCTTCCTGATATAACAAGAGCAGTTATGATAAAGCTCTTTGATTTCTCTTGCAAAACAAGACTAGATACTTAAGAGGTTTGTATGTTTGAGTGGAAAACGGAAATACAATACTGATTTTTAATGCTGCTATTGGTATACACTATTAACAGTATAAATACTCAAAGCCCCAAACTGATCAGAACTATGTTCTTTAGCAACATTTTACACCAAGAAACACCAAATATTTCACTTGTAATAAAAATGCATCCATTTTGTTAACTGAAGCAAAGGCAGTTACAACAATTTGACTTCATTTAGTATTGACTTTAAATGTTAGGACAAGAATTTGTTCAGAAAAAAAAAAATCAGAAAAGCACTGTTCAACTCCATTTAAGATTAAAAATTAAATAAATGCACTGTACTGTACTATTTTGGAACAGATCAGTGCACTGAAGATTGCTGGCAGTCAGATTAATACTAGATATATACAAGATCTTTAGAAATTTTCAGTAGCTATAATTACTGCTACAGTGAAGGATCTTTTCCTGAAGTAATCTACATTTACAAAATAAAAGTACCTTTAACAAAGCCCACCATGTTTTTATGAACGGGTAAAGCTAAAAATTTGTTTTCTCCTGTCGAGTAGTACTATTGTACACAACTGCATAGTATGGCATACACTGCAATCCCTCTGCCCACCTAAAAACTAAATTTCATAAAAATTGTATTTCCAGAAGTAGTAGGGAATTTTAAGTTACAACCACAAGTTTGAATGAACAGTGGTTTAAAGGACCTCCTTAGAAATTGCCAGGAAATATTCCACCTACAAGTTTTTTTTCCAGGAACATTCAGATGTCTCAGACTTGTCAAGGTTAAAATATGTTTCAAGAGTTAAGAACTGAGTCCTAACAATATCTCAGTAACATTCCTCAGATGAGCCAGCTGCGCAAGTTCCTTAAAAGCTCACTTATCTATATTTCCTAAATACTTTAGCCTAAATAAGTTATTTGAATTCAGTATTTGAAGGACTTGACTGCAACAACTTGATTAATGCTAGAAACTCATAATTCTATAGCATTTGATTTAGTTAATATCAAAAATTAAAAAGGTCATAGAAAGGACATTCCCTTCTTGCTCTAGTAATCCCTCAACTTGAAACAGCCAAATACTAAAAGAAATCCATTCGTTACTTTCAAGATGTTTTCCCATCCCAAAGAGCTACATACTTTTCACTGACCATTTTAAGAACCATTTCTTTTTTTTTAACTTTCACTGTTTAATCAACTTTCCATTTGCTTGAAGAAGCTACTGAAACCCATAAGAGGCTTCCAATCAGCTCTCAGAAAAATGGATTACGATTTTCCCCGTTTGTTTTAAAGTCAAATGAATTGTTTTTCTCCTAGCAAACAGCCATAGCACCACAAAATAAAAATAAATGTTTCCTATTATGGTCTGAATTTAATCAAACTGACTTAAGACTTTATGCATATTCACTGCTATAAAGACAAGGCCACTGAATTACTAAAAATCTATCTTATATTGAGACCACATTTTGTCTTAGATTTTTCTGGGTTTTCTTGTCATTTCTTTACCCTGAAATCCAAGATAAATATGAAATAAAGTTAAGCATTAGAATTTTATCCAGATCTGCACAGCTTATTCAATATCTCATGCACATACATCAAGCTTTAGATAATTAGGGAAAAATCATGCCAGATCACACAGGAAATCCAATCAGATTTTCAAGGTCAAATGGATAGGAAGATTTGCCTTTTCCTAATCCTTAGATTACATTCTGTACTGCTTAGCTATATGAAGCAAAGACATTTCCTAGATCACAAATAGTAAACAAACATGTGATTAAAGCTTCCCATAATGCTAGAGATTAAAATCCCGTGTTCTCAGACTAAAGATGCAGCTAATGCAACAGTCCAGGAATTTAAGTGGATGAAGTAATAACTGCATGTTTAATCATAGCAGAGAGATCTAAGCAATGATTACTTCTCAGTTAATTCACCAAATAATGTTGCTAGATACATCAGATAATGACAAAGTAGAATTGTTTCACGTTAATCTTTGGGTAGAATTAATCTTCCTGCTGCAAGTCAGGACTCCAGGCCCCTCTGCCAAGCCAATATAAATACCTGTGTTTAATGTAGAACAAAGTGATGCTCTGTATTTGTCTGTAGTAAGTCAATATAATCAATGTAAGATCAAATGTCAAACTCCAAGAGAAATGTTTACTGTGTTTGTCCTTAATACAATGTTCCCAAAACTCAAGATCAGGTAAATTTGTCTGTAAGTCCTTAAGAAACATTCTACTATTTCTCAGATTCAGAAGTCTTATTAGACACCCTATCAAAAGCAAATAATTTCATACTAATTTTTCTACTTGGAAGAATCCAAGGCTCAAATTCTAGGACATTCAAATGATCATGGCTTCAGAAGACAGAATTGCACTGAAGTTTCACTAGAAATGTTTTCTACATTAAATTTGAAAATGAAAATATTGTAGGAACATTGTTTTATAAATACTCCTAAATAACATCTGACTGAAATACACTGAAGTAGTTTTGGAAGTTACTAACACTACACAACAGCAGCTATATATTTTGCTTTATTTGGACATTTCCAATTTTATTAGCTAGTATCTAAGAGAAAGAAACAGCAAAATCTAGACCAAGTCAACCAAACAAGTTTGTTATACAACTACTGAAGCATGCCTCAATAACAGTAGTTCTCAGTAAATTCAAGACTTCATAGTTGACTTGGAAAAAGCCAACCATCTTCAGTTCAGAAAGCTCTTAAGACAAATTGAAGGCTGTGGAAGTATTTTTATACACTTCCCCTATCCTTTTGCTTCTTGAAAAAGAAAAAGAAAACCACAAAAAACCTCTGCTCCTGACCATGGCTGGAAATACAACACCGAGCTAGATGGAAATCTCATCTGACAGTATGATTCCTTAGGGTTTTACATTAGAAGAGGTATCAAAATTACAATACTAGAAACTATAGATGTTGGCTTATTAGTTTGGATTTATATCTCCTTTAAGGAACACACCAAGTTTTCATAAGAGACAAGCTTCCAGAGCAAGAAAGGGACTCCAAGTCAGTTGTACCAGAATTTCAGGACAAAAATAGTTTTTCCTTACTGGAGAAAAAGTATGGACAACATCAGTTCAGTTTCCTCAAACTTTCTACAATCCTTCCAGTTCCGAATATCAGCAAGTACTTTTGAAACAGCCTTTGGGATTAAAACATTGCTTTTATACCACGCGTAAAGTTCTCCCGCATTCTATACTGTTTCCCATTGGAAAATATTCATTGTGGCAAAATCCATACTTATATCTCAGAAGGTGCATTTTAAGCACACCTATTCTGAAAATACCAGCAGTTAGAACTTTTGCAGTGAAGCCAAATCACAGGAAATCTGCTATGCTGGATGCTGATTTAATGCTCAGTCCTTCCATGACTTGTTCTGCTAAATCTGAAGTGCAGTATCATAGGATGACCCCAAAAAGAGTTCCAATTTTGATGATGCTGACAGCTTAATCTCATTGTCATAACAAGATGGTGTCAACTGTGCTTCAGATTATACATCTTACACTGGCCTCCTTTATTTCCTCCCCCACTCATAGGGCAATTAGAGGTTATCTGAAACAGCACCTCTCAAATTTCCTGAAGGCAGCCTCTAAGAGACCTACTACTCACTCTCCCAGTCCTCTTATTCAGAATGAAGCTGCACAACCCCTCCAATTTTTTTTTTTTTTTTTTTTTTTTTTTTACACTGAACAGGAGATAAACCTAGACTCCTGCTTTTGAGTATCTTAAAAGATGTGTCATAGCTTAGTTAGCTTTAAAGCAGTTTGTGTGTACATATTCACAAGAGATGCAGATTCCTCAGTTTGAATTTTATGTAGCATCCCAATCACCCAGAAAAAAAAAAAAAACACCACAATTAAGACAGCAGCAACTAAACATTTTTTGATATAAGTAAATGCTTGGACAAACATCCCCTTTTCCACCCATAAGATTTTTTCCAAAGCAAATACCGATTAGTGCATCTTCATGAAAAAGGCAAATTAGAGAACAAAAGTAATCAAGCAAATAAAACAAAAATAGCCTCAAAAAATTAAAATAAGGGAGTTATGTATGTGGAATGGCTATGTCTAGATGGATCCTGAATGGTTCTAAGACAAATCAAAAATACACTAAAATTTTCAATTGTGAATGGAGCTGCTCTGTTACTGCACCCATTCCTCTACAGACTTCAGAAAACCCTGTGTATCCTCCTCAGCCATCATTTTGACACTTTAAAAAAAAAAAAAGAGCCTTTTTAAAAATCACAAATTTAGCTTCCACAGTAGATCTTAATTCTGAACTGGCATAAAAAGTAATATATTAAAGAGTATGACCTGTGCATAAGAAAAACTTGTTTCAACAAATGCACATTACTACAACAGTTGAATTCACAATAACTGTCTTTTATAAGCCACCTTAATTTTGTAGAAGCAACTGACAACGAATCTAATTTGAATTTACAATAAAATGAGTGGTTCATGCTAGAATGATGTCTACAGCATTCAGCATACTCAAATTAATAATAACCCTGCTGAAGGACTTAAACTGTAAAATGGAACTTACAATGCCTGTGAATGCAATTTAAATAGATTGGTTTAAGTACTACTGTCTGCACTGATCTGAAAATACACTTCAGTCACCAATATGACAAATATTTTGAATATGCTTTAGGCAATTCAAAACTAATTGAACACATATTACCTTCACATCAAAAATGACTACACTAAAATCTGTTCAGACTGATTAATATTAGCAATAAAATAGAAAGTACCACAGTAGAAACTGTCAAAAGTAACATTTGAGATATGAACAGATGTTAAGTCTTGCTCAGAAAAAAAACAAGTTGGAAACATAAGCTTCAGTCCCATATACCCACCCTACTCCACTGAAAATTACTGTTTATCTCATTGTGAAGAGAGCTTCTGAACTATAACAAAGTGCTAAAATTTCAAATATGATTTACCTACTGTTGACAACTTTCTGTAAACATAAACATTTGTACATTAGCACAGTCAGGAGTCTACTAACTGCAAAAATACTAACTCATTTGCTCCATAACTTCAAAATAAAAAAATTCCAAAGGCAACTTACACATATGTGAACAACTAATGTCCTACAGTCAAGTACTTCAAAAACTTGGATGCTGCATCCTATCAGGGTGAAAACACTTGATTTCCCTGTTCCTCCCCGCCCCAGGAACACCTAACCTCACTGCCTAAACATTGGCAAAAGCTTTGGCTTCTCTCCTGCTTCGTGCAGGAGACTGGACCTTCAGAGGTGTCTCAAAGCCTCAGGCATCCTACGATTCTTCCTATAAGGAGAAAGTGTCTAAAAAAGGACCCATGTTGTCTTGTGTTTACCCACTGTATCTACTGAGCAATAGCCTATAGATAATACTATTCTCTTTCTGCAAATACCTTTTCGTGCTTCCATATGGCAGCAAAAGTAGTCCCCAAGCCCCAAAGGCAAAGCTCTGGAAGTGCTCTAAACTATTTACATGGCATGGTAGGAACAAATGGAGGAGTTAGTATTAAAGTAGTCCCCTTAAAAAGCAGCATGTGCAAACATGACAAGTGGCAGTATGGATATAAAGCTACTTCAGATGCAGATTTCAAATGTAAATCCATGACTTTTTATTTCAGAAGGAGATCCAACATAAAGACCATCTATACTACTTGGGGCATAGGGCTTAGACAAAATGAAGCTAAGATTTTGTATCAAGAGCCCTTACAAAAAGCTGATCCGTTTCTCATGTATATGTATGAATGCGATCAGGTAGCCCTTATACAAGATTTAGCTTGTAATCTTGGTGAGTCACCAAGAAGGGTCTATATCCTTTCTTCCTCATTATGTACATAGCACTATTCAATAAACTTTGTGATCCCTTTGACAACTTTCACAAGGAAAAGCATAATTCAGATCTCATTTGAAAAATGGATGTGACCTGCAGCTCTTAACATGCATATATCACATTTTAAACTATTGCCAAATTTAACCACCACCCATAGCACATCCAGTTACTGAACTCTAAAGCAGACTTGAGCACTATTAAAGACCAAATTTAAAGCTTTTTAGGGCACTGGCAAAAACAGTGCAGTCAAAATCTGCCAACAGATTCAAACAAACCACATTTATTTATGAAAGATACCTACACTACCAAAACATCTTAGTAGGGTATCTTCCATACCCATATTTTGTATAATTGATAGTTATACAAATAAGCGTACTATGGTTTACCTAGTGTTATACAAGATTTATAAAGTAGTGTTATCTTCCCCTACTTCCCTAAAAATCATTTTCAGCAACTTTCAGCTTTGCCAGTGGCCTCCATCCCAACTGACAGGCATCCAAGGTACAGCCGCACACTCTGGCAACCCTTAATTCAGTAAGGTGTCACATCCTAGTGATTAATCCTAATAAAACACAATTCACACCTATAAATCACAATTTACTTGAAATAATCACTAAACCAAGTATTTCAGGAAACGGTCACAAGTGCAGAGGGAACCGGCTGATGTCATTAACAGGCCAATCTTTTTGAAAGGTCACCATCATCAGGGAGTGTTCTTGATGACTGAAGCAAAGCAAGTATCAGTCCTGCCTTCAAGAGGAAGGATGAGGATCTGGGGAACAACATAACACACCTTCATCCCTTGGAAGGTGATGCAGTAAACAGCCCTGGAAAACCGTTTCCAAGCATATGAAGGACAAGATGATTATGAATAGCCTGCACGGACTTATGACAGGGAAGTCACACCACAGAGCCTTCAACAACATGAGTACCTCTGCATCAACCACCTCACCACCAGAGATGAGACAGAAGCAGCTGGTGTTGTCCATCTCACCTGGAGTAAGGCTTTTGATACTGTCTCCCACACCATCCTCACGTAAACTGAGGAGATACAGGCTAGAGAAATGGACAGCAAGGTGGACTGAAAATGGACCTGCCTGGCCCAGAGGGTTGTGATTAGTGGCAACACAACCAGTCCAGCTCAGGGCCAGACACTAGTGGTGTGCTCCAAGGGTCAATACTGTTTATCATCAATGACCTGCACAATGGGATAGAGTACAGCTTCAGCAAGTTTACAGATAATAGAAAACTGGGAGAAGTGGTCCAAACACCAGAGGGTTGCGATGGCACTCAGAAGTACCTTGACAAGCTGGAGAAATGGGGAGAGAGGAACCTCATTTAATTCCAAGGGAAACAGTCCTGTACCTGTGGAGAAATAACCCCCTGCACCAGAACAGACTGGCAGCCAAACAGCTAGAAAGCAGCTTTGCAGAGAGGGACCTGGGAGTCCAAACAGGCTGAACACTCGCCAGGAATATACAATTGCAAAGGCCACCTTCACCCTGGGCTGCGCGAGAACAGCACAGCCAGCGCTCTGAAGGTGGTGATCCTTCCTCTCTAGTCAGCACCAGTGCAAGTTTTAGCAAGCTACTTGTTTGATTTCTACTGTTTTTCAGAAGAGTTAAAAGGATTTTTAAAGGAAAGACTTTTTCCATCTTCGGTGCTTTTAAAGAATACTACTTCTAGTGAATTCTGTCCCAAAACTTATTTCTCATGAAATACTGTAGCCCAGAAAGCCGTGATTTGTTACCTGAAAGTATGCTAGAATTTCACATTGCATCATAGGATTATATATGCTCATACAGTCCAGAGGGATTCAGACAGGTCCAGTGTACAGCAGTACATTGCTTCCCCTCCCTATCACCCCACCATTACTCTACTCTGCATGGCTGAAAGTATACACATTCTTCCAAAGTTACACGTATCTTCTCACTGCTTCCTAGAACACCATGCGGTCTCAAATACATTTTTCTGTCCACTAAAAACTTGTCATTGCTCATATTTCACACAGAACAGAGATGAGGCTATCACAAGCACCTGTAATGTGCCTAAAGTCTTACACTCAATTCAGTGAAACTCAGAGTTCGCACCAGACACTGTGAGGGCTTAGAAAAACTCATACCCACTGGATCCAACATAACCATTACCAACAAGCATAATCTCACTTTTACTACAGAAATTGAGAAAGACATCTATACATTCCATGACACTACACTGGTCAAGTGAACACTACCACTGCTCTGGAGCCTATAAAGCATTAAACTGTTGAACACAGTTTACACTGGAATAACCTTCACACATCCGTTTATTCAACCTACTGTTCATAGTTTTCTCAGCTTGTTGATTTTAACATGTTTCCCAGTCCTTTGATGTAAATTGCTCTGAGATTCCTGAGACTTCACACCTCCAACTTTGTTTACTAAAGTACAAACTATTGATGTGCAAGTAGGATAGGTGAAAAGGTAAACTTGTACAGAAAGAACATGAAACTACAGGTGAATGGAGAGACATAACATTGTAGACAGGTTGTATTTTGATCCACAAAAATTCAGCTCAAGAATTTGAAAAATGCATTCAGAATACTTAAAGAGGTAACAACCCAAAGATCCTACAGCACTTGTGCTTTCTGGTCCACAGATGTTTGAAACAAAACCTATGGACCTTAGTTGGTGTGTGTAGAAGAAAGGGGACTAACTCCAGCACACCACTCTGGATTACTTTAACACATCTCTAATCTTTCGGAAGGCCATTACTCCCACTGCCAGCAGACAGAAGAGGTAAACCACTACTTTCAATACAGTTATTGTAGGCAGTACTTTTATTGTTTGTCATCCATTACAGTCCTTGGTTGCAGTAACATAACTTGGTGGGAAAAACATACAAAGACAGCTTGTACATCTACTGCCCTGTCAGAAAGTGCAGTTTCAGACCACATTATCTCATAGTTATTAATTTTAGAAGTGTTACTGTTTTAGTCTTAATCCCGCTAATTTCAAAGCTCCAGGTTTCACTGAACACTACAACTTTTCCTAGTGATGACTGCATTATGAATTTTCTTCTGGGAGTAATTCCTATATTTATTAAATAGCAGATTTCAGTACACTTCTACAGATTTTACACAGACTTAACTACTAGAAAGTGTCACATGCACAAGGCCATTGACATCTTCAAGAGCCATGGAACAATTCACAGCCAGGGGAGTACACCTACATTCAAGCTGAGAAACCAAAACTGAACTGGTCACTGCTGGGAAAATGCTACTAGCCACAGACACCTGCCCTGCCTGCCCCTCACCTGCCTTCATAATCCCATACACCCCATATATTCAAGTTTCTGCTCCTTCACCACTTCTGTCCGCCAAGAAACAAGAAGTGTGCACATCAAGAACCTGAGGTGCCGTTACTTCTTGGTTCAGTGTTGTTTGAATTGCTTTTATATGGGAAAGGAAATTTTGACTCTCCAGTCTCCAAAAGTAAAGCATCAAGTTACCTTCTAGATGTGACCAAGGACAAAGGGGATGCATTTAAAAAAAAAAAAAAATGTAGCTGCCTGCAATGTTTGGGTCTGGGTGCCCAAAGGAGGAAGGACAGTCGAGACAAAGCAATAACCACTTAATATGGTAGATTGTTCTATCACTACTTGCTACTAGAGAGAAGCAAAACAAAGTGAATTTAGGAAGAACAAAAGACCAAACCAGCAACCATAATGGGTTCTTGTAGTCCCATTAAGTTTTCATGAAGAACGGTTCACATTTACATTGTTTCAAGTCTCACTACTCCTTAATTCATTGATTTTAGAGCAAGTGCAGGAATGACTTACCTAGTTACAAACAGAATAACTACCTGAAATGCTGGAATGTGCTAGTTCACATAAACCCAGGAAAAAGGTGCTTAATTGGACTAAAAAAGATCTGACTGACCACTAATAATAAATCTGGAAAGAACATTTCACAACAGAAAAGTTAAACTCTTTCTCAAACCATCAGGGGAAATATAGGCACAGATACCTCTACCAAATTTGACATGAGCATTTAAAGACTCAATCATCAGCGTCTCACAGAGCAATAGAATACCAGAAATGGTAGAATAAATCTTTGCTGAATATAAATGGAAGTACATTACCAGGATTGCTCTTTTTTTTGTAGTATCCCTTTCTGAAGCAACACAACCAATTTAGCAGGTTACTATTCTAATTTACAGTAGCTGTATCTTAAAAATATGAAGATAACACTAAATTACCAGAAAGAGCTGGGAATGAGGAAAAGCTTTTTGTTATTAAATTCATACAGCTTTTATTTTACCCTTGCATAATAACTATCATTGGCAGTACCTCTTGACAAGAAGCAAGGGATTAACTACATAGCTGGCCAGGAGCATCCATTCTCTTTAATCTATTTTTCTGAAGGGGCCATCTGCTCTTATTTCTACATTTCGTAGCCTAGCTTGAAATTGCATTCACTACTCTGTTAGGAGTTCAATTAGTTACATGTAAAAATTTCTCCCATCTCAGGATAGCTGTCTGGAGGATGAAATCCTGCAAGGTGAAGAGGGAAAATGGGTTATTACCAAAAGCTGATTGACTATAATTGATACAGCTCAAATAGCTAATTAGTCATCAATAAAATGAAGGGAAAATAATGCTCTAACATTTGTTTTATTACAACACAGCTTGACATCTATTACCGACAAGTATGCACAGCCACATTTGAAGGTGCTGAATCTGAATAAAGAGACTATGTTTGCTTTCTGTATTCTCTGCATTATCCTTTTCAGATGACACTGCAAAAAAGCTTCAAATCTCTCCTTTGATAACAGCACCAAAACCTTCCAAATGAGGTACCCAAAAATACCTCATGCAAATGCTGACAGGACATACCTACGTGATTAGCACCACTTGCAGACTTATGAATAATAGACAGTTACCCTGAAAAATTTACTCACTACAAACTACTGGTTTGAGCTCTAGCCAGGTATTACTCCCATACTATAATATCAAGTAAAGGATTCTGAAAGGACTGTACAGAATGAAACCTAGTTTTATATCCTTCTTCATCCAAGTGGGAAAGAAAAGTAGTTCTGATTCAATGTTTTCTACCCATTTCACTGTTTTCCCCAGAAGACCAAGCAGGAGCTTATCCAGTAAGTCAGTACTTTAGACAGTGCCTAGAGCAGCTAACTTCTCAGCATCACCTTCATGGAAGCCATCACAACAGGTAGGGTTCCAGCCTAGATAACCAGCCATTGAAAGTTCTGGTCATTGCTTTGAGCCCATTGACAAAAATAAGGGATCAGTGCCTTGAAAGACCTACAAGCTACGCAGAGGCAGAAAATACATTATGTTAGCATAACTCACCCTACCACTGAAGTCTAAAGAAACTATGATCCACTAGTTAAGAAAGCAAATCACATTCCTTTTCGTCTATCAGGGGCATTAATTTAAAAAGGATAATTTGTCTAGAGCTCTTCATACAGTTGATCTCACAGCCAGCTACTTGCCACTTATGTGATAATGAAACACACATCCGCAATTTCAATTAACCTTACATTGAACTATATGAACTATTACTTAGTGTTCCAAACAAGGACTATTATTTCAGGAGATTTGTATATTCTGTAAGTGCATCTATGAAGAAACAACTTATAACTAACATGACAGTGGTTTCCCTGCACTCTCCATTTAATCAGCAGATAATATGATATTAGCAAGAAAGCCTTTAATATCAGGGTGGTGAGACACTGAAACAGGTTATCCATAGAAGTGGATGCCCCATCCCTGGATGTGTTCAAGACGAGGCTGGATGGGGCTTTGAGCAACCTGGTCTAGTGGAAGGTATCCCTGCCCATGGCAGAGGGGTTGGAACCACATGATCTTCAAGGTCCCTTCCAACCTAAACCATTTACGATTTTAAAAGCTTAGAGTTTAAAAGTCTGACAAAGTATTTCTTTTAAAACTTCATTCAACACTTATCAAATTCTGATTGACTGACAGCAGTCTTACTAGCTAAAGCATACATCAGGAGAACAGCACAGGCCAAAGCTATTTCAGCTCCCATCCACATCTCATATATTTGGAAACCCGGTGTCCAAAGATAAGGTAGTTCTATTACAGCCACAGCATTCTGTCTACATTTGAGCCTAATCTTGTGTTTGAGGTATGAGAAGTAAAGACAAACACCTATGAGACAGCATAGATGCAACCAATGCTAATTTCAAACAGGCCAGTTACCAATTAAAGCCTTTACACCTTGAGCATCAGCTTTTATAGTCACATAGTGAAGCTATGCGACGAGTAATACTGACAAAAGGATTCTCTACTCACTGAAGTCTCAGTTAACCAAATATCGGCTTTCAGCAGGGACCTGCGCTTTAAGCAGACAGAACACATCTGGCTGCAAGAGCTATTGTGACAAGCGAAGACCAACAAGACCCAGCACTCATGTGCAGCTGTCCCCGGCAGGGCTGAGCCCCCTCTTCCCCAGGTAGCCCCGGAGGGACTGACACAGGCACCAGCACTGCGCCTGCCGCACCGCCTGCACCCCCTGCTGCATCATGGGGTAAATCATGCCAAAAAAGGTCTACAAAGCCCTCCAGAATAAGCTCCACCCAGAATGAAACACCACATGATGATTTCCCTAATGCTTAGTGACCCACTGCTAATGCAGCAGAGTTTCCCAACTCTGGAAGGTTTTTGGATGCTAAGTTCTACCTTCAAAATTTCAGCATCACTGTATTTGAGACAACCTCTAAAGTCTCCTACAGGAAAACACATTGTGAAACGCTTCTGGTCTTCCCAAAGTGCATTCATATTAATACTCCACAAGCACCCAAGATCCTCAAATTCACAGCAAGAAGGCTGGAATAAATCTTAAAAGGTCATTCATTTTCTCACAAGCATTTTATATGACTATACTTATGTCATTCCCAACATTTGTTTCACATGGTACTAACAGGCTTCTGTGAAGACTTCAAGTATCTGCAGAAAAAGTGTCTGAAGAACAGATACAGCAAGCTTTAAAAACATAAATCTTGTTGTATGCTTTTATACAGCAGGCCAATAAAAACCTAATCATTTTCCCAGACCATGGATGCATGGTGTAATAAAAAGGTCAAGGGTATATAAGTGAAAAGAATCTTTAAAACCAATTTGTATTACACAAGACAAATAGGACCACAGTAGCCCTTTCCAGTCCCAAGATCTAGTACTAAGGTGCCACATCTCACCTTGCAAACTAGTCAGCCTAGGGTATCATCAGCATACCTCTAGAAAAGCAGCAAGTGTTAGACCTAAAGAAATCACTGCAACTTGTCTTCTGTGAAGCAGAAAGTAAAGCAGATTAGATCCTCCACACATCAGGATTTAAATGGAGAAACTGAATCAAGTCATTAGTAAGAAATTGTTTCACTTTGTACAAATCCACCTGCCACCAAAGTTTTGGGGAAGCCCTGTAAGGAAGACAGAAAAGTTGCTATGACACTACCTTCTTCCTCGAAATTAGGACTTCATCCTAAAAAAAGCTGGCTGGAAGTAGTCACGAAACAGATAATTAGCAAAGTGAAAAACCACTCTAGGCTTCTGAACTTCCACAACTGTACCAAGAACACTGTACTCAAACAGTGTGAAGGTTAGTCTAGAAGAGAAAAATCTGCTTTCCTTCAAACTCAGGAAGGGGTATAGGGTATAGTTAAACTAAAAAAAAAACATTAAAGAACCAAACTGACATTATGGAGCTTAGTACTTTTTGCTTTTGCAAAGGCAAAATTTATCATTTAACATTAGTTTAGAGGTGGGCAGAACAGAAAAGGCTGAGGTTTTGTTTGGTTTTTTTGCTTCACTGGTTTACCCCATAGAGCTGTATCACTCAAGTCTGCATACAACAGGGCACATCATTTCTGCTTGGTAGCACAAGACAACCAAAAAGACCAGATCCTCAGTATCTGAGGGTTAAGGAGCTCAGGGAGCAGAAACTGGGCTGCTGACCAGAGATGCATCAGGATTGGTGCTTCACTGCCACCTCTAGTTGACTGCCTCTAATTAGGCCAGAGATCAAAATGATCCAGTAACAAAAACATTTGTCCTTTATCACAGTAACTGGAGGAGACACATGAAAGCAAGAATGACTGCATTAGAAGCAGTCTTTCCATTTCTACATCTTTTAAAAACATCATTATTGCACAGCAGCAGGAACAACTGGCTGAAAATACCTAAAACTTTTTGCTTTTAAACACATCTGCTTTCCAGAGTACCATTACTGAATGATCAGAGGCAGTAAGAAACTGCATTTATTCTCCAAGCATTCAGTAAATGCAGCAGCGTCAGAGCAACAGAAGCAATTTTGGCTTCTTCCTAGATTCTTTGTCTTGCCCAAAGAGGCATCTTCCTCTACTGACTACTCCTTTTATTAATCCATTTGGATTGTACAAAGTTGAAGAAAATCGGTAAATCCCCAAAGGATTTGCAACTTCAGATTTTCACTGTCACTACATTATACCAAGATCAGCACAGCAGCAGTTGTTATAACAAATTTTTTTGGATTAAGTGCAAGAACAATAGGTTTACTGAAATTATTTCTAATCTTTGATGTTTCCAATTATTTTGTCAAGAAATGCTTCCTAGAAAAGACCTATAAAAGAACACCTATATAGGCCAAAAAAAGTGAAAGATTTACCAACTGCAAGAATTAAACTGACATTTGTTTGCTGCCTTGCAACTTTGGGCCTATTGAGCTGCTAGCTGAAGCCAAAAAGCCTGATAAACACATCAAAATAAGAAATGGAAGGCAGCCAGCAAAACAGTAACTGGAAACTGAGAATGGGAAGGAAGGAAATCCATTTAACTTTCCAGTTTCTTATTAATTTTACCTTGACAATAAGGTAAAACAATAAAAATGACCACAAAACAACCATAAGTGATAAATACAACAGAGTTGAGCTCAGGCAAAGGAATATTTTAAGGTAGGATAAATGCAAAGAATAACACAGGCACTGCTCAGCTGTTGAGACGCTCAAAAATACAGCTTTCTCAGCTTAACAAAAATGTTTCTTCATCCCACCTCTCCAGTTGCTACTCTTTAACTTGCTCCTTGTCATAAATAGCCAGCCTACATCGACTGTATATCCCAAGTCAATGACAGTCAGTAAAGAGCCTTACAATTTAGTGCAAATTAAGTGTCCAGAAATGCATCTCATTTTGAATCCAAGATGTCAAGAGATGCAAAATCTACCAGTTCCTACATTTAGGAGTTAATCATCCGTTGGCTAAAGCACTATGCTTTATTTTTTCATTTGCACTTTTTTAGGCAGACACTTCATCACCAGTTTAAAGGACCTCTTAGCACCTTTATTTACCTCTGTGAAGGTAGTAAGGCACTCAAGCCATACATTTAATGATCATTTTCACAAGCCAATCAGACTAACAAGAGGCATACAGGCCTTCCCAAGCTTGACAAGCATTGCATTTTTTCCATGTTCTTGAGAATTAAGACACATGGACTTCAGTACCTAGAAGGTTACAAAAAAGTGAAATTCCCTCATCATATCCGTACAGCCTTAGCTTAAAGCCATAAAGATATCCATTTTCTAGCTAGTGATGCACTTGGAGCTCACACTTAGCTAGCAATATATGGCTTTTAAGTCATTCCCGGTACTACCATCCCTACTACACAGCTCCCATCGCACAGGTGATATTTGCCTTCCCAGCTCTCAGGGGTAGGTAACCCCACTTTATCAAGATACTCCACTCACCCAGTATAAATATTCTGTCCTTTACTGTTTTCCATTTGAAAAACAGTATTAATAATGTAAACAGTAAGCCTGCAGGTTCCTGCAGAGCTCAGCTCAGTCCGTTAATTCACCATAAAATATTAGGTGTGTCACTTACCAGTTAATCTGTTTAAACATGCTTTTTACTGCAACTGCTAAATACTAATTAAAAAGTCACTCAGTACCACACTAAATACTTCAGAGGCTACTCAGCTCTGAACTTTGAGATCCAATTCTTTCAAATCAAAGCGCATCCTAAATTCTTTTGTTTCTTAATTATATTTGAAGTCAGGGGGGTAACTCGGAGGGCAGAAAGGTCACACAGATTTTAAGTACATGCAAGTTAAGTCAAACAAACCACAGGCCAGAAGAGCAGCCATTCAGTGCTGTGACCTTCTGATTTCTCCAGTAAATAAATACTTAGAAGGTTACAGTTTTAATTTGCATGGCTGCTGTCGAAAAGGATTGAAAGTGACAAACCATGTCAGTCTAAATTTGAAACCTTTAAATTCGATCTCTCTCATTGACTGCCAAAGTAAGTGTGCAAGTGAATTAGAAGTCAGCTTCAGACTAAATGTGATCATTGGTGAGTGGCTGCAGGCTGGAGTCATGCTTCAGAGCAGATGAGCTGAGGGTGAAGTATGGATGATTATCTTCAGCTGCATTTCACAGCAACCCTGTTAACATGACTGGAATACCCAATTAATCACTTCCCCAGCCTTTTAAGAGGCCAAGACTGGAATCTAGTTGCTAATAAGTCCTATGACTTTGCCAATACAGTTCCACCGCAATAAAGCAGAGTCAACCATTACAAAAACAGTTCTGAAGTGTTACTGAACTTCTACAGAAGGCTGGAGACACAAGGAACAGTCTCTGAAATACCCCTTCTTCACTCCAAGTCTTATTACTTTTCATGCTGTTTTACAAAAATAGGAATAGAACCAAAGTCAGCCTTCCCTGGTTTTATGGTGCTACCTTCACACCATATCAATTCCCATTACTGACACTACATTTCTCATTACACTGAGCCTGCCAACTAATTCCCACACATTTTCATAGACTGTTGTTTTGAAGTCTGATTACTAGAAGACAATGGAAGAGGTTTTGTCTAGTTAACCTCTAAAGTAAAACAACTTAAAGCGAGCCACTGTCAAAAAAAAAAAAAATCTTTGAAAGGCACATTACAAAATTTACTATTCTGTTCAAATCGCTAGGACACTCCAAATAATCTTAAAACCCAATCAGCTTTCTTCAGTTATATTTGCTTTACAAAATGCCTATGACCTTCATAAAGCATTTTGCCAGCCTCCAAGAACAGGACACTTTAAAGAACTGTCACTCATATGATTGAGACTACAATGAGAAAGAAAGGAGAGTTTGAGGTTTTTCAGCAACAGAGTACACATAACACCATTAGGACTGGGAAGGAGCAGCACCACGTGTCTGTTCTGTGCCATGAAACACCCGTCCTCAGAGGAAAGTGGATGATACAGTAGCAAACTGATTTCACAATATATGTACATCACTTTGCTACATGTAATCAACTATATCTTTTAGAATTGGGAAAAATTAAAGAAAATCCTTGCTAAGCACCCAGAAGCCCATACATAAAGGCATATTTATTCAAAAATCAACGGAACCTTAACTTGTAAGTTCCTTCAAACATTTTTACAAAGCTACCCCTTACCTGCTAAAAAAAAAAAAAAAAAAAGTAGACAGTTATCTTCTGCAATGCATAAAGTCAGCACAGTTTTCCTCGCACTCCATTCTCCTCGATATCTAGGGAGGTACTGGGCTATTTGATTATTGAACTCCCACTCAGAGTTTGCCAGAAGAACCAGCAAGCCTCTCATCACTGCCAGTCCCACAGCTCCGCAAAGCCATTCGCTATACAGCTAGCGCATACAGCCATCTACTGATGGGAAGGCTCCTCATGCCTGTACATCATCTTGTCAGCAATAATTTAAAGGTAGCCTCACCAATTTAAGACATTACCTCAGATCTCAAAGCAGTAAAATGAGCTCGTAAGGAAGAATTCCATGGGTATAGGCTACAGAAAAGTAAAAGCTGTCTTTCAGCAACAGCACCAGGACTCTTGAGGATTTTAGCTGCCCTAAATTTGATTACAGGGTCCTCTCCACCTACACATTTAACATTACACAAACCAAACACCTACCCAGCATCTCTTTTAATGTCTCCCCTGTTACAAAACATGTCTAGTATCAACATGTTTTATTTACAGTTAGCCTCTTCCATCTGCTATTTCACATACTTTACCCAACATTCACAAAATACTTGTCATAAACCAATGCTATGCATAAATACAAAAGAAGATAAAGTAACTCTTGCAGATCTTTCAGGTTTTTTACAGCATCACTCATGAACTAAGTTATGACAATCAACATTACACTTGCACATTTACATACAACCCCAAATGCAAACAAAATCAGCCTTCAAAATAAAGGTCTCAAAAAAAGGTTAAAAACAAAGCTGCTCAGTGCTTTGCAATGATAAACAAAGAACTAGCCTAACTGCAGAACAAGCACCACTTTTGCAGTATTTTTCAGATTTTGCATGAAGGTGAGCACCTGAGAGCTGTAAACAGGAAAAATACATGTACTAGAGTCCTGCTTCTTCACAGAACTTCATCCTTCCCAAGGTTCTTCAATTACAGAACTTATAAGATAATAATTGGACATAATGTTCCAGTTTCCATTGTCTGTACCAGCTGCAAATTAATCCTATTAGTGTGGTCACCTTATGCAAATAAATCTACTTCTAACCTACAATATGTTTAAAGGTTTACAGATAAAAATACCCTTTTTTAGGAAGGCTTAATGTTCAAGTATACAAGTAAATCATCTTAGAGCAAAGGATATAGTCTAGTCTTCTGTTCTAAAATTTAAGCAGCAGCTGAATGTTTTAATGACCATTTAAAGAAAAATTTAAGCAATAGGTCTTATATATTTGTCCTAAAGAAACAAGTCAAAGAATTGCACAGAGTTTTTAAACAAGAAAAATCAGCACTTCCACATACTACTCAGGAACAACGAAGGATACTGATATTTGATTGCAGTGCTTTCAAAATGCTTAAAACAAGGTTTCGTCAGGACAAGAGATGCGAGCATCTCTTAATTCTGAAATACAGATTAATAATACTGCCCAGGAAAGTATTCTTGCAGCATGCTAGTTATCTCTGCATTGTTATTTTTCAACTGAAAGGTTATCCTGGAACTCTAAAAGCATGTCAAGCTCCACTTTTTTTCTGTATCATTTAAAATTAAGCAATTTGTGTGTACCCAAATTATAATTTGTAATTATAAGCATAATATGCAAATGTGTCCACTTCCATTTGAGAACTATAATTAACAGATTTTGCAAGTCTAGACATAGGACTTTTCCCTAGAAACCAATTTTCAACATGGTTAGAAATTTGTTAGCAGTTTGGCTCTTTTGTCTGCTCAGTACACACACTTCAATTCCTTCAGCATCTTGGCAAGATTTATTAATTCATCCACACAGTTCTTCCAAATCTTGAATTTCTGAAGAAAGTTGGCTGATCTACAGTATTTCAGTTTAAGTAATTCGTATTACATTTACTATCTGTATTATGACATCAAAATGCTATTACATAATTAAGCCGGTTATTTTAAGCACTTAAAACCTTTGCTAAGACATTCTTACACACACCTGGAAGAAGCCAAACTGAGAAACATGTTTCATTCTAAATTGAAAAGCTAAACAAACCCAGTTAAAATTAGACAAGCCATTTCATTTGCCTGCTCACTAAACTATCTGACACAAAGTACAAGCCAGAACTATTACATATACATTTCCACTAATATTTGCCTTCATTTAAGTGCACAGAATTATTACAATTGAGAAAAAAGTCCCTGATAAAGTTAGCACCACAACAGGATGGGTTTGTAAAACATCTCCTCTTACATTTCCCAATTGTAACAGACAGTCACTTCACCTTATTTGGTTCTTTGTTGACTCTACAACTGCTTAAAATATCTATTTCATACAGAAACTATGCAAATTTGCATTTTAAAACACAGTTAACCAGTTGGCACTGTCACACTCAATGTGTAACTGAGTCACGCTCAATCTTTTTTTGCCCATCTCTAATACATGCAATACTTCAGATTTAATGCAAGACTTCACTTTCAGAGTAGGTTAAAAAAAAAATCTAGAGACATACTGGAATAAAGACATTGAATCCACATCCATCTATACTCATTTTTTCACTGACAATATAATTTATTTTTGGAAAGTATGCATGCAGATACCATGTCTTACATGATAAAAGGAAGCAGAACTTTGTCTGCCCTCAAAATTCTCATTTTAATGGGAACGTCAAAAAATTATCAAAACTGACTTTGTGACTATGATAACAGCCATACAGTCATACCTACATCCATAAACACTGTAAACTAGTAAATCACATACTTCTGTAACTTTCTGAAACAGTTTACATACACAAAAAAAGAGATTATTCCTTCACTAACTGGAGAACTTTACTAATTTGCAGCCTTAAAATCTTAGCCACCAAGCTAAATTTCATCAAGTTTTTACTTACAGCAAACAGCGCAAATGTTTATTGACATAGTTCTTCTCCCACTATCAGTGGTGGTATTTTCACAAAGAAAGGAAAAATATGCAAAATAACAACCATCTAACAACACACAGCTACAAATCACATGGCATATGCATTCCACAGCTGAACATTGACAGCTACTCCTAACTCCAGAATATTTCAGACAATAGATGACTCTCATTATGATTTTGAGATGGGCACTTGCAGTTCATTACACATCAAGAACTACAACAACACTTTAAAAGAAGCCACGTTGATTTAGACCTATTCCTGTTATAGGAAGTAAAGTACACTAGTGCAGTTCTGAAAGCACTTCAGTTGAAGCCAAAAATCATTTTGGCTGTCATGAAGTTATATTAGAAGATCAGTTCATAACTTATTTCACTTGACCATCTCAAACACTGTGTCAAGTGTTTGTCTACAGAGCTGCACTTGAAAGTCACCTACTAATTATACAATGCTTCCAAAATTACACTAGATCATATTGTAACCATACAGTATTACTTTTCTATTCAGTATAGTAACATTGAAACAAAGAGCTAGCACTTTAAAGCATATCTGACACATTGGATGCAGAAGGGGTAGGAATCACTTATTTGGAGTTACATAATTGCAAAAGAAAACACGCTTCGGTTTTTTTTTTAAAGATTCACTGGAATGTATCATTGGTTCTTTAATATTGCAGTTACAGAGCCAAAAGTTCCTAGGAAAGGACACAGGTCATAGGCTCCTTTTTAAGGAGGCTCACACATACGTAAGCAATAATCTGTTTATTGTTCAGGAACACACCGACAGGGTGAAAGAGGAAAGCCTTTGGGAGTTTTAACCAACCTGAAAGCCCCGGCAGAGCGCAGGAGACCCCAACCCGTTCTACACAACAATTCCACTTGGAATATCCTATAACCCAAGCAGCGAGCGACCGTGCCCGTTCGAAACACGGAGGGAAGAGGAGGAATTCAGAGGGGGCGGCGGCCCGCAGGGGGGGGGAACAACCCGGAGCAGCCGGGCAGAGCCCCCCCGACTCCTCCCCGCAGCGGGGGAAGGGGGCAGGAGCCGGGAAACACCAGCAGCGCGAACACACACAGCCCAAAAAAATCTCGCCCCCCCCCCCCAAAAAAAAAAAAAAAACAGCCCCAGAGAGCAGTGCACAGCGAAGAGTCGCCCTCTCACCGCCGCCCTCCCGAACTCCGGCTCGTCCCCCGCGGCGGGACGATAAAGCGGCGGCGCTCCGCCAGCCCTCACCTTGGTTGACCAGCCGCAGGGCGTGGGTGAAGGACGGGTCCAGCGAGTCCTTCTCCGCCATCAGCTCGGGCAGGTACTTCTCGTCCATGGCGGCGGCCTGGAGCGGCAGCGGAGCCGGGGCGCCGGGTGCCCCCGCGGGGAAGGGGGCGGCGGCGGCGGCGCGGGTCCGACTCCCAGGCGGCGGTAAATCCTCGGAGGCAGCGCTTCCCGCTGGCCGCCTCCCGCCCGGGGCTGCGGGGACGCATCCAGAGGGAAGCGCCGCAAACCTCCGGCCGGGAGCGGGGAGGTAAGGGGCGCCGGCCGGGGGGGACGCCCCCCCTCCACACACACAGGGGAAGGGGCGCGGAGAAATCCCTCTGCGGAGGCGCACGGGGAAGGAGGAGGGAGAGAGGCGGCGCGGAAGCCGCTGACCCAGGCGGGACAGGCCGCCCCGTACACACGCGCGTAGACGCCAAGGGAGCCCGTGAGGCGGCTGGCGCAGAGCACGAGCCCACACCTCCAGCGGCGCTGCGCCGACTGAAGAGACGAACCCCTCCGCTCCAGGTTTAAATATGCCTGCCGAGGCCACGCCCCCTAACCGCCCACCAAGCCCCGCCCTGGATCACTGCCCCGCCCCCGGCTCCTCCCAATAGGCGGGGATAGCAGAGCCCCATGCACAGTCGCTCCGCCTACTCAAGTGGCGACTTCTATTGGGTGGCGTGACTTGTCAGTCAGGGATGGGCCGCAGCTTCGGATTGGTGGCTGCCCTTGTACTTCCCCGCCCCGCGGGTGGGTGGGTGTGGCGCTGAGGTAACGCTCGCACAGCGGCTCCTGACGGGGAGCGGGGCGCAGCTGTTGAATCCTACAGCGGAGCTTCTCATGAGGGGAGAGCTGATGCCTCGACATACGGTCTTCCACATCGGCGTCTGCGGGTATTCGGCCTGCGGGAGTGCCCGAAACGGAGAGCTGTAGCGAGGCGAAGGGAGCCCGCCCGGGGCCTCCCACCTCCGCCAGCCGTACTCCCCTTCTCAGGACCCGCTCCCCGAGCCCAGAGGCGGCTGAGAGGGGCTGAGGGGAGCCCGGACAGCGTCCTGACCCTCCCTTTCCAATCTCGAGGGGAGAGGGAACGAAGAAAGGCAAGACCGGCTTTTAAAGGAGGAGTAAAACCGCCGGTTTATCTTCTTTCTCTTCCCCCGAACAGCGGTTCTCTATTTATCCAGCATTTCGTACTTACGCCTCTAGTAATACAAAGCACTTCATGAATAAGAGCCAGGAAAATCTTACTTCTGCTGAATTACACCAACGGGCCGTTGTGGTTCAGTGGCAGCCTATTTTACAGGAAGGAGAAGTAGGCTTTAAGAGCCCTTCCTCAAGCCTATTTCCCTATTTTTTCAGTGGATACACTTGGTCTATTAGATCATTATTCTCTTTGATCTTTAGCTTTGAGGCTTTGCATAGCTTCCTCATTAGACCTTAGGTGTTTCATCAATGAATCGGTGGTGAAAAAAGCCCAAAGGAAGCATGACCAACTTTTCTCCTTGGTAACAGAGCACAAGAGCAAAATTACTTAAAAAAAAAAAAAAAAAAAAAAAAAAAAAAAAAAAGAGAGAGGAAAATTACTAAATCACTGAAGACAAAATCATGCTAAAGTAAGATTTTCCCCCTCTCTGTTGGTTTTTAAACCAACATTTACTGGAAAAGTCAGTAAGAAACTTTATGCAACAAGCTGCAGTTAAAAGACCACTGAAAATATTCTTATCTCTGTGAATCAAATAATCACACATTTACTTTTGTATTTCATAAAAAAAAAAAAAAGGTTTGCAATGTGTCTTAGTTATATCCTTGCAAGATGGGGAGAAAAAAGCTCTGAAAATGAAAAAAGGCTAGCATGAGAAATCACTCAAAGCTTGGAAGCAGAGGTTAAGGCTCCCTTCTCAGAATTACATGTGCTCTTTCACCCTTATAACAGAATGTATTAAGGTATCTTGTTTCTTGTTGTATTTTACAGACCAGAATATCTCATAAACCAACATCTGATATGTTACAGTATGAAGTATACTTGATTTACATTCTGTCTACAACTGTTCCAAATAAATCTTGACCCAGGACTAACAGAAACAGATTTACAAAGTTATATTTTAAAAATTCTCCTGCATGACATCAAGCTTGATGTATACAACTAAAACATACAAGCAACTGGAAGAAGTTGGATTACAATGAATGTTTTATTTCAACCTTCCATATACATCTTCTATATAAAACTACTGAAATGCAGCCATCTGTTGTGAAACAGGCAGACGCGTACAACTTTGACACAGAACAATATGTAGGAGTGTAATCTTTATTGAATGACCTGGAGCAAAATAATCCTTATCTTTGCCAGTAAAGCCAAAAATGTATTTAAAGTTCCTCTACAGCATACAAGACCTCAGACAGAAAGATAGCTATATTATTACAAATGGTGTAAAACGCAATGTACCTTTCACGGAAATAGGCATATTCTCCCTGGTAACTGATTAAATAAACATTTGGTGTTTCAAGAAACCACAGTATTTCTTCCCAAATTATACCGATTCCCTCTGGTTTGCAATAGAGAAAGGCTTACTGGATGTCTGAAGACTTGTTTCTCACCAAGTCTATAATAATACAGGAATTATAAAATTATCCACATTTTACCCTATTGTTCAAACTCAAACCTGCACCTAACAAGTGCAATATATTGTTTTCTCCAATGCAATTCACTAGGATGTAATAAAACAAGAGGAGAACAGAAAGGATGGGAAATGATGAGCCTCGGGCCATAGAAAGCAGCCTGGGATGTGGTTAGCTGGGAAAAGCTTGCTGAGCATAACGCTTACTCTCCAGCAAAGGCAGGAAACACCAACTTCTTAAGGAGTGATTGCTTTCTTGCTACTGAAATCTATACAAAGCTTGAAAGGCAGCTCGATCGAGGCACTGCCCAATAAGTATCAGCTTTAGTATTCACAAATGTTTAAAAGTCACAAGTCCAAACTTTTAACATTCACACTTAAAATGTGTTTATCCCTATTCGCCAATGGTAAACTAAATAGGATTTTTTTACACATGTCCACTCTGCTGTCTGTACGCATGTGGTAGTCTCAGGAGGTTAGCTTGGTAGGTGCACATCAGTCAAGAACTGGTGTCAGAGTAATATCCATTACTTCCCTTAAAGCACTAGTTGTCTGACCTGACAGTGGGCCTGTCTATTTATAAACAAAAATTCTAGATGCCAAAATTAATAATCATACATAATAGAAGTACTAGGACATATTAGTACCTTCACTCTCAGGGGTGAGATTCACTTTCTTACTTGTACCTTTTGATTCAGCTGACAGGACAACTGATGACTATGTGTGAAGAGGCTGAAACTGAGCTGCATCCTCTCTCTGGTAGGTTCTGTAGAACTTATTGCAGTTACATTGTCCTTATTTGCTGGGTCAGCATAACAAGCAGTATTTTCACCATTTAAGTCTTTGTTCCTAATACTGTAAGTACACCTAAATATTTGTAATTTTGCCTAAATTACACCACTCATATTTTTTATTTTGTATGACTATTGTTACTCCGTTTATTCAATGATCGTATCAAGCTGCCACTAACCGTGGCAGACTTTACATGGTTCTAACGTAGTTCTCACCTCTGATTTACCTCTGGGTTCCTGATTTAAAGCTCAGACCACAACAGACTGTTATGGAATCATTATTTATTTGAGACTTCAGCTCATTAAAATGCACACAGCTGAGGACCTATAGAAGCAGGGTCTATTTTGGGAAATAGTTTGTCACAAATACCACTTGTGAATATGTCCTTGATGTGACTCACCACTGTTCTGATTAGCATGTTGCTAAGTAGGTGCTGGCTTCCTTAGTATTCCAGTATATCATTTGCCAATTTCTATTAGGCACATGAAAATTACCATTGCACTCCTTTTTCCAATATTCATGTGGACATTTCTTTTTTTTTTATATACTTGCAAGTGGGCCAAAGCATGAAAAAGCAGATGAGTATATTGTCATATCAAGATATCCATCATGAACCATTTTCAAAAGCTTTGGATGCTTTCTTCTAAAAATTCATGGCTTTCTCTTCTATACCTTTTGCCTCATAGTTCAAAGGTTAGGTGATTTTTGTCCCTAATGAAGCTTATTTCATTATCATCTATGTTAAGGTTGTTTCTTTTAAAAGATTTGTTATATTTTTTCATGTAGTGACTACAAATATAGTGGCAAAGAACTTATATGCCTGAAAACCTTTTTTTTTCCTAACACAAGATATTTTCTTCCTGCAAACATGCACCTGTTCATCCAAGCTTTCCATTTGTTTTATACCTTGTTTGATGGTATTAAATATCAGAAATGGGCTGACAGGAATCTCACAAAGTTCAATAAGGGGAAGTGGAAAGTCCTGCACCTGGGTAAGAATAACCCCAGGAAGCAGTACGTGCTGAGGGCCACCTAGCTGAAAAGCAGCTTGGCAGAATAAGACCTGGTGGTCTTGGTGGACACCAAGTTGAACACGAGCCAGCAATGGGCCCTTGCTGCAAAGAGGACTAATAGTATCCTGGGCTGCATTAGGAGGCGTGTTGTTTGCAGGTTCAGGGAGGGAATCCTTATCCTCTGCTTCATACTGGTGAGGCCGTATCCAGTTCTGGGCTCCCCAGTACAAGACAGACATGGACATACTGGAGAGAGTTCAACAAAGGGCCACAAAGGTGATGAAGGATCCAGTGCATCTCTCCTATGAGGAAAGGCTGAGAAAGCTGGGACTGTTCAGACAGAAGAAGAGAAGGCTCAGGAAGGATCTTATTAATGTATAGAAATACCTGAAGGGAGGGTGCAAAGAAGACAGAGCCAGGTTCTTTTCAGTGGTGCCTGGTGACAGGACAAGAGGCAAGGGGGCACAAACTGAAACACAAGAGGCTACCTCTGAACATCAGGAAACACTTTTTTACTGTGAGGGTGGCTGAGCACTGGCACAGGTTGCCCAGGGAGGTTGTGGAGACTGCCTCCTTGGAGATGTTCAAAAGGTGTCTGGACATGGTCCTGGGCAACTAGCTCTAGATGGCCCTGCTTGAAAAGGGAGGTTGTACAAGATGACCTCCAGAGATCCTGTCCAACCGCAAAGATTCTGTATTGTACAAAAGATATGCAAAAAAGATTTTTTTAAGGATTATATGCCTTACTCAAGTTGTACATTTGTAATTTTTATATTGTGTTACAGAATCAGCACTGAAAGAGCCAAAGGTTTATAAAAAAATTTGTTGAATCTGAATTTACTATGTTTAGTTTCTACTGTTCCTGTGTACACATATCTGTGATGAAAAAAAAGTATAATATGGACAAGTAACTACTCTTCTGATAACCATAATTTTATGTTAGTGAAGGGCTACACTTAACTTCTTGCTATGTATTGGCTTAAAGTGTGTTTCCTTGAGTGGGCTAAGACACTACAGTAGGACAAGTAAATGACTAAATCTTTCATGTTATGGAAAACATTCCATAACATTATGTGAAATCATTCAGACTGTGATCCCAATACCATTTTCATCCTTCCCTCCCCAGTTGCTCTAGATTTCTGCCAGTCTTAGTCATCATCTTCATTATGTTCTTCAGCTCTTGTAAGAAAATATTTTTAGTTGCTTTAAGCCCTGACTCTGGAGAGTTAGATACATCTCTATTCCTAGACATAACCAAAATGATTAATACCAGCTTTCCATCAAGTGTAATTGAATTTTAGATTGTATCTCCTTGTATCTTTTGCCTGTGACATTAGGATTTTGCCATAATCTGTTGTTGTTGTTGTTTCAGTATAATATCAATAATAGTTAATTGCAAACAGTCCTTCTAGTGTATCATTGCACCTTCCTTAAAAATCTCATATGCAACAGTCATGATAAAAAATATTTTCTTCCACAGCCATCTTGCAAAGAGCTGAAAAGTGGGTTGCTACACTCTGCCTGGCCTGAACTCCTGGTATCCAGGTAGAACACATGGTACGTAGAATATATGAGACCTGGAGAGCAAAAAAATTACATCATCTGTAGTAGGTAAATTTTAGCATCCCACTTGATTGTTCTTTTTAGGTCTTAACAGCTAATGCACTGTATCAGAACAGTCTCTCCAGTTTCTAGTGCAGTAATTGAGGCAATACATTGCGGTGAGTTCACCACCTTTTTCATTATACTCATGTATGCCACGATCCAAAGGGCTTTTTTCTTTCCTTTAGGGATTATTGCTAATGGCAGTGGTAACAGTGCACATAGTCCTGGAAGTGCATGCACATATACCGTGATCATATGCTGTCCCTGTGGGCATCATAACAAACTTTATTTTCTCTGCTCTGAAGTATTTTGTAAGATTAAAAGAATCTTTTCTAATTTAGTTTTAAATCAAGTGGAATGATTTTACAGCTCTCTGTCCCAGTATTGGCTTTGTACATGCATTTATTAAAAATCTAGATTTTGACATATTCCTTTGTATGCTTGCTAATACTCACTTCACGTAGTTCTAATGATGCAAAATATGTCAATATTGTCATGGTGAAAAGACTTTTTTTGTATATTCTTTTTCTCATATCATATTTGGATATAAATACTTCTTTACTACTCCTTTCTTCATCCTGTACTGTAGCTATAAAGGAATGTTGTACTATTGCTAAATTCTTTTGCTAGGTGCTTTTGCAAAATTGTATGCTCTTTACTTTCCTATTTCCCTATGTAGCATGCTTATAAAAGTGGTTTGCTTTGTGCACTTTGTGACTGTCTTCTCTAGTGCTGGACAATCAACATGTCTTACAAACCTTGATGCATCTGGTCCTCCCACATACCTCTTTTATTGCTCTGAAGGTGGGTGATGCCAAATCGAGTACACACTTATCTTTGTTAAACCTGTCGTCTTCCTGGTTGCACCTCTTTTAGCACATTGTGTTGTGTGCTAATGAATGTTCTCTTTTGTTCTTAGGACAGCTTTTTCCAGTGTGAAATTGTTTGTTACTAATTTTTTCTCTTATATTCAATCCCATTAAAAGCCTGTCTTTCACGAACTGTCTTTCCTAACTGCCAAGGCCTCATCAGCCATAACTTATCAGTTGTCTTAGTAAGACCTTGATGTGTCTCACAACATTTAGCTTTGTATGGTGATGTTTTCTTTCAAAAGAAGCAGAAATCGATTCAGAACGATAATCTGTGTTTTCCTCTCTGCTTGTATGATTTTACTGGATACCTGAGCTTTGAAAATACCCCTGCCTTTTTCCTTGTTATAGACTTGAATGAGCTGCTCTTCAGGGTGAAGAATATTGTCTAGTCCAACCCTGGAAGAAATCTGCTGCATTACAATCTTCTATATACCACTGTTTTCTGCCATACTTCTTTTCTGATCTACCCATGGCTCATTTATTTCATTATTCACAAAAACTGTAGATAGTTTCTTTTCTTCTGATAATATATCAGAAAATATCATTTTTCAGACTGCTCAGATCCTCAGAGAGCTAGGGTAAACTGAAGTTATGATATAACAGAGGCCATTTGGTGATGGTAGTTTATTGCATTTGCTTTTAAACAGAGTTATCTCAGACACAGTAATCATGAAGCAGTCTTATCAAAAGCATTTCTTAAACTTCTCTTCAGGAGGGGGAGGAGGTATAACAGTAAAATGTCCATTTTTCTTTGGGAAAAAAAATAATGTATAAAATGCTGGAAGATGGGAGTTTTTAGTCCGGGTGCTCACCTGCACCAGCTACTTCTAGGAGAGTGAGCCAGAACATACCTCATGAACACTTTGCAGACTGGGGTGAGACCAAAGTACACACAAAAATAATAACACTTGCAAGTGACCTTCAAGAGTCTGCATATCTGAAGTGAGATTACAAAGCAAAGCAACAGCTGTAGGCAAACCTCAAAGGAACTGTTTGAAACAAACGTATCAAGCAGTCTAACCCGGTCATCTTCTGTTTAGGAATGGGAACACGCTCCTTCTGCACCTTCTAGAGGCAACAGATGAAAGGGGATGAACTCGCCAGGAAAGACAGCAAGACTCAGCTCCTGCTCAAAGTATACAGGCAAATCAGCATGTGAAACATTGATTTTGTAAGTGTTCCTGCTCTGCCAGGCATATGTCCCACAACGGAAGGATCAAGCAGTCCAAAATGTTCTCACTCTCCTACCTTCTTGGTATCTTTTGTGATGCAGAGAGTTAAGGGACAGAAACAGAGCCACCAAGCAGTTGCCATCAGAGGTTTGCTGAGCTCACTAACAATTGCTGAAAAGGCTGGTGTGTTTTCATGTCTAGCACCAAATAATGTCATTTGCAGTTTTAACACAAAGTAGTAGTAGCTCAGAGCTTTCAAGCCACCTATCAATAGCAGCTCTGCACTGAAATGTTGATGTGAGTGTTACATATGTATCTCATTACTTAATTTTGTAATATCACAAAGCAGGTAACCAATATATGCAAAACAATTGTTTTGAAAAATATTTCAGCTGTGTATATATTGATAATTATTAGTAACAGAAAAGGAGAGTACCAATGGTGGCAAGGCAGAGTTGTGTCAGATAATATATTTATGAATATTGTCTCACAAGAAAATTTCCCTTTAAATCCACCACATAATAAGTTTAAATTCAGTTCTAATGGAACTTCCAACTGTTGTGTTTTGGTCTTAAATTTTGAAATAAAATGTTTCCTTACTGAACCTTAACTTTCTCTAATCTTTTTCAATAAGCAAACTAAGTATTATCTCTTTAAGTTTAGCATTTCCTGCTTTAGACAGTAAATAGACCGGGTAATTTCCATTTCAGTAACAGTCTGATTTTGTTTTTAGATTTTCTTTTACATCAGACATGAACTGAAATTTAAAGTGCCTTCTCTGCAATACAATAATGCATTAGAACAGTAATCTTGAGTTCTTTGTAATAATTATATATTTTATAATAATTATATGAAATATATAGCCATAGATTTATTTCTGTATTTGAGATAAAGTAGTCTGGGTGGAAGTATCAATTAAAACTGTTTATCAAGATTCATCCTCCCGTTAACTGTAGGAGGAAAACAATATTTGTATCATGCATTGTTTAAATGCTGAGTGGTCACAGTGTCAGGAGGCATTACATGGAGATAAGGGGAGAGAGAGTTATTACAACAGTTATCGCAACCCCTCATGTTGTTTTACAGTTGTAAGGTGGTATCTTGTTAGCTGTCTTACAGCCTCCTTTACTGCATGCAGTTTTTAGAAGTGTTTAAAGAAATTAGGTAATTTTAAAACTTCACCTTAAGAGATGAAAATCAGTTGTACCTGCCCTGTTAAAAAAAACAATAATAATCCAGAAGGACAGGTTGTAATTGCAAAGAGTGTATGGGAATTTTTATGGGGTAACAAGAAAAAAAACATCTACAAAAGTATCAAATCTAGTTACATTTAAAAATATCTGAGCACTAATAAGTCCCAGGAGAAAGTGCTCTGGGAATGTAGTCTGGCAGTTGTGTATTAGGAGATTGGATTTTGAGACTTAAGGAGCAATTCCAGAGGTTGTCTGAGATTTGTGAGTCCTAAATGTGTTGTGGAAACAAGACAGAACGTGTAGAATAGAGCAATACAAGAAGAGGTGAGAGTGCTGATGCTTTGGGGGATGGTAAAAGGAAATATGGCTGTGAGAAGAGAAAGAGAAGTCACTGGGAAAAAACAAAACAAACCAAAACAAAAAACCAACTTGTTTCTCCAAAATATGCCTGAGAATTCAGTGGGTGAGAATGACCTGATTTCAGATTTTTAATTTAGAACTCAACTGGGAAACAATAGTCCTGACCGCAAATATCACAGCACTTTTGTCCACATATTAAGTTTTAGCAAAATGGGGGAAAGTAAGAAGCAGGACTATTTAATTACAGAACAGTGTATAAAGTGAAATGTTAAAACAAAAATATGCCTTTGTTTTCCTGCTAAAAGATTTTAATTAAATGTAGTTTCTCTCCCTCACCCAAACATTTTCCTTAATAATTTGGGATATTGGCTTAATGCAGTTCTGTGACTTAAACTGAGAAATATATTTTTGACAAAACCAAGTTACTAAAAATCAATAGTTTGAATTTTATTGATGCACTGTCTTATTTTGGCAGTGAACAGCCATGAATGTAAGCTTGGGTAAGAAATGCTTAGTAAGGCTTAAAATGTATGCAAGCACACATTTCCTTAAAAATAGTCCATCACTGGGTTACTACCTGAATTCTGGGTCTTATTCACAGGCCTGCAGATAAATTTTTTTTTGGTATAAGTTACTGAAGAATTAGAACATAATACTTCCCAAGGAAACCACTTCTGTTGTTTGTTTGTTTGTTTGTTTTAAGGAAACCGTGAAGTTTTATTGACTTTTATGGAGTTTACCTCTTATGCAGTTCAAGTAAAAGTGCAATGCTTGAAAAGCAGGATATGGATAGGTCTTTTAAATTACCTTGAGAAGCTAAGGATATCTTTATAGCATTAGTAGTTAGTAATTGATGCATTCCTCCTAAATCTCAACTTTGCTGCTGCAGCAAGTCCCGAAAATTAGCATAACAATCCTAGAGAACAAATGGGTCCCTAGCTGTAAGTTTCTCAGCTACTGATTTTTTCATTCATTACTGTGATTTTTTCTCTGGTATTTTGCCACAGATCTTTTGTTCCCATGATACAACATGCAGTTAAAATTATCTCATTTTGTATTTGTTTTTCAATAAACAGAATGTGTTACACAAATGTGCCATCTTCTTGGTTGTATTGTAAAACAAATACAATGTTCTAAATGACACAAATAACTAGATTTTTAATATTCATTATTGTATCCTTTTTTTTTTTTTTATTCATGATGATGGCCTATATTATAGCCATAAGGATAATCTTATGTTCTATACCGCATTAGATTTCCACAGCAAGATTAGGAAGCAATCCTAAAAATATCCCATCCTAAGTATACCCAGATATATTTGTATTTCATTTTTCTTGTATCACATAAATAGAACAGCTATAATTTTATACTAGTAACAGATCTAATTTCAGTAAAAACACTTCAGGTAGGCTGGGACAAATTAAAGCATAAAAGTGGGAATGTGTGAAAGAAACATATGCTTTCATTCAAGATTTATGGTATTTAGCTACGGCGGTGTTAAAGTCTTGCTGTGTTTTCATATGGAGGAAAACACAAATATTCAAATTTCCTTAACACAACGGGCCAGTGGTCAACTGCGGGTTTATAAAAGATTGCTTTGGCAGATGCTGTTGTCCTCTACATGCAGGAAAAAAAATCAACATGACTTTTCTTTCTTGACAACACAGTCTTACAGTGATCTGCGTGATACAGAACCAAAGAAAAACAGAGCGGAACAGACCCTACAAGGTCATCAAATCCAACAGTTTGCCCAAGGAAAGAGTCCAGGGGACACTAATATCTGCTGAACTGCCTTGCCTGAAAATTGGATACAATGCCTCCGGTAAGGGCCTTTTCTTATACTTACAGATATCTCGTCTGATGTAAAGCGTTCTGGGATGTAAGTGCACCAGGACAGAGCTCACTGTAGGAGTTCAGCTCTTGCCCTAAAGCTGTAAGACAACATATATAATGTTTATCCCACTTGTTCAGGTTACGCTGGTTGCTTTTATGCACCCTGCATCTTGTTTGTTAATATTCACCCATCCTAAAGAATGTGAGTAATTATGTTATGCTTTTAGAATCTAAGTCTCTATACAAGTGCCCAGTTACCTTTTCTTATATTAAACATAAGATAAAAACCTAACTTTACCTCCCCCCCCCCCCCCCCTCCCCGCCCCGTACTATTTTCCATGGTATGAATTCTTTTCCAGGTTAATTCAGGACTCATAGAAGATGCTGAATTGACACTACTGTATCTATTTACATGTGGAATGAATAAATGGCATATGAAAGAGTCCACGTGTTTTCCACGGCGCTCATCTAACATGTTTCATTCTTCAACAGTTATGAAAATAATACTAGTAATACTATCTCCCAATTAACCCCTTTTTAGCTGAAAAGGTTAATGATTAGTCTATTTTTTATTTAAAACCTACTGCAATAAAATTGCTGCAGAGTAATGGTCTTCTGTGTCTCACTAAATGTAAAAGCCAGAGGAAGGCACTCGGGAAAGGTTAACATAAAAGTCATGGGCTTTTGAAGAATAAATTCTGAATTAAATCTTCATAATTAAAATGTTAACGCTCTAGTCATTTTAGTTAGATTGCTATGCACTGCAATATGGGATGGCAGAAGTTCAGCAAACAATATTCAACCTTAAAATTGCTCCAAATGAAAAAGACTCAGAACATAGATGTGGAGGGTATTATTACTACAGTAGCGGTAAGACAAAAGATCTTCATTCAATAAGAAAAATGAAAGGAAGTCAATTGTCTAATTTTTCTTTTTTATTGTAAACCCACAAAAACTTAAAGGAATTTGCTAACAGGTGAGAAAAGCAAACACTGTAATTTGAGAAACAAGTAAGCTGTTTTCTTCTTAATGAAATTGAAGTCTGTTGACTATTTGTGTCCCTACTCTTACAGGATGGTTCATCCATATCAAGGAGCTTAAAACATCTAGACTTATGGCATTTCATTGCTTTGACTGTCCTGAGATTGAGAGGACTAATATTTATGTCCTTCAGGAGAGGAAAAATATTCAGCTATATAAGATACTGTTAATAAAAATAAGAAAATTTAGTCCACATATTTATTTCAGAGACATAAAATTACATTGAATATGTCATTTCAAAATAACATATGAGACACAGGAAGAAAAAAGAATAAATTATAAGCTAATTTAGTGTTCATATAATCTTTATTGCAGCTAGCTTTTTCTTACTTACAGCGAGTTCTCAACTTCTGTTTTCTTTCAGGGCTTTTCCATTTGTTTTTGTTTTGTTATGGGTTCTTTATTGAAGAAAAGAAACCCATACATAATTTTTACTGATTACTTTCATCCAGATCTGCTGATGCAGCAGGAGTCTTTACTGGACTAATTTCTAACTTGTTTTTAAAAAAGCCATCAACATCCACCCTTAAAAACCTCAAAACCCTAAAGCTTCACACACAGCTAGTGATATTTGTAACATATTTCTTTATCCAAATTGAGAAAGAAGCAGCACTGGAATTCTGAAGCCATTTCTGATCCTCCAGAATCTTAGAGCCAACCCAACAAAAAGGAAATTGGCTCTAATATTAGAAATTTCAACACAAATAAAAGTTAACGTGCATTTCAAATGTGAAAAGTCATATTATCTCATATTAGCAAATCCTTTGTGGTTTTACAGATTTTTTTTTAGGCCCTCAAAGTTGAAGCTCTCAATATAAGCCTAGAGGTTTCCTATGCTACGTCTCATTTTACACTTCCTGTGTTGAGGAAATGCTTAGAAAATTTTATTCCTCCTTCAAATTTTGTTATAAGGAAGTTGTTATATTATTGACAGATACAATGGTAAAGAAAGCTGAGACAAAATAAGGTCCCTATAAGAAATTCATCTCTTGTATTTGTTTGCAAATACCTGCAAACCCTGAGTTGAGAACAACTCTACAATACCAGTTGTAGTGGCTGATTCGACTGGGTCTTAAAATCCAGTCACTGACAAAGGTTCAAGAAGGAGGTTTCCTATTTTACGGGTCTTGAGAGCTATTGAAAAATAACTGCTTTGCAAAACAGTCTGGGAAATGTAGTTCTACTGCAAGTGATTATTTTGGTAATTAAACACACTGGGAAAAGGGAGTGAAGAGCTGATAGTATTTGATAAAACTGTATCTCACAGTTAAAGACAACATGGCACTAACAAGAGAGTGTTAGGGTGTAATAAGGCTCCCTAACCTTGTTTGTGCTACATTTGGTCTAGGTTACCTGGTGGTTTTAGAGTCTGTATTTTCTTTCAGTAAAGAAACCAGATGCTTTTTAGGAGCGTAACGTAGGACAGTTTGGTTTGGGTTTCATTATTTGCCTCATAATAGGGCTTGTGAGCAACATGCAATAAATCTGTTGAAATCTGTTACGACAGGGTTTTTTTGGTAGTAGTAGTAGTTGTTGAAATCCTGAGTTTTATTACATTATTTCAATATTAAGACAAAGGAGTGATATAGCTTTTTCTTATACCCTTCTATTGTCTGTATGATGTAATGAATGGTTTTAATACACTGTAGATGTCCGAGTTTCCTGCAATGCTGGTGGTGTATTGATCCTGCAGGTAGGTGTTGCTCTTCTGTTGGAGAACATTTTTAGCCCTTTGAATCTGAATGACAAAGAATTTCTTGGAAAATGCGACTTACTATTTAGTCTGTGAAACAACAATCCCTTGCATTTTTAAAAGAGGGTCACCAGAACTGCATGACATCTTTTAGAAATCCTCAGTGAATTCTTTTTGCTGTCATTCTGAAGCTGGCGATGGATATTTAAACCAAAAAGCTGATTTCTAAACTTGATTTTGCATGAACTGTGTCTAAGCAATAAAAACGTATAGCTTAAATTTTGTACATGAAAAACAACTATCTCTTAACACAACTTTTAGACACGAAGGAGAGAGAATAGAGGGCGAGTTATAATTGCTGACAACCATAGCTGTAGTTCTGACTTCTCTGATTTCATTACTGTCCACCTCCACCATTACTGGTGGACAGTAAGGCCACCACCTACGATTCAGCATAGAGGGCACACCAAGGACTATGCTCTTTTTCAGCGTAAAGGTGAAACAATATTCACGTGGGTGGACAGCAGGTACCAAATACGCATGTCTAATGCGACATGCAAAGCCTAGAGCACCACACCTGACCTCCCACTGCTGTTGCAGGTGGATGTGGATCACCTGTAGATCTTGTGCAGTAGTGTCTCTCCCCATATAAATGACACTTTAGGGAATCTCAAGCAGCACTAGATGCTTACGCTTAGGCAACTGAATTGAGCTCTTCCCGTTCCTGGAACATTTTCTTTTCATAACCTAGCTTATGGAAAGTCTCTTCTTGGACAGACAAAAATAGTTGGAATGATTGGGATCCCAGTTAAGAAAACAAATATATTGAATTCAGGCAGTGTTTATTCTTCTGTAAATAACTGAGATGTATCCGATGGCAACATTCTGTTTCTTTGATGTTAACCCCAATGAAATCTACCATTAGATGATTTGTTTTCATAGATCAAGTCTACTCTGTAAGGCTAGTGATTATAAAAAATGTTTAAAGAATGTAAATGTTTGCTCCTCCATGGCTTTACTAGGGTTGGTTTTGGGGTTTTGGGTGGTTTTTTTTTTGTTGTTGTTGTTCTGTAGGAATTGAAGTTCTTCACCAACCTTTTCATATCCTGATAATATATAATGACAATATGGTGCTTTGGTAACCTCTTTAAAATACAGAAAACAAGCTAGCATGAGACCAGTTGGAAATAACTACCAATGTAACTGGTAATAGCTATGACCCCATTGTGCCAAAGGTTGTGCAGGTGTTTAACTTCAAACATATATGCAGACCTCTTATGATGGCCTCTAACAAGCATGTTTATAATGTGGACAGGGAGCCACAGAAACCTTAGCCAACATGAGCCTTCTGCATCTTCTCACTTTTTCATGATTTTTCAAGTCTGTGGAGTACTGTAATCTGCTTCAGTGAGCAAAGATATCCTCCAAGAACAGCTTCTCTGCTTAGCTGTTCTCTATGGCAATACTTCAGTGAAGTGGGACTCCTTCAGCACTAGCAGCCTGGAGTAAAATTGTCTCACACCATCACTAAAGACAGATGGATAAAGAACTGCAGTGATTTTTTTTTTTTTTGAAATGGTTATTTTTTAGGTGGTTGTTCCCAAAAAATGGAAGCCAAAGCCTACCATACCATATGTTTTCTCTGCAATGCTGTAGGGAGAACTAGTTCTCTTGGGGAGACAATCCAAAGAGCCTCAGATTCATTAAGGAATTGCTAGTACCTCAGCAGTTACCAGTGGAAAATTCTCAGCATGGGTGAAGTCCAGTTTTTATGTCCTCTCTGCAATTTAGGCACCGCAATCAGTTTTGCAAAGGAGATGCTACACAGCCTCCTCAGACTCAAAACCAATTCATGAGGGAAGATGCCTGATCTGAAAGAATGGAAAAAACATGTGCTAAAAGCAGTGTTATGCACTCCTGGTACAAAATAACCTACTGGTTTTAACACTTAATCATAGAATCATAGAATGGTTTAGGCCGGAAGAGACCTTGAAGATCATCTAGCTCCAACCTCCCTGCCATGGGCAGGGACAACTCCCACCAGACCAGGTTGCTCCAAGCCCCATCCAGCCTGGCTTTGAACACTTCCAGGGATGGGGCATCCACAGCTTTCCTGGGCAACCTGTTCCAGTGCCTCACCACCCTCATAATGAAAAATTTCTTCCTAATATCTATTCTAAATCTCCCCTCTTCCAGTTTGAAGCCATTCCCCCTCCTCCTATCACTACATGCCCGTGTCAATAGTCCCTCTCCAGCCTTCATGTAGGCCTCCTATAGGTACTGAAAGGCTGCTATAAGGTCTCCCCGGAGCCTTCACTTCTCCACGCTGAACAACCCGAACTCTCTCAGCCTCTCCTCATAGGAGAGGTATACGTATGTATAACCAGAAATACTTTTACACTAGTGCCTAATGCCTTGACTTAGGAGTGTGGAGTCCCAGAATCTTGACTTGCCCTCAAGATTATCTCTTTTTTAAATGCATTGACTGTGCAATGCAAAACATAGTAGCCTGTAGGTACATTCAAAGCATTCCCTTGTGTTGAAAAGGAGGAAAGATTCATATGGCGGGGGAGAGTGAACTGCTGCTGCTTTCTGAGAGGGGAGAATCTTCCCAAAGCAAAGCACGCAAGTTAGTTCTCAACAGTTTCTGGGTAAATATTGCAGCTACTGGACTGTTCTAATGATAGATGCTGCTGCAGCTGGGTTTTTGTAAAGAAAGAAGGTAACAATGCACTTTGGCAGCATCTCACCTTTTGAGTATCTGTCCCCACTGGTCTCAGAAGACGTCTTCCAGATCGGGTATCTTGATTGTTAGGCATTGCTCTACATACTTTTTTTTTTTGGATCCTGACAGAACTTGTGCTTCAGGCTGTTGTGGGAAGAAGGCAGAGCTGCACCTGCTTGGAAAAAAACCCCAAATTTCCCACATTTGTGTACAGAAAGGAGTTACCATAACAAATGACCTCAGGTTGTTTTTTATATGCATTTTTTCTTTTTAATTGTGTGCGTATATTCCTGAGTACTACAGCAAATTTAATTATAAAATTAACTTAAGCACCTAGCGACTCTGTTCTCTAAGTATATAAGGAATGCAACAAATCTCACAGTCAATCCTGCAGGAACGTTAACATTCCTCCTCCATCCGCTTCACAGATGGAAAGATGCTGAGAGAAAGGAACAAACAACATATCTCAGCATCTCCAAGTTAATAATGTTTCTTTTCTTTTTTTTTTTTTTTTTATTTTTGTGGGGTGGGGAGAGTGGATAAAATGTTGGGGCTGCGATAAGCATTTGTATTGAAAAAAAACACAAAAACAAACAGGAAAAGTATTTACAGAGAAGTCCTCAGAGCCCTGGTTATTACAACAGAAATTCCACAGCATGCAAACTGACAAGAAACAATCTCTGTGCATAATTCATTTTATTTGAGGGAAGGCGTGAGGAAAAAGCAATGCACTGAAAAGTACTTTTGTTTTTGTTAAACTAAGGGAACCCCTTGGGATGCCTTCCCCCATTTATCAATTTCCTTTGAGAAGTAAGCAAAGCTCCGTGAACCTGTGTGGATATGTGCATTTCTAGTGTCTCTAGAACAACAGAATATCATCACATTGGAGTTTAGAAACAGCTACATTTCTTTGTTGCTCTCGTGTCTCCTTTCCCCAGTTAAAAATACTAATCTGCATGATTTATGTTACAGAATTCGGTACCTGGTCTATTATGCATTCTAGTTTTCACCATTGTTTTTGTGTTGACCTTTTCCATAAAAAAAAAAAAAAAGCATATAAATCCAATAACTCTCTGAAGAGTAAATTTTCAACAAATATCCTCCAAGTCTATCTTTCAGCTCTGACGTACTGCATTATCAAAATGGAAGAAATGGACAGCTACTTCCAGACAGTAAAGGTAAGTAAGTGGATATTTTCTCATCTTATTTTTTTATGGAAAAAAAAAATCTATTTCTGTACCTTGGTAAAAGCAAGCAAAGCTTCAGTTAGTTTTAAGTTAATTTTCAGGAATTGTGCATCTGATTTTGTTTTCATTGGTGCAAATCAGAAACAAAATTTCACTGTGAATGGAATTAGCCTAATGTTTGCAGTTAAATAGATCAGGAAAAACACTGTCATTCCTATTTCTAAAAAAAAAAAAAAAACTATCCAAAATGAGGAGTACAATTAATTATAGATGAAACTTTCTACCAGGTAATGACATTGTACAGAATATTGCTAAGTTATTAATTACGATGATTACTCTGTTCAGCTGCAAGAGGATTGTTTTTCACAACTAATCAACAGTTGTTTATAGGTTTCCACTACCACCAACTTGTAGAAACAACATTGTTCTTTAGGACAAAAAAAAAGAAAGAACCAAGAATACTCAGTCGTGTACAAATTCATGTTCCTAATAATGAAGGTAGGTGAGTTTCATTTTGTCAAATTCTGGATTTCTCTGGAACTGTCTCCACTGGGTGGCTTAATTTGTAGGAGTGACACTGGGAATATGATCTGCTCTCTGCTCTCCGATGTGCTACTGGGTGCAACTGGATCAAGAAACCTGTTCTGGTTGCCCGTAACCCCAGAAGTTGTTTAATAAAATCGATAGAACTATTTCCTACCTGCAGGTTACCTCTGACATCAAGGTTAGAAATGGCAACTTTTAAAAATGAAGTTTCTCTGTAATATTGCTAACTCCCATTAATACGGGAATGAAAACACACACCCATATCATTGCAGGTTCCTGAGCGGACTCTTTGGGACTCGGCACTTCTGTGGGTCTGAATCCCACATTTAATTTGACTTCATAATTTCATGAGTTGCTTTTGATGAAGGTAGAAGCAAACAGCCAGAATATTGGTTGAAATTCGCATTTTCTCCTTCTGTCTCGAATAGAACTAAATGATTGCTCTTTGTTCCCTGTGTCCAGCAAGAAGAAATAAATAAATACATCAAATGAAGAGATGGTTTTCCTCTTCCTGAAGCTGCTGGTTGTCTCATGCCTGAGGCATGTGAACTCTGCTCGTCCAGCTTACAATGCTTCTGTGGAAGACAGCTCTAAGGACCTCTCGGAAGTATTTTATATGAGCCTCATTACAACAGTATCAAAGTGCATGACAGTCATAAATGGATTTATCTCTACAATACTGTGATAATTAGAGAACTAATCTTTTGTAGATGAAGATCCAAGGCACAGAAGATTGCTATGACAGAGCAGTGGGTTCGATTTCAGCTATCAGCCCATAGAGCAAACCACCTTTCCCTGGGGTCCTGGTGTATCTTCATCATCTGACCTGGGCTAACTCTGCCCACGCTGGAGCATGGCAGAGTGCAAGGCAGGTGTAAAAGCAGAAATGTTTAATGCCGTTGGCTCGGGTTTCCGCTCGGATCCATCATCTCGGGTGACACACTCTCACAGGAGCGGAGCTATCAAACCTGGAGCTGATTTGCATTTTGCTAGCTTTGAGTGAAAGCAAAATTAAAGCCAGATGTTTCTACCTGCCTGAGCACATGCTCTTGGCACAGACAGATTTGCCAGGCAACATCTGATATTCCCAGGGATTAACCTATTAGACTCACTTTAACATTAAAACCTCTTCACTAAAGAGGAGTTTCAATTGAGATGTGTATTGTGTTTCTCCCCATGTGTTCTGTGTAGCGAGCTAAATAATTCAAAGTATAGAGGGCCTGAAAATTATCCACTTTGGTTCTTTATAAGTGTTTCTGTCTTTCTGGGTTAATTGTTCTTGGGCAGTCAAGGGAGATGATGGCACATTTATCAATAATTAGAGATGCGTGTCTTTCTGTCTTCAGGTGAAAAAGGGCAAATATCCTGCATATGAAATATCGTGGATAACAGCAGAAAAGGAAAACATTATGTGCATGATCAGCTTCAGGAATTAAACTCTGGTACGTATAGTCCGATAGAGATAGTAAAGCATTATTTGAAATAGCACTTTTCATATGTTATTTTCAATATAAAATAACAAAAATCCTAAATAATGCTGTATTTTTCCAAGTTTATGGCAGCTTTTAATAATATAATAAATGTAAAAGACAAGAATATTAAGTAAAGCCTTACTGTTGAAAATTAATAAAGCACAAATATAAGGGTTTTGCCAACTGAGAGTCATATTTAATCACCACTTTCAGTTTCTTCTTTTGCACAGCAATTTGCAGTTTTGAAAGATAAGTATTCGTGCTATAGATATTCCTTAATTTCTAATGTACAAAGAAGCTCTTTCACAAGCACATACAGCTTTTGTTTGTTCATTATACCCCTCTTTTTTGTTATACCACGGCTGTTCAGGATAAAGATAGATGATGCTATACCAAAAAAACAAAACAAAACAAAAACCAAACCCCGAAACCAAACCGCTTTAGTCTTGGGTAAGTAGCAAAACTTGCACATCACTTTTATTGCATCACTTATTATTTGTAATAATATTGCATTATTACAAACGTATCAGCCCCTAAATATCTATCCGTGCCATATTTTCTGTACTTTGCTGTTGTTGTTGTTTGGAACTTGACCCGGGTACGACGCCGATGCCGTTGTGTTGTGGTTGTGTTGTGGTTCCCAGCATGAAGGTCGAGGGCCTGCAGCAGCAGGAGAAACTTTGATCGTGAACTTGCAAAGTGGCAATGCTGCCTCCCGGTGGCTTCCTCCGTCCTTCATTCTCGATGCCTTTACATTTGAAAGGGGTTTTTTGGCTGAAATAAATCGTGTTGTTTCTATTGTGTTTTGAATGCTAAATGCACACAAGTACGTACCCTCCTTTTTTTGTGTAGTGAGACACTGCTGCATCCATATGTGCGTTTGCAGCGTGTTTCTTCTGAATTTTTCATGTGATTATTCCACTACAGTTGCAGCAATTGAGACTCAGGCTGAAAACCTCAACACATTGTTTTTCTTCTTATTCTGGCTTAGCAAGTTTATTTAGGAAGGTGCACAAAGCGTTATGTTCCTGTCCTGGTTTGTGGACAAAGTCAAATTTGGGTCCAGAGCAATTTCTTTTTGCAGCATACTGAGCAATCTAATTGGTAGCAACTTCTCATCATTTTGCAGAATGTGAGCTTTATTCATGATTTAATGAGTCTGTATCCTTCAACTTAATTGTATGCATTAGCTTTTTTGTGTTGCTCATGGCCTTCCAAGAACACCCAGGTCCACTTGACCTGCCTGCACAAAGACTACACACTCACTCAGAGATGACTACGTGTCAAAAGCTGCAACTCACTGTTAAAAGCAGGGTCAGCCTTTCCAAAGTTTTGGGCGCTCACTCCCTCCTGCAGCTCCCACTGACACATTCATGGCCGGCTGCTTTTTTAACACTTTGTGTACTAAGTAGCTGAAAATCTTAAAATGGCATCAAATTGTAGACAGATGTGACATACAGACGTGTATATAATGAGGCCCGTAGCTACAAATATGCACAGGACACAATTAGTGTGTAGGGGAACTTTCTTTGTAATCCCCAGAGAGTGAGATCTTGGAAGTTTAAAACCGAGGCTGCCGTTTCAGGGCATTTCCAAGAGCTTGTCCAAGAGGCTGTCGGCTCTACCCACCACATGTTGGCTGGGAAACGTAAAGCTTTACAAAGGGCGATACAGAAGTCTCTGCTAACCATTTCCCTTAGTACTAAATGAGGGAAGGAGGAGGAAAGGACCTTAAATGATTGATTGTGCAACGATTTGCAAATGTCCTTGGTTTCAATGTTTCATTTAAAAACAATACACTTCCATTTTGTCAAGCTATAGCCACTGTTTATGGAGGCACGCTGTATTAATTCAAGCAGTGATATAAAACCAGTTGAGATGGTTATGCCCTTTTCCATGTATTTTATTCAATTATACGTGAATTACAAAGCCTAATTAAATGTCTGTTTTACTGAATGTAAAACAATTCTTTTTTTAAAGGTGAAGTAAACAAGAAAACTAAATTAACTATGTGAATTTAATATTATGGCTGTATAGTTAATTTTGAATTTTTATAATAATATTTTAGTTTGCTGTTGAAATTACAATGTTTTTCAGTTTGGAGGTGTAGTTTTGGGGGTTGCTTTGTGGTTGTTTTTCCATTTGTCTCCTGAGGACTGTGCTTAGGATTTCATCTGGCCATGTGAGAGCAGCTGCGCTGAATGCTCCAGGCCCTGTGAAAGTTACAGACCACATTTTTAAAGATAATTACTGATTTTAGGTAACCATTTTAAGCACAGAAGCCTAAAACTCAAGGCTGCCATGCATCTATACATTCTTGGCCATAGCTTCTGGCTTTGGGTGGAATTCTGTCCAAAAATAATTAAAAAAAAAGAACATGACCAGGCCCTTGTGTCCTCCAATTAGCAGAGATTTGCAGAGGCAAGCAGAGATGTTGTAGGTGAGTTGGCGTGTCTCATGTTGGGTTTCAGAACCTGAAGACCCCGGAAGGGCTGGTGACTTTTGTATGTATGACTCCTGACCATACATCAACTGGTAATTATGGTTTTAGACATAGCATTAAAGACAGGAAACAAATGTGAGCTAGCATGAATCTGTACCAGCAGCCATCTCAGTGGAAGACGAGCGTTACCAGCATAGAAATATAGGACTCCTGAACTGTTTGCACTGTTTCATCTACATGGACGGTCCAGGTGTTGACATGCTGAAGCTGTGGGGTATTAAGCTGGATGTAGGCTCATTCTGACCTTTCTGTCAGTCCGTATGTATGAACCTATACTGTGCAATGAAGATGTGTCAATCGGGGGTCAGTACTGGGACTGGTAATGGTTAATATCTTTGCTGGTGACATGGACAGTGGGATCGAGTCAGCAAGTCACTCAGCAAGTCTGACGAAGACACCAAGCTGAGGTCAACACACTGGAGGGAAGGGATGCCATTCTAAGGGGCCTGGACAGGCTGGAGAGGTGCAAAACTCATGAATTTTCACAAGGCCAAGTGCAGGGTCCTGCCCCTGGGGCAATGCCAAACACAAATACAGGCTGGGCGGAGAATGGATTGAAAGCAGCCCTGAGAAAAAGGACTTGGGGATGTTGGTGGATGAGAAACTCAACATGTGCTGGCAATGTGTGCTCAGAGCCCAGAAAGCCAACCACATCCTGGGCTGCATCAGAAGAAGCGTGGCCAGCAGGGAGAGGGAGGTGATTCTGCCCCTCTACTCTGCTCTCATGAGACCCTACCTGTACTACTGCATCCAGCTCAGGGGCCCTCAGCACAGGAAAGACATGGACGTGTTGGAGCACGTCCAAAGGAGGCCACGAACATGATCCGAGGGCTGGAGCACCTCTCCTATGAAGACAGGCTGAGAGAGTTGGGGCTGTTCAGCCTGAAGAGAAGGCTCCAGGGAGACCTTATGGCAGCCTTTCAGTACCTAAAGAGGGCCTACAGGAAGGATGAGGAGGGACTCTTTATCAGGGATTGTAGCGATAGGATGAGGGGTAACGGTTTTAAACTGAAAGAGGGGAGATTTAGAATAGATATGAGAACAAAATTTTTCACTATGGGGGTGGTGAAGCACTGAAACAGGTTGTCCAGGGAAGTGGTGGATGCCCCATCCCTGGAAGTGTTCAAGGACAGGTTGGAAGGGACTTTGAGCAACCTGGTCTAGTGGGAGGTGTCCCTGCCCATGGCAGGGGGGTTGGAACTAGATGATCTTTAAGGTCCCTTCCAACCCTAACCATTCTACGATTCTGTGATTCTAATATTGCCATGGAGAACTATTTGTTGCATTTTCTTTCACTGGAGCAATCCCCAGTGATGGCTTTCCCGCAGTGTTAAAAACCCACAGTTACATAATGATATTTATTTCATGTTCTTCAGCATACAAGTGCCTGCCACAAGGCCTGATTCTCAGCTGCTCTCTGTACTCAGCTTGCTGCGTGCCATGTTTGTGCAGTGGTGGTGTAAAACATGATGGTGAGAGTTGGTTTTTCCAACTCCACTTTGCAGAAAAAGAGGAAGGGAGAAACAGGCTCACCATTAGCCAGGTAATCAAAGCAATGAGGTCCCAAGTTTTCTTATTATTATTGAAGCAGCATTTACAAAAAGAAAGCCACAAAATTCATGTCCGCCAGTCTCTTTCTACATTTTTATTTGTGTGATTTCCTATTGCCTTATTTCATGTCATAGGATTGCGTTTCTTACTCCACGAGGAGGTTTCCTTGCTAGTTGAATTCCTTGGGAGAGGAGGAGCAGTCCTTGTCATGGCAGCAACTTTTTCTTTGTCAGACACTTTGTCTCTCTTGCACATTCAATTCACTAGTGCCTTGCGGTAAAGAACATATTGCCTGACAAGATAGCGCTGTATAATAAGTGGTTAAATCTTTCTATGTTCCTGATAACTTGGCTTTGAGGGAGGTGGAATGAGGATATTAAAAGCTTTCAGTTACAGACATGTGCTGGAAGGACAATCTTGACACTGTACTTTGGGAGCACATAAAGGTTAAGTGTAAGAGGGATGTTGTGCATTAGTGATTACACAATTCTGTTTGTGCAGGAAAGCATTCTGTATCTTCTAATAATCTTTATCAGGCATGCCTGCCTAACTTTTAGGTCTTGGCAAACTCCTAGTTTAGAGCAAATTACTTTTTTTTTGCAAGAACTGCCAGTCTAGGTAAATTACGAATTTTGTCCCTTTTTACTTTACAACATCTGAGCCTCCAAGGCAGTATGTGGTTGCAATCCTCTTCTCCTCCTGGCTCAAAAGCTTTGTAGAATTGCTGTTATCAGTTTTCTATCCTGTGCCCGTATATTTGAACAGCAGGGATGCTGCAGCCCAGAATCCAGGACCTACAATGGCTCTGCCCCTTCGTGATGTCTATGACATATTGTCTGGTGCACAGCAGAATTCCGGTAAGTATCTTGGGTTAAGAAAGATACATGCTGTAACTAAAGCAATATTCTGTTGAAGAGACTGCTATAAGTAAGAATCTCGAGTGCTAAAAGTTTTCCTTTCTAAGCAGTTCTAAATTAATTTATGACACTGAGATGGTCTGTGAGTGCTTGCTATGGCTTTCAGGGAGCAGGTTGCTCACATGCTTCAGTCTAGATTTTTTTTCTTCATCTGCTGCTCCATGTGTCTCTATTCTTTTTGCAAATGACAGCTCTGAAATGTGCAAAAGTGCCTGAATGGCAAGAAAAGAATCTAGCTGCTGGTGGCAAGAACAGACACTATATCGGAGCAAGGAAGAACTACTCTAAAGGTGCTGCTCCCAGAACTGTCATTTTCCAGAGAAAAAAGGTGTCCTGTGCAGGCAAGCATGAGCAGATGGGCAGTGTGTGCAGAGGATGATGGTAAAGAGGGATTCACGGGAACGGGCAGTATTTCCAGTGAGAGGGAACCGTTTAACATGGCAACCTATCTTAGACAACACGAGTCGGCAACAAGGAAGCACAAGAGTAGAGAAAGAGACAAGGATCAGAGTGTGACGAAGCATATTCAGAGGAGCAGAGAAAGAGGGATGAACAGATGGATGCAGTATCATTTTTTACACAAAAAAGGGAAGTGAACTGTAGTATTACATTTAAGACGTATCTATGAATGCGTATGTATGTGTAAATATTTACTTATACATACATATACTTAAATATAAAACACACATTTTCTTAATAATATCTATATGATCAACTGCTGCTGCTATAAAATGATTCTTATGATCTTACTGCATAGTTTGAAAAAGTTTATGAGCCCCTTTGCTAGGAGAGATAAGAGAGCTTCTGTACTTCTCAGCAGAGGGAATATTCTGTAGCGTTTTTATACCATTACCTTATTCTAGTTCCTCTGTAATTCTGTGAAGTATATGTAGAGACTTGCATAATTCAAGTGTATGAGTTAATAAATTACAGTTAGAGTATATCCAGTTACCATAATTGCTCTTAAATAATTAAACAAAGCAATCTTAAATAGGATACTGCTACACCGCACTAACTAGAAAGGTGTCATCAGAGTTACTAAAAACCGATCCCTTAAGGTCCTGTTCCAATGTGTACGTAGAGTACAATTAGTGGCTGCTTTGTGGGTCTAAAGGAATGGAGTATAAATCAAAGGCACAGACTGCTTGTAGGGAATCGAGTGGAATTTAATGACGAGAATTGTGTGGGTTATGGAAAATGTGGTTCGGTCGCTGACGAAGTGTCGGATGAACTGCCTAGCCTTGGGGTGACTCAGCTGACCTCCCTCTAGGATGGCTGTAGCCACCTTCCAGGTCACCACAGGAATTAATGCTTATAAATTTCTTTCACACTCTTCAAAGAGGACGCTACTTTTTAAATCAACATCTGGAATAAAGATGTTATTGGAAGACAGTGGTGTATATTGACCATGCTTCAATCAGGCCTTGAAGTCCTGATGAAAGCAGAAAGCAATGGTCTCGTAATTAGTTCCACTAACATCTGACAATTTACTTACATAAGTGAAGGATACACAATTAGTCCTTTGTTAGGACTCTTGCAGGAGCTAACTTTGTACTTGCTAGCCATGAGGTAATAATGGGCTGATCGATCCTTTGTGCAGACCTAAATGAAGATTTTAAAACCTAGAAGCCTAAAACAAAGGAAAAGGAACATTTTTTTAATAAAATATTCTCATCAAATTCTCATATATATATAAAAAAAAAAAAAAAGAACAGAGATAGTTATTTTCCATGGAAAACTAGAGATACTGTCTGAAAACTAAGGAAGGGCTACAGAGCATATCAACAAAAAACTCTGTGGAAGAACTTTACTCAAAGGCTTTTTACTGTCTGTGGTATTTCAGATGTTCTCACCGCAGGTGGGCCATATATTGTGTTACTTTCTTTGAGAAATTGCAGGAAAGCAGCTGGTGAAATACAAGGTATCATCCAACACTTGTTCCATATACAGTAAAGCAGACCAGTAATGCAGGTTTCTATGATTTATCTATGAAGAGCCAAACCATGTACTGGAGTTGCCTCTAGACAACTCACTCAGTGCTCTTTTAATAGTAATAACTGAGATTTATATAGTGCCTTTCATCCCCCAAAGCATTTTACAAACTCTTTTAAACACCCTTTTTGAGAGGAAATACAAGGTCCATGAAGAACACGTGACCACTGCTTGGGCAAGAAACAATTGTCTGGCAAAATATGCAATACCATTATACAACAGTTAGGGACAGGAAGAGAAGGACAAAGGTGTCAAAACAGAATGGCAGATAGTACATAATTAAATACATTCTAAATAAATGCCATTTATCTAAGTACCCTGGTACCAGAGTCTAGCTATTATACTGCAGGATTTCACATCCCGTAGGAGAGACTTTTGTATTTTTTTAACTTATATTGTGAAATCAATCCAACACTGAGCGCTGAAATACTTTCCTATGTGTGCAGCTACAACAAGAACGTATTTTTATCACTGGTAGTTCAACTATCATAGTATCCAAAATATATCAGGTGCTGTTCAGTTGCTGTAGATATAGTTCTGGTACTAAAAAAAAAAAAAAGAATAAATCACAGGACAAGAAAAAAAGAAAGCGAGGGATGTACAAGAAATTACAAGAGGTGCTATTGCCGCTTGATCTGCTCCTTCTTTCACACTTTACGTTTGTCTTGATCATCAAGCCTGATTTGCCATTCTCATTTTCAAAGGAGCTGCTTTTCTGCTTCGTGTCAACTGGGAGGTTGTTTTCACCTTTATCTCAATCAACGAGAGTAGAAGGCATGTATTCAGTCTACAGTCAGATTGGGTCCAAATCTGATTTAACTTGCATACCGTGTACATCAGCAAGGCTCTGTGAAGTATAAAGCAGGACAGCATTTGATATGCTATTTTGTTTGTTTGTTTTTAATAAATACTCTGAATGTGTCGGAGCAGGCTGCGATATTTTTTAATTCCTTTCCTTGCCCTTTTGAGTCTTCAGAAGCCCTGGAGGGGATGCCTCTGGGAATCATTTATTTACAGACAAGGGAAGAGAGGTTTATCGAGTAGTGAAAATATCATCTTGTTTTGTTGCTGTATTTTCCACTTTTATTCTGAAAGATTAACCTGTACAAGAAAAGCACTTTAATGGAATGTAACTGCTCTATGAAGAGGGCCTGAAGAGATATCTATGCAGTATTTATATGCTGTCTCAATTACCACTGCAAAATAGTTTGATGATTCAGCAAGGGGCCTTAACAGTATCTTCAATAATTCTTTCCCGTTTTGGTCTCTGAAGAAGAACCGAATCTATACTATTGCTTGGTCTTTTATTCCCTTTAGGTCACACATTTCAGTACAGAAAGTACGTACGTAATCTTCTGTGAGCTGGAAATGCGGATGAAGCAGGCAGCGAGGCTGAGCTGAACGGAAAGCCAGGAGCTGGTAACAAGGCAAACTGCTCTCCACAAAATACTTTGAGGCAAACACGCCTGGCTTCCAGTTACATTAAAAAAAAAATTTAAAAAAAATTGTTGGGAATATACTTCTTACAAGAACACACACAGCACTCTCAACAGAAATGCAGTGCAGCAAAGGAAATGTTTTGCTTCGAATTGTTTGTGTAGTTACCATGAAAAGCAAATGTATAAATTTTCATTGTCTCCAAAGGCAAAAGCCCAGGAGTTAAGGCAAGGGAAGAAACCAAGAGCAGAAGTCAGAGAGAACTGGTGCACAGCACTGGTGCGGGACATGCTGTAAAGAAGAATATTTTTGAGCAGTGTCAGAAAACACATCAGGGGAGTCGGTAGCAAGCGTCAGTCGCTCAGGAATACGCGCCGAGCTGTTGTTAAGAATATTGTGACAAGTTATATGGAGCACCAAGGGATGCTCCAGACTTTATCAAGAGTGAGGCGATCATTCCCACCGCTGTAAAAGTATCTTGGCAGGCAAAGACTATAAATGTAATAAAAGAGGGGGGTGGGGGGAAATGCTGTCTGTGCCCATAAAAAAGGACAGTGATTGTGTGGTTATAGTGCTTCATAAAATCCTTCAAGTTAGCAGGAAGGGAAGAAATTGGGCGAAAAGATGAGTACAAAGCAACCCGTTATATTTTTTGCTGGAAGCTGGTAGGGTGGATGAGGGAAAATACCATTGGATCCTGAGTCTGATTTTATACCTTTCTATAAACAGCAGCTACCGGCCACTGTCGCCGACAGGACTCTGCAAGATGGACATTGTCTCTAATTCAGTATGGATATGTTTTGCATTTCTAGCTAAAATAAAGGTTAGTACTAAGACTGAGAGAAGCAAAATTATTTCATTAATTAAGTACCTACGGTGTTTTTACACAGCTCTAGACAAAGAGCTGTACAAAGGGCAGGGTGGAAGCTGTGAATGAGGTGACAACTCAGTTCTGGCTTTTTTTTTTTTTTTTCCTCTCTCTGGAAAGCTGTGGCAAAAAAGAACAAGCAACACAGCTGCTTTTCTTGATAGGATTCAATAATTGTCCAAATTGTTTTTGCATGAAAACTTTCTTATTACAGGTTTCTTTTCTGACCTAAATGATGACATTCATAGCTAGCAAATGAATGATATAACCAGTTGTTGGAAAAAAGCCAGTCCTCTCAGTTCACAAGAAATATTTTGTGACAGTCCTTTACTTTCTCCTCATTTTCTTGAAAAAGTCTTTGAGACTGGAATATTAAGTTCAATATATTTTGTACACATCCCAAACACTAACTGAGGCAGTGCTGAAAGATTTGTGGTTTACCCTAATTTATTCAGGCTTTATACTGCTTCTGTAAGACAAGACATGGTAACGGGTAAAGATTCAGGCTTGAAAATACATGCCTTTGGAACAGGAGATTTCAGTTGTTTAGATATAGCAGTTAATGAGAGCTGTGATAGCTCTCTGGAGATACATAAAAGACTACTAATGACTGGTTCATTTATAAGTGATGAAGATCTCTCAAGATCAAAATCCTTCAAAAAATACAATAAATAGAGAGCCGTGAACTTGTGGAGATCTTGATGGTGGTACACTGTCATTGTCACCCCACTGGTGAGATTTCTTTCATGCTCAATTTTTAGTGGAATTAGTTTTCATTTGCGACATCTTGCAAGACATTTAATTTACCTTTCTTCTTCTGCTTCGCATCTCTGCTTTGCAGAGCCCAGTGGTTTATGGCTGCCATATGTCAACATTTTCTCAGTCACATCTTTTCTCTGCTTGAAAGTTTAGTTTAAATGGAATTAGAAGATTTGGGGCAATGCTGTGCAACTGCAATGTGTTCAGTGCCCCTGCAGACACAGGAGGACTCACAGTCTCTGCTCGTTGGATGGTTGGCCCATTTGGGAAATTTCAGAATCGTGCAATCATAGATCAGCTGGACAACATCTGTGCAGCAGGTCTTACCCTTGCCGAAACATCAGTACAGCTCTGCATTTCTGCCTAGAAAATACTTATCAGAAATACTATACACCCCAGAGGTGAATATTTGAAATGCACGCGACCCTTTCCCAAACATCGTCTAATCTCGAGGCACAGAAATACATAGCCATATGTGAATAGTGGGATAATATCTTTATGTATTTATCTTTCTTCACATTTTAGTCTTTTTTGTATGCCAATACTTATTGAAATTTGATCACTTATGTATAAGTACAAAATATCAAACCCAAACTTGATATTTTTATGGCTAGTTTTACTGGATAAATAGACTAAATAATTATTTCCATAAATGTTTTCTTCTGTTTTGTTGATAAATACTTTGTTGATTACCTGGAGCCTTGAACTTGGAGCAAAGGCTAACCAAATCTTACCACAAGAGTTTATCTGAATCACTGGGAAAGTTGGACACGAAGCGTGAGCCTATGCTATTTGACTTGTGTATAAAATCTGTTCTACAAACACAGCTTTACTATTACTTAGTTCACTCACAGAATACTCAATGCAATCATGAGAAATAAATCTCTATTATTCTTTGCGTTTAGCTCTCTCTTGCCCACATGGCATGGGGGGTGCAAAATCCATGATGTGAAAGCGAACTCAAATTTCAGTGGACAGCATCAGTGCTTCAGTAGCTAGAGAAGCACACGTTGGTTCATGACGTGAAAAGTATCAAGAGTCTGTAACTTTCACTGAAGCCAAATTGTAAATGCTTGACACCTCCCAGTGCTTGTCCTGCTATTCTGAAACGTAGATTGTGATGAGAGGAGAGAAAATGGCAGTTTAGCAGGAATATCTCTTCAGGGTTAAGTAATCAGAATATTCAACAGCAGCTGAACTGTGCTACGATGGATGGAGCAGATCTCTTTCTAACCAAACTAAAATTTTAATGTGCCACACATGGATGAAAAGGATTTTGACCATTATGTCACTATAAAAAATATCTATGAATAATAATTATAATCCATTCCAATAATAGGAATATTTATATAATATGCCATATGATAATGGTTAAGTCAGTAAGGAGTTGTAATTATCCCTATCAATTAGCTCTAAATTATGCATATTGATGATTAATGCTGAAATAATATGTTGTTTTCAAAATCCCTTTTTCCACTTTTACTTGCTGCTTCTTTGTCTTATTCAGCTCTCCAATCTTTTCCATTAATTGATGTACTTTTGAGGGCACAGACATTCACCTCTTATGGCTTGGCCAGTAGGAATGAGCTTCATAAGAGCAACAACTACCATTTAATATATTTTTTAAAAAATTGAATTCCAGTCTGACTTAGTCCTAATGACACAAAAGTAAATAAGATCCTGGATTAATAATGGTGCGAACATTATTAATAACAAGAATAAAAATGGTAAATAACTGAGTTACTAAAGTGTTAAATTATCCACTGTGATATCTGTTTTCATGAGGTAAGGCACCAATTTGTTTATTGCAGATGTACACAAGGGACTATTTTTAAAAAGATGGTGCAAATCGTTTAGACTTATACAACAAAATACCAATTTCTTGGGTGATTCCTGAAGTGTTTTGCACATGCCAAGATATATCACTGTCTCCATATTACTCACTGTCTTTGAGCAAAGAAGAAGAGGAAATTTTAACTCAGCCGGAGGGTCATTAGAAAAGACCAACAGAGCTCAGATCTATTGGCTGTGGTTTGCCCTGTGGTTATGAGGCCTTGAGATTTTTTTTTTAGCAGTAGCCTATTGACTCTTGTTGAATTAATTCAATATAAGGCTTCAATACCTACAAGTGGAGTTCCCTGATGCCTAGGGTTCCATCCAGATCTCAGAGGTTTGACTTTCTATCTGGTATACAGGAGAATTTAGGCAGAGAAACCAAGTTAAGAATGTGCACTCTGAGGGTGAGGTTTCATGAAAAAGGCTAAGTTCAGCCAGAGGTATAGTTTCTTCCCCCCTCTCTCTCTTCATTCCCTCCCTTATGATAGAAGAAAACTGCCCTGAGAAGAACAAGCGAACGGTTTCCTCCTGGAATACTGAGGTCCAAGGTCTTTCATGAATGTGTGATGCAATGAGACTATATAACCCTAAGTAGGCCACTCCTCTGATTATTGTGAGCTATTAAATCAACTCAACCATTTCAGAGCTCAGGTTGACCTCTCACCACGTGGTCTGTTGAATCTGCTAAGCATGTGGATGTATTTTCAATTCTGACTATCTTCCAGGAATGAGAAGTCTCAAAAAAGGTCTTCCAGGGAGATTTACCTAGCTACTTGGAAGCTAGACCCCAAAGTCCTCTCTTTAGGATAAGCCCCAACAATTGTTCTTTCAAAGAGCTCATGTGATGATGATTTACTATTGTCTTTTTAAAGAGGAAGGAGAAGCAGTGGTAGTGTCACTGCTTTACATTCAGGACAACTGGTTAGAAGCTCTGACTCACAAAGTGAGACCGTGGTCCAAGGTCTTTCTCAGCCACGGTGGTTTCAAAGAAGCTACAACTATCTTTTCAAACATCATCCTAGCCACTGACGTGGACAGAAATCCTCTTCCCCATCTACTGTAGTCTGCTGCCTGTGAGGAATGTACTAAGTGATAAGACATATAGAAAATGTTGGTAGTACCATCAGGTATCACTGAAAAAATACACATACTCTGTAGCTTCAAGACAGATGTTGGTACGCTGATTATGTGACCCTGAACAGACCTGATGGACTCATCAAGGCACTGTGGACCTACTTAGCTTACTGTTTTACCCTGTCACAGCCCAGGTATAAAGCAAGAGGTCGGGACCTTGCCGATTAATGAGGGCAATTCTGGGTGTGCAACAGCGAGCTCAAGGCCAGGAGGAGAAACCTGCTTTGAGTGAGCTGTTTCAGTGGTAGGAATCAGCTGAGCTAAGCCCCGTGATGGATTTACTCCTTCCACTTTTGTTTTACTTGGCAACACCTTCTCCCTCCTCTCCACCCTGATTTGGCTCTAATTCCTCTTACACCGGTCATTTAACGAGCAGTGACCTCTGTGAAGCCCATTTTCAGTGGTGAGAACTGTTGTTCTCCCTAGTACCGCCAATTGCTCCAGTGTCCAATTTAAACCCATGAATATAAATTTCTTAAAAGTGATGAAAGACATATTTTACTAATAGGGTCAAAATCTTTCTACTTAGTTATCAGTAAAGTTTGATGAATCTAATCCAGAATGTAAGTTATTTAGAGAGAATAACATGTGGTGCAGTTGATGTGAGAAGGAGGTGGTACAGACATGCCTTTCAAACTCTCAACCCTTTGAGAAGTGAGAGGTAAAGGGGCAATAACCCTCTTCAAGCTGTGAAATATTAAAGAGACATCTGAAATGTTTCCCTTGCAGATTTTACCTAAAAGTTGATTTATTGGTGCTTTAACGCTCAAGCATATTCAGTAAGTAGGAGCACAGATGTGGCCATATTTCTGACTTGGTAAGCCTGATGAATTATGGGATATAGGACCTTTTATCCTGCAGCCTGTGGTCAAAAGTGAATGCAGTGATCTCAGCCCTGTTTCTTGTGGTCAGATGTCTACTTAGTGACCCTAATTGTTGGCCTCTGCAGTTCTTTCAGATGACAGGATGACAGCTTACTTGTTCTGGAGGCATATTTGCAGAATAAATGGCCTTAATAACATGCTTGTCAATCCATGACAAAGAAGTTTTCTTTTTTTATCCCCTGTGCTTTTCCTATACTGCGGAGAAGCTGGACAATTCATCACCTTTTGTGAGAAATACATTCTGCCTTTAAAGGAAAAAGTGACATTCCAACTTGAGTTAGTCAGTACTGGGGTTTGATGTTTTATCACTACAAGGGAAAGATGGCAAAGATATTTTTTTCTTCTTTGTTCAACTCTTTTACCTCACCTGTTCACCAGTTTCTTTCCTGCTTTCCTGCACTCTACAGTATAGAAGCACATCCAGGAACAGAGAATCACAGAACAGTTGAGGTTAGAAGGAACTTCTGGAGGTCAAGCAGGGCCACCTACAGCCAGTTGCCCATGACATTGTCCAGACACCTTTTGAGTATCTCCAGGGATGGAGACTGCACAGCCTCACTGAGCTAACTGTTTCAGTGCTCGGTCACCCTCACAGTACATTGTAGATGTTGGATCCATCTTGTCTGGAATTGTCTGTATCCACTATTTTTATAAACTGCCTTAATAACATGCACTGCTGGCTACTACAATGGAAACGTGATTTTTATGACCTATGATGGCTATAAATTTCACCCTTTTGTAAGCATCTCTTTCTTGGCATGTACACTTTCATACAACAAAATCGTAGACTACTGTTATTCTAACAAGTCAAAAGTAACCAATTCTCTCATCTGCCCCTGGAGCTGGTGGCCAGTGTCCACACCACTGAAGCTTTGTAGCTTGCAAACCAGAGTGACAGGGAGTGACCCCTGGTCGGTGCTAACTTGCAAAAGGTTCTTCACCGTTGTTTGGGAGACTGCTGGTTGGCATGGGCCAAAACAGCACCAGGGACCACCTGAATGATTTAGCAGTGCATACAGAGAATTGAATACCCGTGTCCGGGAATGTTCCCTGGCACTGTTTAATGTACTGTATAGACATAGCCGTAAATTCTATGTGAAAGCGACACTAATGTGGCTATTAGGCAAGTAGGAAGAAACCTTTAACCTTAGAAAACACTTTCTGTGCTATTCTGTCAGTGAAAATGTGGATCTTTTAAGTAGTTGTGAGAAATCAGTATTTGGGTAGCTAACCTTCTGCTACGTTTGCTGTGAGTATTACTGGGGGATTATAGGGAAGGGCGAGAAGTGTCAATGCAAACATTCTACCTAAATTTAACCTCATCTGAGTTAACTCAGTTGATATCGAAGTAAGGCAGAATTTCAGACAAATGAAGTGGTGAATCTCAGTGCAGAGGAATACTTCCTCCGTTTCACGCTGACTTGTTTTTTTTTCCCTTACAGGGCTTCAAAAGGGAAATAAGGCATTCCTGCACACCGGGCTTTGAAGGTGAGCTGCTTTGTGAAAACTCACTGCAGTGCTGTGCTGCTGAAACCAACAGCTTGAAAATGTAAGCTGTGCTTTGTTATAGCTGAACTTTTAAGTGACTGTAGAGGCTAAACACAAAGCAAGCAGTTTCTTGAGCTGTATCTGAAAATAGAAAATAAAACCCAAAATAAAACAAAACAAAAAAAAAACCCCACAACAATCTGAGTTGTGTTTCCCAGCTTTTGTATTCACTTTTGGGCCTTGGTCACATTTGACTTCATGTCCCAGTGAGACCCAGATACCCTGTCTTTCTTCCCTCTATCCATGAAGGCAAACAGGCCCCCAGCAGGGCCCAGTAAGGTTCCCAACCTAGAAGATCAGAGGCTGGGAGAAAACAGATGAGGCCTTGGAGGTTGGACAATGATGCTTGGGAATGAACATAACAGCCTTGCTTTAGGAATAGAAAGAATTTGGTCTGTCACTGCTTAAACCACTTGGCCATGTTTCGGTCCTTCAGCCTGACAATGGCATCAGACTACGTTTAATATTTACAGAAAAATATGAATAAATGATTTGTTGCAAGGGGTGATGTTTTTTCAGGTTTTACCCATCTGGTGAACCAATACAGAATTGATGTCTCACACAGCACGCAAAGTGGTTGCGTTTCTTTTCAACATAAGGCCCTGTGCAATGGCGTTTGTTGTATGTGTTAGTAATACAGTTATTAACTTCATGTTAGAAAAAACTTTTGCTGACTTACAGAAATTATGTGAAAATGATTTGTTATAAATTGTTTCATAGTATTCCTTACTTTTACAGTCTCAATTGACCAATTTTAAAACTAGCTACTATTTATCTTCACTTCCTTTTGAAAATTGCTGTGAATTCATAAAGGTTTATCCGATGTCCATTGAAGTCAATGGGATATAAAAGGTCTTTTAACAGCAAACTAATTTTTCTGGTGGATTAAACGGCTTTAGGTAAATGGCAAATTAAGTAATGTAAATTTATCATTAGCCTAAGGTGTTATTCTAATATTATTAGTTTTACTATAGTTTCCAGGCCAGGGTCTGATCTCAATTACTCTGGCATGAATGCAGATAACTGCTGACTTAGAGCTACTAAACTTTTTCTGAACATTTACTAATGTAATATATCAAAATCTGGACCCCTTGTTCTTGGTGGGACAGGTTTGATTTGCTGGTTTTCCAGGTGGTGTTTCTGGTGCACTCTACAATAGTCAAACACACTATTCTTTATTAGAGTCAGTCTTGTTGCAAGACACATTTTTTCCCTATTTTACCATTCTGTGCTCTTTCTTTGGATAAGAAAAAGTGATGCAGTTGCAGAGTTAATAGCTTTTTACCTTACAACTGATTTAAATCCTCACTTTCTTTAAGAAGTTACTAAAAAACCCCAACCAAAACCTGAGCTTCTTCTCTAGCTTTTATGGAAAAGGGACAAGAAAAACATAATTTCTACCACTATGGAATGACAATACTTTAATGTCTGTCTCCCTGATAAAATCTAGGGGAAGTTTATTTTCCCTAGGTAGCCTTGTACATGTGTAAATAACAGGGTTTATAAACCAGTGTCCTTATCCATATGGTCACCCATCTGGTGGTGAAGAATCCCAAGAGAGATACCAATTAGTGGGAGCACAAACATAAAGTTAGGAAAAGCTACTAAGAGCTACCAGCACAATGACAACGAACGTGTTTCCAAAGTGTCTTTCATCTTGAACAACCCTGCTGGTACTTTCCAAGGAGGAACTATTATAAACATAATTATATGATGAAACTTTGATATACAGGGGAATTAAAAATAAGACAATTTTCTGGCAGAAAGTGCAGAGATTAAGGGATGAGCACCAACATGACCCTGCTGTTAAAGACCTGTCTCCCTCTGCTTAAATTCAGAGCCTTCCTTTGGACACATGTTCCCAATACAATAGAAAGGAGAAACTAAACCTGTGGGAACAGCGACCACAGGAACTGTGTGCCCCTGTGCGAGTGTGAGCGTCACGTTGGAGCAGCAAACTCTGGAGACCCCTTTTTTGATTACTTCTTGTCCAATTACCTTTCTACCTTCCATCAGACAACAGGTGAAGGATCAGGGACTCGAGATCAGCATGAACACTTTCTGCAAACAGATGCACCTTCATCCCATGTTCTTGGGTATGGCAAGGCTTGAATTTGGCAAGTTGTTTGGATTGTGCCTGTGCTAATTGCCAGTGCACTTTGGCAGAGTTGGGGCATATAGCTTGACAGCCCTTTCTTAAAACCATCTGCTCTTCTCTTTGGATTATCTTTGGATTCTCAGTATTCCTGGAAAGAAACTACACTGTGTAAGAAGCTGGAGCAGAGGTGTTTTTAAACGGTTTTAAAGCTGTGTGCAGAGTTATCCCAACAATGTTTGTTTTGGGTTTTTTTGTGTTTTTTTTTTTTTTTTTTATTGAAAACACCTAGGTGGCTGCACTCTGAGCATAAATACTCTTGTCAGGTTTCTGCTCAGCACAATAGCTGCCCCCAGTCTCATTTTGTGGTAAGTTATTCTCTGCGTCTCATACCCAAAGTCCAGACACTCAGCAAAGAGTTACGGATTCTGCCTAGGGGGAATCACACCTCTAAATGTCATATATTAGCTTCCAGGCATAGGAGTCTCTTATTGGATCTAGCTTAGGAAGCAAAAAGTATACACTTTGGGGAATGAACGTCTTTGGTGAGGAAGTATTCATGTCCTTTTCAATGGCGAATGTAGGATACTGCCACTAATCATTTCTGCCAATTTTTATTACTTAGACACTGTTTGAATGTGATTTGAGGAAATTAACTAACTAAAAGACTCTCAACTGAATATTTTGGAATACAGAATGATCAATCTTCTAGCAGGATCTGAAAGAATTTCTGATGTATAAAGTGTTTTGATTGGTAGTCATGAGGAAGATTTTCAAAGGTCAGGACAGAAGAGGAATGCAGAATTTATCCAGGGAAAGACTGGAGTTTGCTATATAAACAAGTTAAATCTACATCAAACCTAAAGAGAAGTTAACATTATTTAAATTTTCAGTGCTGAAAAACAAATGATTGTAATGTATACTGTTCTACCACAGTGGTGTACTATACATGCAATAAAGATTAGGGAGCTCAAGCTATTATTGTGGGTATCTATGGTTATTGCAAAACTTTGCATCAGAATTTCAGTTTTTGTAAGATTTTTCTGGGCGCAGTTAGCTTATATCATCCAGATGTCTGCATTAAAAGAAGTTAAAGCAGGTCACGTTTCTCCTCTGATTAGTGACTATAAAAGCTGTAACGTATCATTCCAAATGAACAGTGTTTCAGGGGCTTTGAGTCAAATGTGATCACTTTACCAGTGAAAAGACATGTACTCATTTCTTTTCCTTAGCTGTCAGAGCTGGTAACTCAGTTTGGAATATGGCAGTCAAACTGTGCTTTTCTCTGCTGGCACTTTATTGCCAGCAGTAACAATTCAATAACACCTCCATAACCCTATTGCCATTTGCTTGTCCCCGAAGTTACACCAAAAGAAAACTGCTCTGCAGAAAATGTCCTTGTAGGCATGGAAATTAGCATCATGCAGAGACAGTGGAACATAACCTGAAGACAGTATGGATAAAAATGTGGCACCACCTTTATTGCCAGGACTGATACAGAAAAAAATAAAAGCACCTGAGCCAGAGATGGCTCTCAGGAAGATGACTCTGGGACTCAGAAACTCTGAGCACGTAAATGCACGCTGGAGCAAACGTGGCCCTGAAACACAGCCCCCAGACCCTTGGTGGGTATGTCCGTGTGGCACCTGCTGTGGAAAACCCCAGCTCTGGTTATCAGAGTGTGGGCACAGGTTTGGCTTTGTAAAGCTCGAAGCAGTGAAGGAAAAACCCGTCAAATTTTAAACTGAACTTATTTGATATGAAAATCACTGATGTGCAATGCTTATGGAGCACCACAGTCACTTTGAAGAGCAGAAGCACAATGTAAAGAGCTATCACAGAGAACTTATAGAACTAAAATTATCTACAGCAAAATAGGCATAATGAGACACTGAACAAAAAAGAAATCTGTGCTTGCATTGTTAGGATGGATGAAGGGTATGGATCTGTGTCTCTGAATAACATGTTTTTACTTATCAACCTGAGATATATCTAGAGATAGCTCAGCTGTTTTGATACCCATATTTCGTATTGCACTTAATATGAATTCTCATCTAAATGTTTTACTGATTGTGATGATACAGTTTCGTTTGAGTTTTTAATTTTTTTGACTTAAGTATGACTATTTCATATTTGTTTCTAATAGTTACACACACAGGCTGTGCTATGAGCATTGTACTCTCCCTCAGAATTTACCTGAAGATGTGAGAAGTATCACAGTATCACAGTATGCTAGGGATTGGAAGGGACCTCAAAAGATCATCTAGTCCAATCCCCCTGTTGGAGCAGGAACACCTAGATGAGGTTGCACAGGAAGGCGTCCAGGCGAGTTTTGAATGTCTCCAGAGAAGGAGACTCCACAACCTCCCTGGGCAGCCTGTTCCAGTGCTCTGTCACCCTCACTGAGAAGAAGTTTCTTCTCAAATTTAAGTGGAACCTCTTGTGTTCCAGCTTGAATCCATTACCCCTTGTCCTATCATTGGTTGCTACTGAGAAAAGCCTGGCTCCATCCTCATGACATTCCCCCTTTATATATTTATAAACGCTAATAAGATCACCCCTCAGTCTCCTCTTCTCCAAACTAAAGAGACCCAGCTCCCTCAGTCTTTCCTCATAAGGGAGATGCTCCACTCCCTTAATCATCTTAGTTGCCCTACGCTGGACTCTCTCCAGCAGCTCTCTGTCCTTCTTGAACTGAGGGGCCCAGAACTGGACACAATATTCCAGATGCAGTCTCACCAGGGCAGAGTAGAGGGGAAGGAGGACCTCTCTTGATCTGCTAACCACCCCCCTTCTAATACAGCCCAGGATGCCATTGGCCTTCTTGGCCACAAGGGCACAGTGCTGGCTCATGGTCATCCTGCTGTCCACCAGGACCCCCAGGTCCCTTTCCTCTACACTGCTCTCTAACAGGTAGCTCCCCATCCTATACTGGAACCTGGGGTTGTTTCTGCCCAGATGTAGGACCCTACACTTTCCCTTGTTGTATTTCATGAAGTTATTCCCTGCCCAAATCTCCAGCCTGTCCAAGTCTCTCTGGATGGCAGCACAGCCCTCTGGCGTGTCAGCCACTCCTCCTAGCTTAGTGTCATCAGCAAACTTGCTGATAGTACACTCAATTCCCTCATCTAAATCATTGATGAATATATTGAATAATATGGGCCCCAGTACCGACCCTTGAGGCACTCCGCTGGTTACCGGCCTCCAACTGGACTCTGCCCCATTGACTACGACTCTCTGGCTTCTCTCCTTCAGCCAGTTCGCAGTCCACCTAATTATCCGGTCATCCAGTCCACACTTCCTCAGTTTATGAAGTTGAAATCTTCAGAGAATGAAGGGCTAATTGGTAGATGAAGAGAAATGCTTATGAGAAATGCAGATAGACCAATGACCCGAATAGGAAGAAATCTTTGCGGGCCCAGAGGAACTTAATGAGCTGGATGCTGTTTGCATGTTATGTGTGGCGATTTTTGAGACATTTGTATTTAACAATACAGAAACTGTTATTGCAATCTACTAAGGAAATGGCAAAAGAATCATTTTAGATCTGGGGAGGAACGGCACCTTGAACCTTGAACGGCACTTTGAACCTTGAACGGCAGCCTGTACTTCTGGAATAAGGGACTCCTCTCCATGATAGCTAGAAACAATAATTTTTCTGCTCAAAGGGCTTATTTCTGGGTAAGACATCAATGTGTTTCTTTATAATATTGATTTTTTTCTGGGAAGCTAAGACAGTGAGGAGGATATTAGCAGATGCAGTGGTAAGGACCTCAGATTACTTGTGTTGATACTAGCAGCCTAATTGGAGGAGTCCAGCGTAGGGCCCATTTATGACCAGAGTTGAAAGACAGAGGAGAGCACTTGAACTGCAATTTCCTGAAGAGAAACAGACATGTATGTCCAACGTACAGTCTCCAAACCTGAACAGCCAACTGTGAGAAGATATACAAGTGGGAGCAGTGGTCAGTTAACTCATAAACTCTTCACAGCTGTAAGGGTCATGATAATTCCTAATGCCGGGGAAGGAAGCAGGGAAGTGCCTTCTAAATTACTGGAGCATTAATATACGTTCCCAAGTTTAGAGTGTATACTCACTGTCTCATTCTGTCCTATTTTCCCAAAAAATGTTCTGCTTATTTATAAGAATTACTGCCTTAAGTATCTAAGGGACCCCCACTGCTGACTCCTGAAAAGCGTGACTTCCTACAATTTCACCAGCTTCAGTCCAAAATCTTTTGGCAACATCGTTTCTCTAACAATGTTATGGAATCTTATCAAAAGCATTTTTAAAAATCCAAATGTATAATGTATTCTGCATCTCCATTAGTCACATGCTTACGAAATCCCCATAAAACTGTGACTGGACTGGTAAAACAGGATTTCTCTTGAGATAAGACCTGACAACTTTTCTCCAACGCATTGTGTTTATCCATGAACAAAGTGATCTTACTCTTTGTTACAGTTTCAACCATCTTATGAGGGATGGAAGCCAGACTTATTGGTGTGTGTTTCCCAGGTTGAATGACCTAGAGGGTCTGTTATTGCTTCTAGACTTGTTTTTCTACAATTGTATCATGAGCTGGTGTCACAATCTCCCTATCTGGAGATAAAAAAATTCAAGAGGTGCACCATGTAGTGGCATCAACTATGATTTGACATCCTTATGTGCAGAATATTGCGGGTGTACAGTAGATTGTTGATATGGACAGATCTTCCACTTTCAGAATGAACAAAGGGTACAATGTTCACATTCTGCTGGAATACTAACCAAAATAGCTATGGTGTGTGCTCCAGACTTCTCAAGTGTTAAGCAGTACTGCTTTGAGAACAAAGCAGTCTGCCTCAGGTTTTGTAAGGCTGAAATTTTCGGGATGCAAAAACTCTCAACAAGGTTGGAAAAATGGTATGAGTAGAATCCTGTTTCACCTCTCCATGGGACCCTGGCTCTCTTGTCTGAGGATTCATAGTCGTGACAGAGGACAGAAGGAAATTAATGCCTTGGCTTATGTACATTTGACTTCAGAGCCGTTCTTCTAAGCAAGAAATTTACCTGGCTTTTGATAAAACCACACCTAAGAGTCCTTAAAGAGAAGTATCTGATAGGCACTGCCAGGAGGTCTGAGTGCTGGAGCTGAGGGCCATCTCAGCACCAGCGCAACTGGGGGTGGCCCCTTCCCTTGGGTGACCATGGGGAGAATCTGCTGGGGAGCAACGTGGAGAGGCCATGTCCAGGGCTGACTCCTGACCCACAGGAGCTGCTTTACACTGTGGCTCTGGTCATCAGCTCCCGCCCGAGTAGCAGCTCCACTGAGTTGCAGCCCTGCATGGACTAGGCCATGGGTGCTGCTGAGACAGGCCCCAGCTCTGAACCATGGGCCACCATAATGGTTTGGCCTTGTCCGTCCCCATCTCCACAGAGATGCCTGATGTGCTTATCTGGTGATGTACCTAATAGTCCACTGGTCTGCCCTGCTTCCTGGCCAGGTGAAGGACACCCCCATGGGAAGCCCATGCTGCTACCAGCTGCCAGCCCTCAGGGAGCCATTCACTCTCAAGGCACCCTGACAATTAGTGAAGTAAAAAAATCAACATTCGTCATACAATATTCACAAACATACTTTTATAAGTAAAGAAACAGAGGCATCTGGGAAAAGTTTAGGATAGTGCATCCAGTTTTCAGTCCTCCAGTGCAATAAAGACATCAGCAAACTGGAAGGAGTTCAGTGGAGGGCCACTGAGATGGTCAGTCAGGTTGGAGCACTTGCCCAGTCAGCAAGGTTGTGCCATCTCTATCCCTGGAGGTTTTCAAGACACAATTGGATAAAGCCCTGAGAAACCTGGACTGAGCCCACAGCTGACGCTGCTGGAGGCTGGGCTGGAGACATCCTGAGGTCCTTGCCCAACTGAGTTATTCCATGTTTCTATGATTCTAAGTTATTATTAGTTATAATTTTCATAATAGGACCAATCAAGAATGGGTCTGTGCTAAACAGAGCACAGCACAAATTTGGCATTGTAGACAGTTTCTTTGATTGTCTTCTTTATTTTGTAACACCTACTTGTCTTCTCTTGCATTTTGCTGGAATTTCCATTTCTCAACTATGAGATGTTCCAGTTGTAACAACATGTGACAAGAATGGTATATACTCCTTCTAAAATTAAGGAAAGGTGTAAATTTTCTTGTTGATAATTTAAAAATTAACTTTATTTGCTCAGAACTTTCTTTTCTCAATTTTTTCATAGATTATTCTTTGAAAAGTCTTGCTTTTATACTGTCTGATGTAGTCTTTCATTCATCTGAAAAGTGATATTTATTTAACAGACAAAAAATACAGTTTATATATATGATATACACAGTGAGACAAGTCTTTAGTAGCATAAATCAGTGTGCCACCTTTGAAATCCATGGAGGTATTCTAGTATGTCAGAAACTGATGGGACCATTACATATCATCTTTGCGTATCTATGTGAGGTCTATCTTGGTCACATACAAAATCTCATTTAAGGCCTCATTTCACTTAGGTATTTTAATAGTTGCCAAAATTTAAGCATGTCATTCAGTTGATTGCAGAAAGATTCATCGTGTATTTAAGCACCCTGCTGAATCATGATAAGGAAAATAAGTGAGGGATATAAAGGATAATTTTAAATAGTGGAATGTGCCTACCAGCACACTGGAATGCTCTGAAATGTATATGCTCCCTTTTCCCCAAAAAGCAAAGAGAAAAGCAAAAAAGTGTAACTTCTCTGTAGGGTCCCTGGCAAAAGATTTGTAAAGTCAGCAAATTTCTTTACTGTTTGCTTTGCAGTGCAATACCTTCACTTTTCAGTTGCTTTCCCTGTAACATAGACCTGTTCTTTGTCGCTTGACCTCCTCTGTTTCTGCCTTTACAAACTGCTCTTTTTTAAAAAGCCCTTCTGCTCAAAAGATTGTCAAGTACTGTGGTTTCTATTTTCAGCTTGCAGTTAAAAGCTCTTTGTTATTTTCACAATCCTCCCTTCTTGTGACTTTCACACTACAAAAAGGCTATCTAATTCCTATCGCAAGAATCCTGGCAAAACCACTCATCAAATTAGGCCAACTGAATGTAAGAACAAATCCTATCATTTGGAGTAATGTGCTTGAGGAACTGAGAAGGAAAAATACACAAGAGATGCTCAAAAAATAAGCACAGGGAAAGGTTTTTTATGGCAGTACAATATTGTCCGTCCACAGTTGCTGTGGTACAGTCCAATTTGCTAATTGAAAAAGCACCGAAGGAAGAGTTCAGTGTCATCCAACAACACCGTTGGTAACTAAATGTGGAGCCACTTTGAGAAAGACAGCTGTAAGAGACCAAGAAACATGTGTAAAAGTGGACAGAGATATAATTAAATATATGGTAAATACGACTTTATAAGAGCAGGCGCACATATACATACAGATGAACCAACTCCGGAATGCATGAGGTTACTCTGTAGGTTTTTGTTTCTGTTTGAAATGACCGACAGATTATTAATAGTTTTTACATCCAAGAAAATGAATCAGTTGAGTTGGCCCTCTATGTGCAGAAGGTTCACCAGTGCCCAGTGAGTCTTGCTAAGTCACCTCAGTCATTTTCTCTTTCCAACTATGCACTTCAATAAACAGGAGACAAAGCTGACAACTAATTGCCTATGATTCACCTTCCTTTCAAGCTGCTCTTTAGAGTACACAGTATGCAGAAATCCACAAAATCTTTTTTCTGACATAGTTTTGTTATGTATTATAAAAGACGGCATGAGTCAGTAACTGTGACGCGGATGGGAATTTGGAAGTTCTAGACCCAGTTCTTGGTTCTTCGCTAGAATCTATTAAAAACCTTTAAAGCCTTTAATTTCTCTCCTCGTAAACTCCACCTCGGGGATGCACAATATTTTCAAATTCTTCTCCTCTTCTATTTTGCTTTTTGCTGTTATTGCTTTATTTTTCAGTAAATCTATACAACAGCCTGAACAGTGAGCTCCAGTCTTCATTGCCTCACTCATCATTGATCAGATTGTTCACCAAATGATGCCAACACTGTATTATTACTTGCTTTCTATATAATGAGAAAAATATGTGGGAAAAATTACCACTAGTTTATCCCTTGAATCCAGACCACACTTTTAAGACTATGCTTTCAGCAGATCTGCTTTTTATATTATTCTCTCCCCTCTTGACTACCATTTTTATCTCCTCACATTTGTGTCATGTCAGCACTTCAGCCACAAAGTGCAGAAAAATATTTACTCTGTTTGCTACATCGTCTTGCTCCCAGTTACAGCAGATGTGTTTGCATTGCTTTTCAATTCAGAGGTGCGTGAGCGCAGATTCAAGTTAGGCTAAAGGCTAGACTCAGCTCCCTGCTGAGCAAATTGCTCTGCTTGCTGACAGTTGTAACTTCTTGTGAATGCATGTAAGAATAAAATTGGTATTAAGATTACAAGATTTATGGGGCAGCAAAGACGTCTTTTTCTTCTGCTAGAACATGTGTCTGAATCAAATGGTTCCATTCATTCACAGGGCTGTAATAAGACCAGTGAGGAAGCTCAATGAGTACTTAGTTGTGGGGATGGTGGCTGGAAAAGGTTCAGGTTTTTTTTTTCCTTATTGTTATTGTAAAGTAGGTTGAAGTAGTTTTTCTGAAATTTTATCATCAATTGCAAAAAAAAAAAACCCAAAACAAAACAAACCTCATGGGGAAAATATTTTGGAATTAAAATATTTGGCATCTGGATTTTTTGGAAAACCTACTTTGCAAATTGGGTTCGGAATTTTCTGTTTTGTTATTTTGTGGGCTTTGTGTCATTATTTTGATGTAATTTTAAAATAAATGAGAAAAAACATCATTTACCACAATGGCATTGCTGCAGCTGACTTATTTTCCTGGGGTGGTGGTGGGGTTGTGGGAAGCCTTTACAATCTTCCGTGGTCCCATGACTTCAGACTTACTAGCATATATTGATCAGAAGAAGCGTCCCTTGTCTCCTTTTACAATTAAACCAACTGATGCTCTGTAAGTTGAAGTTACAGTGATTCGTGGTGTAAACCTACTCCAAAATGTAGACATTTCTAAAAAGCGAACATTCTCATTTTTTACTTGAATCAAAACTCATGGAGCAAACTTCAGTCCAAATGTGCTCATTGACTAAATCTTACTGTTTCAATCTACTGGAGGTGGGACCCTTGAACTCAGTGGGTATTTTGAGAGCCAATGAACTGTCTTATGTGGGGCTTCATAATTAAAGGTGATGCTTCCGGAGGAGATTAGTGTCTGCTGGAGAAAGATTATTCCCCTGTTTAGAAAGAATTATAAACTTACCAGAATAAGACATCTGGTCATTCACCTTCTTGGCAAAAGCCTCCGGAAATGATTGATGGCTCATAGTCCGGCACAAACACGAGGGTCTGCCAGTGATGTAAATTCCTCTGTTGTCTGTACATCCAGATTAAATCCTCAGTGCTGTTCCTACAGTCTGTGAACTAATAGGAAGCTCAGTGCATTGGCAGGAACAGCAAACAAACTGATACAAACTAAATTTGCTTAACTAAATTAAATACATGGGAATGCTAAGAGAACTGAGTTAAGAGCCTTCAGGAAATGTAAAGTAGGGAAAAAAGAACAGGTTTGTTTCCCAGGGGCAAAAAAAGACAAGATTTAAAGGGAGACATCAGGAAAGAAAAATCTTTTAAATATAATGTGCATATGAACAGAACACTTTGTGTTTTTAACACATAATCTGGATTTGCTGTTGCATGGAGGGTGGGCAGGGATAAGTCTGAGAAGGATCTGTGCTAGATGAAAATAGAAAGCTTTCAAAGATTTAACCATGCAATAGAGGGAAGAAAATGCCCTTCAGGTTTTTTTTTTTCCTTTCAATAATAAAAGTCTGAGAAACACAAATTGGCAGAGAAGTACTTGGAAGGAAAATGCACAGTAATTACCCAGGCTTTGAGGTTCCATGCAGATTTTTTGCCAGGCCAAGTTCTCCAGTCTCAGTGTTGTGACTCAAAGTGAGATTTATCCCTAAATATTAGTGATCCCAGTGTGTTGTCTCTGATTCCTTAGTTATGCTACCATTAACCAGAGAGAAAAAATACCCTTGATATTGCCTTGGCTTGAACTGATCCTGCAGAAATTCGTTAGGAAGGGAAATCCAAAGGGATCATAATTTTTTCCAGTCATCATAATATTTCTGACAGCTTCTGTGACTTTTTTGTTTCTTTTTAGCAAGTGAGTCTGCCCTGTAGAGTGGAAGGAGAAGTGGCCCATGCCCCTCCCCCAACTGTCTCAGCACCTTGGCAGGAGAAGAGCTATCCACAGTCAGGTTTGTCTCTGGATTCAGGGTTTCTCGCTTCTCCCAGCTGCTCTCTGGCAGTCCTGCAGCTGGAATTATGCTGCCTCCAACAGGGCTTTTTCCAGCCACAGAAAGACACTATAGCAAAGCAAAAGAAAATCTGGCTGCACTCATAATATGCCCCATTTCCCCCAGGGCTGAAGGTTGACGGCTCCTTTACGTAACTTATTCCATCTCTTCATATCTGCTCAGATTTCTTTTTTCGTCCCACCAGCCTTGCATTGAACTGAGAGCAGATTTTGCTGAGGACTTGAACCATGGACAAGCAGAAAGATCAGCAATAGAAACCTAGAAATCTGTTCTTCCACCTGATCGTGAAAGTTGTGAGCTCTTCCAGGCTGTTATCTCTGGAGGTTGGCCAATTTTCAACCTGGCTGTACGAAATGTATTTGTGAAATCATTCACATATAGCTGGTTTGGAAGAGTATTCTGACATGGAGCTCTTCTCCCAGTGCCACAAAGTGGTGAAATGGAAAAAGATGAAATCTATATTTAATGAATTAAAATTTCACCCGGTGTAAGCAATTCCGTGTCTAATGCAGCCGGCTCTTGCCAAGTTTTCAATAAAACAGTCGCTTTCACCTGACATTTACTTCTTGAATAAAGCCATACTTGAGATCAGTATGTTTTCATGCCGAGATTGTTAGCAAACTGAAAACAGATAGAAAAGTTTGGCCTTTCCAGCAGGACAGCAATACAGAATTTATTAACAAGAGCAAAGCAGGACAAAAAGAAATAGAACGTGTATTCCTTTAAATTAAGGGGATTACTGTAATGGGACATCTGGTACTTTAAAGTGCAGATTGAAAACTCGCTATGCTGTATCATTTTAATCCCCATAAGTAAATGCTCCCTTCCAGCTTCCTTTCCTGTATTAGTTATTCTCCTGCTTGCTGTCCTTGTATATGGGAAGAACAAATCCAAGGGCAAAATGTTGAGAAGCAATTTGATTTTGTAGACGCTTTGTCAGGCTCTATCCCCAGAACTTGTGCGGATGTGGGAGAGGAGTGAGGCTATGCTGCATGGCTAAATCACATGCTTTAACATCTCAGCTTCAGTTCAACACGACATGACTTCAGGCAGACCCAGAATTTCATGTGGGAACAGTTAAATAACTGCGAACATCTAAAGCAGAGCAGAACAGCATCAGGCAGTGAGAGGTAAATGCCTACAGGCAGGCCAAATCTACAGAAGAAAGAAAATTGCAATGCTGTATATTCTGCATAACAAAAGAAATGTACTTGTGATGAAAGCTGGCTAAACTTATACCAGTTTTGGATAGGAGATAATAATTATTGCCATTGTAATCCTGGAAAATTCTTCAATGTAATTATCACCCTCACCAGAGTTTATTACACACGTGGTAGCTGGAGATTTGTGAAGTCTGGATAGTTGCTAGCCTCTGGATCAGGATAACATTCCGCTTTTTTTTTGTTTGTTTTAATCTGTTATTTCAAAAAGCAGATTATTTCCTTTTTTAATTTTAAAGAGGACTCTTCAAAACAGATAAATATTCTTACTCTGGGCTGATAGTCCACATCTATATTTGAAAAAAATGTTTTGAGTTTTGTTGCAAAAGAGACAGATTTATAATACTGATTACTATATTTATTTCTAAACATTCTTTCTGCTAAACATGCATTTGCTGTATAAGAGAACAACCATCTGTGAATTTCTGAATTTCATTAAACAGACGATAAGTGTTTAGTGATAATGATTTCATTAAACAAATGCTAGTATTTTGTTTTGCACAGGATTAATACATTTCATACACAAGAATTATCATAAACTAGTATGGACTTTAAGCAATTTGCAAACTGGAAATAGTCCCAGAATTACATCGTTTGTTTAGTTGATTCAGATTAATTAAGAAAAGCAGGTTATAAATCTTAATTATTATTAAAAATTCCTCTGAAATTAAAGAAGAGACAACCATAGAGGTTTTGTAACTTTTGTAATTTATTTTGGAAATGGCTAGCACTGCTTTTAACCTCATTTTGTGTGACTAAATTTTCTGTAAACACAACTGTTCTTTCACAAGTATTTTCAAAGATTTCTTTATGTCTTTCAGGAAAAGATTTCAGCAGAAAGGCTTTCAAACAGCCTGAAAGTCATTTTGATGCACAGTTAAAAAAACGAACAAATGTTTTGCCTGTACTTGTCATAGCTGTTCAGGTGGCAGGGGGGACTCGTACTGAGCCACCAAATCAGAGATACTCACTACGTGAGCAAAGCCAAAGGTGGGCACTGACAGCTCGAAGTGCTGTAGTGGGCTCCCAGCGCAAAGCACATGCTGACAAAGAGCATCACCCAACACAGGGAAGAGGGAACCTTGAAGGCTTGAATAGTTCTCTACTGGTTTCTGTCGCCTACATTTGCAGAATCCATTTCTCTTTTCTATCATGATGTAGCTGCTGAGAGCAACAATGACAGTTTGAGATGACCTTTGTTCCCTTCCTCTGGCTTCCAGCTCTTCTCTTATTTGCAAAAGCCTGAGTAGGAAACATCTACAAGCCTTCCTGCTCCTCCTTGCACTGCCCCCTGAGAGCACTTCTCTAAGAGGAGCTGACATGTAAAACAGCTAAAAAAATATTTCCATTTATATCTTCATAGAATCATAGAATGGTTTAGGTTGCAAGGGACCTTAAAGATCATCTAGTTCCAACCCCCCCTGACATAGGCAGAGACACCTCCCACTAGACCAGGTTGCTCAAAGCCCCATCCAGCCTGGCCTTGAACACCTCCAAAGATGGGGCATCCACAAGTACTCTGGGCAACCTGTTCCAGTGCCTCACCATCCTCAAAGTGAAAAATTTCTTTCTAATATCCATTCTAAATCTACCTTCTTCCAGCTGGAAGCCATTACCCCTCACCTTATCACTACATGCCCTAGTAAAAAGTCCTTCCCCAGCTCTCCTGTAGGCCCCCTTTAGGTACTGGAAGGCTGCAACAAGATCTCCCCGGAGCCTTCTCTTCTCCAGGCTGAACAGCCCCAACTCACTATGAGCCTCTCCTCATAGCCCTCGGATCATCCTCATGGCTCTCCTCTGGACATGCTCCAGCAGGTCCATGTACTTCTGTTGGGGACTCCAGAGCTGGATGCAGTACTCCAGGTGGGGTCTCACCAGAGTGGAGTAGAGGGGCAGAATCACCTCCTTTGACCTGCTGGCCACACTTCTTTTGATGAAACCCAGGATACAGTTGGCCTTCTGGGCTGCGATTGCACATTGCTGGCTCATGTTGAGCTTCTCGTCAATCATCACCTTCTCCTCAGGGCTGCTCTCCAACCATTCTCCGCTGAGCCTGTATTTCTGCTTGGGACTGCCCCAACATAGATGTAGGACCTTGTACTTGGCCTGCACCCCTTCCCAGGGTTTCCAACTGATTCCATCTTTATTTCCAGTTTATAGCACACATTTTTGTTATTAGTCAGTAGTACATGACCCTGCATTTAGTACAAGCGAGTATCACCCCATTTCTAATGTGGCAGGACTCAGACCACTCCTCTGGATCCTTGCAATCCTGATCTGTGCCTGTCACAGACTTAGGTCGAAGGAGAATTTCAATATCTTTTTTATGCTGTGTTTAGTAATTAAAATGTTAATGGTAAGTCTGGAGGAACTCTGGAGAACTTCCCTAATCACTTCTTTTCAGCATGACACCTCCCTACTGGAGTGCAGTTGGCTCCCCTTAGTTAAACCTCTTCCCACTTTACAGATGTTACACTGATTCTCCATTTTTCTACCTCACTAGTGTTTTCCCATGTGGCACCATGTCTAATGCCCTAGTTTAATTCAGACAGATTTCAACTATGGCATTTCCTTTCTCTGGATAATCAGTTATGCTATCAAAGGGAGATATCTGATTATTCAACTTTATCTATCCTTGGTAAACTATTTAGCATTTTATCTCATTTTCTGTTTACCTCATGTAACTAACATTCCTCAATTATTTTTATAAACCTACTGAAATATTGAAGCCGATGCTTTGGAGAGTAACTTATTCCAACAATTTCCCTTTTCCCTCATTTGAACTGTTCTCCAGGTATACTGACATAAACCCTTCCTTGGCATTTAGCGCATCTTCATGTGACAGACCTTCTGGAGTCTGGAGGCGGGGGTGTTCCTGCCTGACCGCTTGACTTCTTTCCACCCCAGAGATGGGGCTTTCCTTTTCCATAACCTCTCATCATTCCCTTCCTATAGCCCTGTGCTCAGTGCCATTTCCCAACAGAAAATGAAGACGCTGTATTCCCAGGAGCACACAAACAGCTCAGAGAAATGCTTTATCTAGTGCTCACCAGGAGTAAGAGCTCTTCTTTACAGCTCTCTCCATAGCTGCAGAGGAGCACTGTGCTATTTTTCTTTATGTAAACAGGCCATTCTTTACATCCAGTCAAAGTAATCACAAACAGCATTTTGACTGCAAAAGCACAGAGGACTTCCCAGACTTAGATGAAAGTAGTTAGTTGAGGTTTATATAATTCTTGTTTAAATTCATTATACATGCATGGATACATGAATCTTGCAAGAACTTTTCTAACTATGTATTTTGGTGCCTAAGGAATACTATTCTGCAGAGATAAAAGCCCAAATCCAGCAGACCGTTGTATCAGAAGTTCTTATCTAATTTTCAACATTTATAGAAGGATAATTACCTTCCTCCTCTCACCCCCCACTGTTTTAACAAGGAGTTGGTTAAACTTCTTTTTCTTTCAGAGGACATAGGAAAAGTTTGAGATCCAGTTAACCCTGACTAGTAATCCCAGTTCCTTCATTGGCTCATACTGGAATTCTCATCAGGTCATTTACATCAGCATTTTCAAGGGCCTTTGACAGGCTAGTTGCCTTCACTTCTTATTTCTAATGCGACAAACCAAGAACTTGGTTTCGGTGGTCCAAAGCCATGTCACTGTGAGATCAAAGAGACAGAGCTGAGAGGATGCCAGGCTCCTGGCTGCCAGCTCATGCCCACTGTAGTACGTACCCTTCAGAAACCCGTGGTGCAGACACACACTGAATAACAGTAGTAATAGAAGCGATGTGATACACTGTTCTCTGGAGCATTACAATGTACCACACTTTCATGGATCAGATGAATGAAGGAAAGATAGGAAATGATTACTCTGCAGGAGCCTGAATCAATCCCTCCCCATTCTCTACCAGACCTGGAAACATTTGGCTATTGCAAATAATCTTTAATCAGATAGGTCACACTATTAAAGTCAATCGCTCCTTCTGTGAATAAGGACTACTCAGCAGGCTAAACATTTGCTGGACCGATTTCTAAGTCTTAAAATGCTCAGAGAAAACACAAAACACATTCTATAAATTCTTGTTGCTGCACTTCACATTTTACTACAGAGTGAAATTTTATTGCTAGCTGTCATTTATTAGAAAAAAAAAAAGAGAGAAATATGAGCAGGACCCAGATGGCATTGTGCTTTTTACATAATTGCAAAATACTTATGTTACAGGCAATTTTCATTATGTACTAATCAAACTTGTGTAATCCTGTCACTGCACTGTCAGTACGATTATCACATCTGTTTAACAAAAAGTTGAGTAACAATCATAAAGAAAAATAGATAAATTAATGTTTGTCTCAACAGAGACGCCAAAGTGGAAAAGGTCCTGCCACAGTTGCGGTTCTCAGCGTACAAGAAGTCAGGATGAATTGTGGCATCAGTGTGAAATACTCCAGAGAAAAGCAAGTGGTATGACAACAATCAGACAAGATCACAGGAGCAGTTAAGCCAGCTAGCAAAGATTTTACGATGTCCCTTGTGAACATCTGAAAGCAGCACTCAGAACCTGCTGCATTTCCTTTCTTTGCCATGCAGAGAACAATAATACCTGAGAGCATCTTTGTTGTATGTGGTTTGGTTGGGAAGAATTTCTGGAACATGAAGAAAGAATCAAAATATAACAGGAACAGTAAGAGATAGGCAGAGTGTTCTGGCAGCATCCCAGAAAAAGACATCACAAATTTAGCATCACGGGCTGTGCAGGAAGGAAAGGGGACTCACAATTCAAATCTTGCAATGGCTGCACAAACAGGCAGTGGAACTGCGAAGCGCTGCTCTGGGGTTAGTGTGCCAGCGACGGAGACAGTGTCGATGGCTATAGAAGTAATAGTTGTGATCACCACTCAAAACCACTACAGTCACCCTCACATCATGAAAAACAGTTATGACTGCAACCTGTAAAAGCCTGCATGAAGACCTTGCCTTGAATCTTGTTGACGGACTGTCTGCAGACTCTAGTGACCACTGTTGAAATCTGACATCTGGGAAGGATGACTGCTTGCCAGGAGGAATGATGGCTGTCCCTTTACTTACACCGTGGGGCTTTGTAACTGGTCAGAACAGTCTCCAGCTCCAGACTTCCAGTTTTCAGCCAATCTGCTGCACAGCCCTGAACTGACCGCCCTTGGGAGCGAGATCCTCTACGTTCCTGTGATTTCGTGTCCCCTGGCAGCTGGGGAAGAGCAGATCCGCGGAGCTCTCTGTGCAGCTAGAGCAATGGCAGACAGCTCGGATGCCCTGACACAACTGCAGAGAGAAGTCACCTCTCTTTGGTTTCAGCCTGTCACTGCCCTGCAGTGATTACCTCCTCCAGGGTAGCAATTTTGGCTGGAACCAGTGTTAATCTCATCACTCCTTTGCATACCGCTGGCTTGCAAACCCAGTCCACCTAAACCATGCTAGCCTTCTAAACTGCTGAAGCCTCGGTGGCCTTAAAACACCAGCCTGTCTTTTTAAGCATTCAGGACCACTCTCATTTCTTGTATAGTCCCCAAGGCATCTAATTTCTACCTGTTGACATTCACATGCTGCTCAGGTCCTTGGCTGTAGAGGAAGCCCTGAAGTAGGATTTTCAAAGGCTTTTTCTTCTGATCACAGCTGAGATCTTACAGAAGAAACACCTGGAGCCCAGCTCAGCCAGCGTCTACTTCCTAGTGTGGTCACGGCACTGATTTATGATGCGGGAGGTGTGGATTCAGTCTTTTATTCTATGGAGATCTTTGAACCCACACTCCAGGCAAGGAGCCGACTGCAAGGCTACTGGGTACTTTCATGCTAATTTGTCATCTTTTGTTTTGGTGCCATTCCACACTTTTAGGAATGAGTATTTTTATAGTGCAGTTATGTGGTCTAATTATTTGTGTCTAGATCTGGGATTTCTTATTCTCTGGGCCAGTTTTGTTATTTTTCGTACATTAAAAAAGGAGCAGGAAAATGCATGGATATTATCTGGAGAGCTTTGGTAACTTCCTGTTGAGGATTCCAATAAGCTCTTTTGCTGATTTTTTTGGGGGAGAGTTTGAACAGGCCTATGCTTCATTGTTCATATGCTTTTAAAAGTCAGAGTGCAACAGCATGAAGATCTGTGCTGAAAACAATGATTTTTGATAAAATCTGTGGTGTTACCTACTATTGATAGTTCTGAAAATCTCTGATGTGAATATTCTCAGTGATGCCTGAACTTGAAATTTGGCTACAGGATTAGACTTTGGCAATACACAGAGATTTAAAAACAAAATCCCAACCTGAGAAAAATCTACTGACTATGGATTCTACATGAAGCACTTATAAATAAAGTCACAAAAGAATACCATGGCAACAAAGAAGGAAAAGAGATCAAACTATTCATTATAAAAGAAAAATCATATGCTATCTTCATTGCAAGCTTTGTAATCTCTTGTTTTGCTCTCTCTTACAGCATTATAATACATAATCTTGTTTGAAGCATTGTGGAACTGTTATTTTCCCTCCGATATAAAAGCCATTGACTTGCATGGAAATTTCACTGAGAAAATGTAGTCTATATACAAGCAAAAGAAAATTTTAATCTTTAAAACAGGGACTTTGGCACATAAGCAGATAAATAAGATGCATTTAATCCATAACCAGCCATAAAATGAACACTTGAAGCTAGGGAACAAAGTCTCAAAGCAGAGGAAAATCACCAGAGATCAATAGCATGCGAAAAATGTGAAGAATTTCTGCAAAATATTAGCATCTTCTCACATCTCTTGAGTTACAGATGTGTGCTAGTCCTCATGTATAGGGCAACTCTAGTTTATTACCTTTTACTCAGAGCAACCTGCCACCTTAGGTGTCTTCAAGCTCTTTCACACATGTAGAAGTAACTATTGTTAAATTGTCTTTTGCTTTATATTTCTGCTCTCTACAGTTCCTAGAAGGTCTGTGTCTCCTCACATAGATAGTTCTACTGAGTTTCTAATACCAGGTTACAAAATATGAACCATAAGTGAGTTGGACTCCAGTTAATAATGATTTTCAGGTACGACACCCTAGGATATCCTGTCTGATCTCTGTCTGAAATTCCATAAGGATCTGGGTCTCACAAGAGTCCTGTCCCATACCTGTTACCCAAGTGAGATATTTGGGATGGTCTGACACAGCTCAAAGAACTGCTGTTGGCACCTTTGTTTCAGCAACAGAATCCCATTCCTACCGTGGGATCCATCTCGCTTAAGTTCAGCTGTCAATGATGTCAACATCCACGTTGAGGCTTGTTGCATATTCAGTGAAGATCCAGTTGATAGTCAATGGCATCTAGAGCATGATTCACTAGACCAAATGTCAACATTCATTTTAAGAAGCGATAAACTCTGTCCTAAATGTCTTTGATCAGCATGGGAGCCCACGGTAATGTGTATATATGGACATATTTAGGTAAATTATATGAATCCCACCCTGTCTTTGAATGAGGCAATCTATTGCCATATGGTTGTAAGGTAATCAGTCTGGGTTTTTTAGCATAGTCTTGCAAAACGTCCAATAGGGGAATTGTCTTCAGCACACATACTATACTGCTGGGACATTCCAGGGCTCTGTGTTTGATGTACTCAGTTGGACAATGCATGGCTAATGTATAAAAGATATGTGTCAGGTGAAGCTGTTAAACTCAGGCCAGATCTTATAGATGCAGATATCCCCTAGTATACTCCTCAGTTCCGGAAAACATGGCTGAAGAGATGGTCACCCACTTCTTTAGGAGCACAAATGAGCCATCTTTGTGCCTGGGAACTGCAGGTCTTTGTTCTTTGTGAACTGGATGAGTGTGTGTTTGTGTGGGGGGCAATTAACATATTCTGCCCTCTGATATATAACTCTTCTTCAGAACTTGCTGTTGATGACCCAATATAAAGAAAATTAATATGACAAATTGACCAGGCTATTTTCACATGCTCTGTTTATTACCTTTACAAGTTAGAAGAGAGACACATTGATAGGAGGTTTCATATTATAGTTAGGAAACATCATTTTCTCTTTATTGTTTCCCCTAGTTTTCTCACTTCTGTTTTTCCAATTATTTTGATTAAATTTACCCCCATGATCTTATTTTTTTCTTGGACATCTAATAGCAAGTTAAAAAAAATCACAGCTGAAGATAGGGCAAATAAATGCTGTGGGTTTTATTGGTTTCTTTTTTCTTTAGAAGTTACAGCTTTAGCACTTTAAACACTACATAAAACATGAAAATTACTCTGAAATGGTGTAATAATATAATATAAAAAAATGCTACCCTAAATTAATATTTACATCTATTCTTGCTTCTGTGTGCTGATCCATTTTTAAAGCACTTGAAAGATTTTTTCTTATTCTGAGGCTAGAAAATAGACTCCAGTACTCTTGTGGAAGGACACATTATATTCCTACTGGTTGATAAAAGCAAGAGAAAAGGAATTCAGGTCTGTCACGTAAATAAATAATAAAAATAATCTCTTCTTGGGGAAATTGCAAGGTCAGTTCATTTCCTCCTATTGATCAAAGTGGTCACTTCCTTCCTCTTTTCGTCTTATTGAATTATTTTTTGACCTAATCCTGCTGTGTTGTGAGATAGTTCTATTAGATTCTAAGTTGTCTATGTAATGTGAAAATCAGCTCTTCTCCAAGGTCTCATCTGTAGGGATGTATCAAAAAAACAGATTTTATTAAAAAAAAATATAATTCATAGTCCCTTTATTCTGTTTTTTCCACTGTTTATGGGCTGAGACCCTCCAGTCAAGAGCATTCCTCAGTCCAAGGTGAAGTACATTTTCTTCATTAGCTATGTCTTCTTTATGAAAAATGCAACAAGTAGGTGTCACAGTCAGTAGAAAGGCACAGGTAGGAGAGAGCAATGGAGCAGGAGGAAGGCTCTATGTTCAGACTGATCATCTTTACACTTATTTACTTGAAATTTAGTAAATTAATGTCAGATGTATAGAATGAGAGAGATACAAATATCTGAGGATCCTTGTCTTCTGGTCAGTCTTGGTACTTTGTCACAGGAATCACAGATGGAGGGCATTCTTGAAAAGACTTATAAGAATGACTTGAAAGAGGGAAGGACTTTAGAGATTATTCCTGAGTTGTAGGTGAGACATAAAGAGTCTTGTTGAAAAGTATATAAGGGGTTCTGTAGGAGAGTGATACAAACAGGAGACCTGGGAAGAGGGAGGTCATGAAAACTTACAAGGGCAAGTCCAACTATTTTTATACAGGTAAAGATGCGGAGGTAACCTCCGTTTGATGTCAGTGACTCACAGAGGGATTGTGAAGGGACTCGAGAAAATAGGTGTTGTGCGTATAAAAAGCTACCAGCATATCAGAGATCAGATTTAAAAGTGTGGTAGCAATCAGGAGGTCAGGGATGAAATCCAGACTAGCATACTCTCTGCAATGCACATGGAAAGAATGGCTTAGGTAAGAGGCCAAAGCAACCCATTTTGCTTTAGGTACCTTAGTTGCTAGCAAGGAGAGAAGTAACTCGGACGAAGGCTGGTGGAAGAGACACACCAGGAACTGAGAAGCATGCTTGCAGGCAGTAGTCAAAATTGGTTGAGTAAAATCAGGACCAGTGCAGAGGCTGAGCTTCCAAGAACTCCACAGAAGTGAGAAGATAAAAAAGTAAAATAGTAAAATCCACAAAATGTAAAGAGTAAAAGCATGAGCAGAAAAGAAGAAGGAGGAACCTGGAGTTACAGGCTACCCACTTACAGAGAGCCAGAAAAAGTCTGATTTTTAAGGAAGAATGTGGCTGACTGCGTGAAGTGTCTGAGGGGTCAAGGCAGATGAGAAGAAAATAGACACTTGAGTTTTGTCATGACTAAGAGCTCTCTGAAGACTTTGAACAGCAGAGCAGAAAGAAGGAGCCACAGACAACCAGAAATTGTCCTGAATCCAGAAGGAGCTCAATACCTCCTGTAAATACAAATAAATCTGCCTACCACAAATTTTGTTTTTCCTGTAGAGTCTTATAGCACAAGAACAGTATTTCAAAAATAGTATTTCTTGACTGAGAAAAGCATTACAGTGGGTTCTTGCCTGAGAATACAGCCAGATTCCCTGACATTTACAGGAGATATCTCAAGGTCATTTATAGCACTCAGAGTGTGGGCACTTTCAGTCTCTGCCTTTTGACTTCAGCTCTTGTTTCAGTGACATCCTCTGTTGGTTTGGGTAATGGTAAGTGGCAGACTGGCCAGGAGCTCCAGCCTCCTCCCACGCAGGGGACTCCATGCGCTTTGTCTAATTACACATCAGGGGCTGCTACGCTGTCCCTTGAAGTGAGCGTAAATCAGAAGTCAATTGTCCATTCTAATCAGATTTAGACAGAATATATGCTACACGAAGTTTCAAGTGACTAGAATTAGCTTACACACAGTAAACATTTCAGGTCTAATCTGATCATTTTAACTGAAAACTAGTGAGCTTTAACTGTAAGGAAGAAAAAGCCATGCTATAATCGATAAGCGAGGAATGATCTGAGAGAGGCAACCAGCATGTCCGATTAATCATCCTACCAGATGATCAGATTTATGATATGAAGCAAATTAATCACATGCTTTCAAAAAACTGGGGTTTATGTTATACAAACCTTAACCACAGCCTTTGCTGCGGTAATTTGATTTGTGAAGATTTCCTCTGAGACAGCAATGGGATACATTTATGGCTGAAACATATACAAATATTCATCATTGTTTTCTAATAGCTATTGTATTAACTTTTTCCTGAGCACTTTTGCTTGAAGTCACTCTCTCTTGCTACTTGGCTGTACATTCTCTTTCTCAGTGCTTACACATGCATAAGAAGATGTAATGGGAACTGGAATTTAATTTCTCAACACAAGTCACGTTCTCATCACAATAATAAAAGCAGGTTTTGTTTCCAGATAGATTTAATTTTCTTCTTTCCTTTTTTACTACAGTGGCTCCTTGTATGCAGTTTTTAGAGCACTTTTGCAGAGATATTGATTTTTTTGTTACATGAAACATCAGTTTTCATGATAAGAACCTGTCCTCTCATCCCTTGTTATAATGATACTTTCAGGGAAGGCAAAAAGAGGGAAAGGAATGCCTTTTTCTGATATGATTTGTTTTTTTAAACTGGAAGTGTGGACATCCTATTAAAGGTCTTTTAAGTTTGTTGTTCTTGTTGCTTAACACAAATTGCGTTTCTATATGGACCAAATTCAATATTTCAGTTCATAGAATCATAGAATCATAGAATGGTTTAGGTTGGAAGGGACCTTAAAGATCACCCAGTTCCAACCCCCCTGCCATGGGCAGGGACACCTCCCACTACACCAGGTTGCTCAAAGCCCCATCCAACCTGGCCTTGAACACCTCCAGGGATGGGGCATCCACAGCTTCCATGGGCAATTTGTGCCAGTGCCTCACCACCCTCATAGTAATTTTTTTTTTTTGCTAATATCTATTCTAAATCTCCCCTCTTCCAGTCTGAAGTTATTCCCCCTCGTCCTATCACTACATGCCCTTGTAAAAAGTCGCTCTCCACCTTTCTTGTAGGTCCCCTTCAAATACTGGAAGAGGGCCTAAGGTCTCCCCGGAGCCTTCTCTTCTCCACTTCCCAAAGAAAGGCCAGACCTGTACTCTTCACAGAATCACAGAATCACAGAACAGTCAGGGTTGGAAGGGACCTCTGGAGATCATCTAGTCCAACCCCCTGCCAGAGCAGGGTCACCTACAGCAGTTGCACAGGACAGCGTCCAGGAGGGTTTTGAATGTCTCCAGAGATGGACACTCTCCCCACCTCTCTGGGCAGCCTGTTCCAGTGCTCTGCCACCCTCAAAGTAAAGAAGTTCCTCCTCATGTTTAGATGGAACTTCCTATATTCAAGTTTGTGCCCATTACCTCTTGTTCTATCACTGGGCACCACTGAAAAAAGACTGTTCCCACCCCCCTGGCACCCTCCCTTTAAGTATTTATAAGTATTGATAAGATCCCCCCTCAGTCTTCTTTTCACTAGACTAAAAAGACCCAAGGCCCTCAGCCTTTCCTCATAGGAGAGATGTTCTAATCCCCTAATCATCTTTGTAGCCCTTTTCTGGACCCTCCCCAGCAGATCCCTGTCTTTCTTGAACAGTGGAGCCCAGAATTGGACAAGGTACTCCAGATGCGGCCTCACCAGGGCAGAGTAGAGGGGGAGGATGACCTCCCCCAACCTGCTGGCCACACTCTTCTTGGTGCACCCCAGGATGCCATTGGCCTTCTTGGCCACAAGGGCACATTGCTGGCTCATGGTCATCCTGTTGTCCACCAGGACTCCCAGGTCCCTTTCCACAGAGCTGCTCTCCAGCAGGTCAGCCCCCAACCTGTACTGATGCATGGGGTTATTCCTCCCCAGGTGCAGTACCCTACACTTGCCCTTGTTGAATTTCATAAGGTTCCTCTCTGCCCAACTCTCCAGCCTGTCCAGGTCACGCTGTAAGGCGGCACAGCCTTCTGGCGTGTCAGCTACTCTAAAGGATACAGGCTGGCAATTTAAGTCAAATTTTCCTAGATAGGCATTTTGCAAAGGGAATGTTTCAACAAACCCTAATACACCTTTTCAATAAATACAAATACAATAAATACACTACAATAGGAATCAAGTAGCAAAATCTCTGTGATTTGCTGGAGACAGAGTGGATCTTTGTGTTCAAGTTCAGATAAGCAGAAACTGTTTTTTTCTTACCTAAACAATGTAAGTGAACGAGGCAGTGAGAAGTAAGAGGTCAAGAAACTGAATAATTTTTTCCTTATCTATGAACATGTCCAGTTCTCTGTATTCTCCCATGCCAGCCCTTTTGGCTTGCAGTTGGTATACATTTCTCTATGCTACCCAGCCAGAATGGAAGTCAGCAAACTCTTTCTTCCTAAATGCCCTGTAACAAACCAAAAAATAAACTAATAAACCAACAAAACAGTTGGGAAGCCTCTCAGGTATTGCAGCATTCCTGGCAGACAGCATCCACTTGGGTGTCTGTGGTTTGCTGCCAGGACGTCCCCATTATGAATAAAGGGACATATTAGCCTGATGTGGTCCAGGTACTGCATTTGTGCCAGTGGCTTCCTTACAGGGACTACGCAAAACTGGAGATAAAGTTCAGTTCTCAAAGTGGCTCTTCCCTGTTTTCTCTGTTTAGTATCATCTTCTGCTTTTTCACAAACTGCTTTAGATTTGTGAATATCTCTTTAAAGTTATTATTATTTAGTGCTGCAGTTTAAGTCCCAATTTGATAAAAAGTCAAACTTGTACTAAGTGAGGACTGAACCGTGGTCAGAACACTCTCTGCCAAAAAGGAATATCTTCTAACAACAACAAAAACAACAACAAGTTTTATTATCCACCTCTTATAGAGAAGGAGCTGAGGCGCAGGCAGATTAAGTAGTCTACCCAAGACTGCCAGAACTGAACCGAAGAGAAGCCATGGTCCAGGAACTATCCCATTTTTCCCCTCTTTTTTTTTTGCCTGGAACAAGCTCGTTCATGCTTTAGTCCTCTTATGCTGCATTCTCTTATCCATTTTAGTCATGTCTATATTCTTATGTTTTCACGTTCTCCTGTACTAATTCAAAATACTGATATAAAAATTATTTTCCTGTGGTGCCATTTTTGACCATGCCATTTTCCTCCCTAGTTCTCTTTTTGAGTTTACCCCTCTGTGCCACATCAAGCATATCTTTCTTCTTCTTTTTCAAGGTCGTTCACAGCCCAGACCTCACCTGTGCCCTATCAGGATGACAGCTCCCTCCTACCCATGCCAGACGTGAGCTGTCCAGGCCCCCTGTTCACTTAGGGGTGTCTCCGTCTCAAAATTCCCAAACTCATTTCATTTCCCTCTTTCAAATCCCATATTAAAATTCCTCTAGTGCCTATGACAATCTTGGCGATGATGGGCTGCAGTTGTGCTGAGACCAGGACCAACCGCAGAGGCCAGTGTCAGCGCATTGGCTTCTTCTGCTCTCCCATCTGTCTGCATCTCCTGCTTTCCACTGGAAGCTCTTTGGGCACAGGCCATACTTCTGTCCCATGGTGGTAACGTAACTAGAACAAGAGGGTCATGGTTCACGACAGTGGCACCTCTTCCTAAAGCAGTACAAATACTAAATCAGTGTCATGACACCAGCAATTAATTTGGTCAGTAACACCAGAACCAAAAGCAGTAAATCACTGCCACTGAGACCTAACCCAAGCCAAACACAGTGAAAAACCTACTGGGCATTTTTAATATATTGCACTTCCATGAATTCAACCCAGTGCAGGTTTTGCCTTTTTGTGACAGCATTGCAGTATTGGCTTGTGTTCAATATCACATCCTTTTTAACCTCCAAATATGTCTGTGTAGTACTGCTGCTGTAATCACTCATTTGAGGGATGATCTATTTGACTGCTGAGTATTCTAACAATAAGAAATGGAAATAGAAGCCTGGCCAAAAGATTTCTTCTGAAGGCATCCTTTGCCAATAAGCATTAGCAAAAGCTGTGCTGACAGGGCAGATACATGCATGTTGCTTTTTTAACTCAAATACATCTGAAATTAAGTCACCAACTTCACCATTGGAGTTCAAACTATGCATAGGGGTCAGTTCAATGGCAGTGATGGTGCAGCACTATAGCACATAGGACCCGTCATTCCCCCACGGTTTTTTTCCCCAAGTCAGGCATATAAAATCACTGACGTTAATTTAATGAGTTGGTTTTCAGGAGATTAGTCTCACCATGAGTTGAATTATTCTGAGCATATGGAGACCCAGTCTGGCTATGAAGTATGTAAAAGGCTGGTAGAGATTTGGGAATGTAGACTTTTGGGTTGAGTGAATCTTGTGTTAAATATTTTAACCCTTCATACCACTGTTGGGACTGGTTTGTTGTTGTTTGATTTTGTGGGTTTTTTAACCTATGACAATGCCAGTCACTGTAGTTAACTCCAGTTTAGGTCTGTAACAAGGCAGAATGGAGGCCAGGGTGTGCATATTTTTGAGAAATAGGATTTATATGGAAAACAATAAAACATGGGAGCAGCCAGATCTTGGAACAAATACAGGCTAATGCTGAAGTTTAGTCATCTCTTTTAGCAATACAGGAAACTCTTAGGCACAAAACATATCTGTGTGTGTGTGTGTGAGCTTCTGAGATCAAGGCCCACTGAACTCAAATTTGAGGGATAAAAATCTCAGATGCATCTCAGTGAGTGAGAAGCCTTAAATAAAGGGGGGTGTGGGTGTTTGTTATTATTTTTTTATTATTTTAGAGCTCAATCCATGGAAGGAGTTAGGTGTCTAGCTGCACCTTAATTGCCCTAACGGAATTTAGGATAATGTGGAATGATTACTAAAAATGATCAATAATACAGCATTGGTCACACACTAAGGAAAGGTATAAAATCAAAAGGCTTCTAGGGTAAAATACAGCCGCAGCTGGTATGTGAAGAATCCACTACATCTGTGATACGCTGTGCAATATTCCTTGCAAAGCAACACAGGGAGTGGAGTGGGGTGGAGACTCCAAGGCCAAACGCTGTGATAATCCAGAAAACGTGGGAACAAGATGGCACCACAAAAGGAAAACAGTGCAAAGGATGGAGCAGAGTGGAGACACCGTGGCTAAAACTCTGTGCTAAACTGGGAACTTGGGGAACAAATGGAGCCCTCGAAGGTCTTATAGAACTGATAAACTGCCCACTTGTCACCCTGAGACAACAATCCATCATATTTTTTTGATGAAATGCTGTCCTTTAGTGAACTTTCCTCATTATAATGCCATTATAATACCAAAACACATCCATCCCAAAAGCTACCTGCCTCCAAGGTGCGACCACTCCTCCTTGAGTCTGCGCCCTGAATTTTTCGTAAACTATACCTTTAAATGCAAGGCGAGAAAATTTTACACCAATCATAATGAAAGTAACTAGAGTCACTCAAACTCCACCTTGAAGATAAAAAATAGTATGAAAATAGCCCAAGAAAAGGGGGATGTCAGGGAAGACACCATCATGGACCTCTGGGACCAGTCGATGGGCTAAGCCTCTCTTCCCCCCCATAAGGACGCTTGTGGGTAAGATTCAAACACTTGGCTATACCAAGTGCTTCCCTGGGAAGCTTAGAAAATCTCTATATAGAGTGGTTTTATAACTTAGTGCTTTTGTAACCGAGCTATATTGCTAGCATCTTTAGTATTCGCACGTGCTTTGCAGACAGTCACTATCACGGGCAATCCAAAAGAACTTGTGTATCTGTTGTTTAAATAAACTGCACTGTGTAGGCAGCTCGTCGTTTGGGTTTTCTCATTGGAGGCGACCAAAGTGTGGCCGTGTTAGTTCATGAGCACAACTGGGCTGAAGGTGCAGTCTGCTATTAGTGTATCCAGAACCGTAACGGTTTAATATATTAAACACGCCCAGACTGACAATGTGAATTGGGCATCACTCAGAATTTAAACCTAGCCGCACCCAGACTCCCACCTTGGTGAGGAGTGTTAGAACGCAAGGGGGTATATTTTCTGCCAAAACTACTTTGCCCCTTAACACAACAGGTGAGCAGCTCCCCTGTTGCTAACCAACAACATGAAAATCTCATTTTTTCATAGAATCATAGAATGGTTTATGTTGGAAAGGACCTTGAAGATCATTGAGTTCCAACCCCCCTGCCATAGGCAGGGACACATCCCACTAGTTTTTTCATAGTAACATTGCCCAGGATCAGACACCATTTGCCCTTGTGAATAACCACTGTTTATCTCATCCTCGTTCTCATTTTAAATTCTCAGTCAAGATGTTATTATACCTCCAACTTACCTGTGAGACCCATCTTCGAATGCATTTTGGGGAGTGAGAAGGGTTGTTGTACAGAACATTTTACCCTATAGTCTATTGATTATAACAAATGCCAGACTTGGGAGATTCAGCGCCATCTCTGCCTTCTGCCTATGAGATCTTGAACTCTTGGGAAAGAACTTGAATCCCAATTGGAAGAAAGTGTGTTTGTGGGTAATCCTTTACAGTCTCCATCTCTCTTGTTAGAGCTCACTCCCTTTTTAAGGAGTAGTTAAGTAATTTTTGAGTAGTAGTAGTTGCTATTAATTGCAGCAAGCATTAGCTTTCAGTTTCTTTCTCTTCCTGGTTGGTGACTTAACCTCTGCATTTGCACAATTGTTGTCATGAGCTTTATCTCTTTGTCATCCTATAAATATTTAGGGAATTTGACCAAAGTGAACCAGCTTAAATGGGAGAACTTTAGAGTCTGTTTTTCCAGGCTCCAGGGCTCCCTTCGGGTCCTTTCTCTCTTGCTAGGCCATGGAGTCTTGTGGCGAAGTTGGGAAGGAATGTCCACAGATGGAAGAGGAACAAGAGGCTGGATCATCCATGGGACTGGTGATTGCTTAACCATAGGGAAGAAGGAAGTCATATCAGATTTTCTCAGCTCAACCTGATTTAGGTGTCCAGTTTCCTGAAGTCTGGAGTTAATTATATGCTCAGTCCTGGTTCACATGGCTCACTTCAACCCTTTTCATTGGTTAGGTACAGGGGGCATGAGGGGAGACAGATCTCAATCTGAGATTCTTGAGATCCTCCGAAACAACTAGCTCCCTGCCTGCACCAGAAGCTATGTTAAATCTGTCTCACTTTTGGCAAATTTTCTGAAGCCTCACCTTGTACAAGTTTTGGATTAGTTCTACTTCTGTGTCAAATGGTTCACACTTACTTAAGTCATACAGGTAATCTGCGCATTAAAGCTAGAGATCATAAAATATTACATTCTTCAATCTCGCAAACAGATGCAATTCCATGTACTTCAATGGGCCACACATATTTTTTTGACAAAGAATTTGTCCCTTCAATGCTAAAAAGTGCTCAGGTATCATGTAGATGTGATACAAGGCATACAGCTGATACTACTGATTTTTCCTCTTCCAGTTTACTTAATGCCTTTAAAATAAAACATAAATGATTCATAAATATGCTTTCAGCTAGCAGAAATCAAGGGGGTTGGTGCAAGAGCTCAGGTGGAACAAGATACAAAGCTTACGATGATCTCCTCTAACTTCTTATTCCCTGAATCTACAGAAAACTGATATGTTAAAGTCTTACACACAACTATAATGCAAAATCAAAAGAGCCATTTAGTATCTTTTATTAAACACAAGGAAAGCTATTTCAAAAGAGGGGAGAGAATAAGTCTTCTGCAAGCTCACCACAGGCTCCCATTACAAGGTAGTTAACCAATTATTTTTATTTCAGCATAGACGATAATTAATCAGAGCTATTGTTCAGGTGTGCTGAAACCTGGCCATTTTCGCTGGTTTTGCAAGACTTGAAAAAGGCTGACTGCATGACCTGCTATCTTTTCAGTGCACACCAGCGAAAGTATCTGTTACCTCAATGAGGAAGCTGTTAGACCCATCTCTGCTGTTTGTCAGGGTAATTCAATTGATGTTCTACCTAGAACCCTGCAGGACCACAGCTGCTGCGGTGGATAGACCTTCGTTAAGCCTTAAGTTACTGATTTAACAAGCTGTGCTAATGAAACGGGTCTTTAATGAGGTGCTTTTAGCCAGGCTCAATGTATTTTCCTCTTCATCTCAGCCCTACATTTCCTGAACTTTGTTATAATATAGCTTAGCAAATCCCTTCATTTTTCAACTAAAATGACCCTTGATATCTCATTTAATAGATGAACATATAATATTCAGCTATCCCAATTAACTTCAACAGTGGCTGTGGCCTTTCTCTAAGCAGCAGCTACTCACCAGGCTAAGGAACATGATACTGGACTGGAGGGCCTTTAGCCTGACTCGCTGGTAGTTCACATGTCCTCTGCTCACAAAGTAGATTTAAAATGATACCTTTAATAAGTGATATGTCTCATCTTCCACAGTGCCGTGTTGCAGCATTTAGGAAGCTGTGTCGCTTTTTTAATGACAAATATTAAAATCATGTTCTTTGATAGTAGTTTGCCAGAAATCAACATGATTATTTATCAGCTACTCAGTCTGATGCAGATTCACATAGTCATTAGCAGAGATAATGACAAATTGCCCCATGTGATTGGGATGTGAGCTGAAACCTCAAATAATAGTGAAGTAGTACACAGATCACCCAGCATAACTGCCTTACTTGAAAGCTACTCTAATTTTGTAAAGCGAGTTGTCAAATCGATGTCTCTGCTGTCAAACAAAAATATATTTTTAAAGGAATGCCTCAAAAATCCATAGAGGAAACGCAAGTGCAGCACGACATTTGTTTGATTTCATTCCTCAGGCGATGCCGTAAAAATTGATCAGACCACATTTAATGGAGAAATCATTAGAAGTCTAATTCAACCCACTCCGGAAATATTTATGAAGAGCAGTTAAAAACCACTGATATGATACAGGAGAATACTTGTTGTAGTATTATTAATAGCTGGGAAGACACAGCTTCAACATATGATTTCTGCAGGAACTCTGTGATGCATTTCCAGCAGTTTTTGTACAATGAGTTGTTATTAAACTGGCACAATCTTCCAAATTGCTGTTAGCTAAAGATGGGCTTTGTATGACTTGATATCTATCCATTTTGACCTTTAATGCCTTTTACAGTAATTGTTGATCCAGTAGAAATCTACTTTATCTGTCTTGCCTTGGTAGAAATATGACTGCAAGCTTTCACTAGTCATCCCTATGGCAGTCTGTTACTTAACGTCATGTTTTTATTTAACTCATTCTTCCCCATATGTTGGTCCTCCCTGGTCTGTAATGAAGTGCACTTGCATGTAAATGCACAATGATAATTAAACTTGCTGATGAAGAGTGAGTGCCATTCTCTGATAATACAGGTCTGTGTGAAATCTTCTCAACTGGGAAGCAAGCACTTTCTAGTCACTACAGACGTTTCTGATAAAGGCAATAGTATTTTTAGCTCTTTGAAAGACCTTCTTGGTGCTTTTCAAGTGTCTTTCAATTACTTTTCCTCTCCTCCCTTCATTAAAAATTTTACACATCCTTAAAAAAAAACCAACAACCAAACCTAAACAAGTGTAAATGGATTTTTCTCTAAAGGACTGTCATCCTAGAGAGCTCCTGCCAGGACTGTGGTTCAGCAGAGCATCTCTTGGAGGTACAACATCTACTGTTAGAAGGGAATTCTCTGCTATTTGAGGTAGGCTGTATAGTATAAACTGCACTCTTCTTCACAGCTGTGCTAGCCCATGGGGCTGGACAGCAAGGCTCTGTGGGGTGGAGCTGTGATTATTTCATGCTTTTTCTTACCTAACCAGTGCCAGAAGATGCTCACAGCAGAGATAAAGCCTTCCTCTTAGGCCAAGGACCACAGGTAAAAGACGGTTATATACATCTAAACACATACACACACAAACACACATGCAAAATAAATGGAATTGAAAGACCATGTTCCCAGATTGTTTCATGTGTCTTCATGCACTTCTTAGCAGACTCAACACACCAGCTTGCCTGAAAGATGAGTAATATGACATGAAAAAAATTAACATCTGAAATTTAACATATTAAACTTTATACTTTGATCTCTTGTCCCTAGCTCTATACAGTCAGGCAAAGCCCTTGGTATTGGGAGAGAAAAATGGCCATTAATTGTGAAGAATTTTATGTACATGGGGATTTTCCATTTTGATTTTTCCAAAGGGCAAATCCTTGGATCCGCACACTTTTCTCCTGGTGACCCAGGGGTGCCATGCATCCAAGTGCGCAACTTGCTTTGGACTGCAGATAGCAGCCGTTATTGCTTTTTTCAGGGAAATTTCAGCTGTGACAGAGCTTCACAGCGCTCTGGAGGAACTGAAGCCATGTTCTGTAGTGCTGTATGCTGGGATATTCCAGATGTCCCTATCTTATGTCCTCAATGCTAATAGAAAAAATCAGGAAGAAGGCACCAAACCTAAGTTTGCAGACTGGTGACTGAAGGGTGGTCTATCGCGTCATCTTCTTGGAGTCACTGAGATACAAGGTCTTGGAGCAGGCCAGATGCAACACAGAGAGATGGAGAAGATTAAGCAGGTACGTGGCCATCATCACATTGCATGCTCCTGATTGTATATGTTGCATAGGGTGGTGAAAATAGGACATGGCTCTCTTCCTTCCCTTGCGCCATAAATCCCTTAGTCCTTGATTTAAGCCTAGGGATGGCAGATTATTGATTAATGAACTCCTTCCAATATTTCTCGACAACCCTGAAGAAAAGACAGAATGGATGGCTTCCCTTGCCATAATAACACTGGTGATTTTGGCACAAATATTTGCGAAAAATAAATATATCGTGGGAACTGCTCCCTCAAATGCATTGGAAAACTTGGCTTTCATCCTCTCCCCCTTTCATGATCCCATATCAAGCAAAGGCAGTCATTTATGTCCACTACCTTTGCAGATATCTACCGTCATCAGCTGACCTTGCCTCTGCATACAGAAGGACCAGCAGCCACCTCACATGGAGCACTGCTGGGAAACTATGCAGTGCAGATAGAAATACAACTCCTCAGAAGCCAAAAGTTGACTACAGGGTGACAGAGAGGGTGACGTGTCCCTAGCCAGGACACTGGGACTACTGTGAGTCTCTGGGATAGCCCAGGACCCAGACGCTTCTTGGGAAGTGAGAGTGCAATGAGAGGAAAAATACGGAGGTTGCATTGAGGCTGTGAGGCAGAAGGAATTCCTTTTCCATGGGATACGCAGAGAGCTGAAGTCACTTCAGAAAATGGGGGTGATAAACTCTGAGAGGAGCACTGTGAGGAGAGTAGAGAGAGCAGAATGTAAACAGGATATTTGCTCATGGAATGTTCACAGAGTGATGACAAATTGGGGACAAGTAGCTGTCGTGTGTGACATTGTAGGGAGAAATATTTTTCTAAGCCTTTCTATACACATGCTGTTATTTGACCTTAGTTGCTCCTCCCCAAAATCACTCTTTGCTCTCCTCACTCTCTAAAAATAAAAATTCTCCTTGTCTTAGTGGTAAATATACCCATGGTAAAGGAATTGGGAGTCAGAGAGTGTGGGGTGGGGTTTTTTTTGGTCATGAGTGAGGGCTCCAAGCAATGATCTGTGAAGTTTACAGAGAACCCTCATACATCTCGGTGTGGCCTTTTCTGCCACCAGGATCTCTCACGTGTGTGTGAAAATGCATATAAACCACATTTATTTGATTGGGCTAATTTGAAGGAAATTTGAAGGAAATCGCTGGTCCACAGAGGTAGGTCATGCAGTGTTTATCCACTTTTTGGTGACTGCCTCTTTTTTGTGTAGCTAGATAATTTTGAGTCTTTGGCAAGAGATTCTCAGGATTTAATGTTGAAAATAGTGTTAATGAGTGAAGGGCTGAGCAGACAAATATACCTGTTGCTTGCACAAGAACATGTGAGAATAAGGGTCTCTCTGCTCCTCTCTAATATGAAGGATTTTGAGAAGATACTTCTCCTGGGAATCTGATGTAGACAGCTTCTAACTGATCATGCTGTAAATATTAGAGACATCTGGGAGTTCTTCTGTAGAACTGAGAAACAGTTAGGGGTGGATTAATGGACTGAATTAAATGTTGTCATCACTTGTAAAGTCAGTTTACTTAGGCTGTAATTATAATCTGCCTGAAATGATAAGAACGGCAACGTGGTTTCACGCGCCCTAGCTGGGAAAGCAGCTAGCGCAGGAGAGAGTGGGAGGGAAGCTCAGATTCTAACAATGCCCATCGCCGTGGTGTGCTATGGCACAAAAGGGAGATTCTCCTTGAGCACAGCCAGAAGCGTATCTCTCTGAAGCACGAAGATTTGCAGCTCTTCAGATTTCAATGCTGATGAACACTTAGAATAGAAACAGCAATTTGCTGACTAATACTGTAAAATTAAGGTTTTGGTGAGGGGGAGATAAAAACATTCACAAATGCTTGTTAAATTTCATACTTTTTTTTTTTTTAAAGCATGTGTTTCATTGTAAAATGCAAAGTTTTATTTTCCGTCCATGCTTTTTCTAGCAACAATAATTTAAAGAGATAGGCAGTAAAATTTCAAAAGAAATAAATCTTTTGTTATACCAACTAGTACATCTAGAAAAAACTTTGCGGAGCATATAAGAAGTGGTATGTATTTAAATAGTTTTAGACTAAAATAAAAATATTTTAGATATCACTTTTGTTTTGCCAAGACCCAAGATGATCACATTTCTTTTTCATTTTGACTCAAATTACTTTTTACAATTATTAAATTCAATGTCAAACCAGAAATAAATGTACCTAATCTAGCTCCATACCTACTGTTTAAGGTCCATGTTATTAATTCATAAATCACTGAAAAAAGGATTTTAAGAATACTTATTTGTAAACTTGCAGTGCATTTTTTTAACAGTTGTAGCTGAATAAAGAAGAGAATAAAAAAAAAGCTAAACAGATACTTTATAATAGCATTTAATTTTTTTTTTTTTTTAAATTAAACCTATCAGGATAAGCCAAAATATTTATATCATGTAGATTTCATTAAGCAGACATTAAAAAAAATCTATTTCTTCCACCAGAGGCAATTCTTCCCCACAGCCAATTTTTCCAAACGAGATGAGTAAGAAATTATGTTATTCGCTACAGACTAATACTACTGGTTTTGCTCATTAGTATCTGATCTAACGTCATTTAGATCTGTGCAGTGCCATGTTGAAGATGATGTGTCATGTTTCAGCAGGAGTTTTCAGAATTATTGGGTTTTTTTTCTTAATTCACCGAGGTAAAGTTTTAAAAAAATGTCTTAAGCTACTTTTGCCAGCAAAATATAGTAACCCTGGGTGAACCTATTACATTTGGAATTTTTCTTGAGCTTTTTTGTTACTCTTATGTAATTTTTGAGAGGAATCAAACCAGGAAGTATCGTTCCAGGAACCCAAATTCACTGTTTCCTTCCATACAGATAAGCAGATCATCTCTGCTATGTTTGTGAACTGAGAAAATTGTTCAATGATAGGGCTAAGTCAAATAAGAAAATATTTAGAATCATGGAATCATATCATAGAATGGTTAGGGTTGGAAGGTACCTTAAAGATCATCTAGTTCCAACCCCCCTGCCACGGGCAGGGACACCTCCCACTAAACCAGGTTGCTCAAAGCCTCATCCAACCTGGCCTTGAACACCTCCAGGGATGGGGCATCCACAATTTCTCTGGGCAACCTGTTCCAGTGTCTCACCACCCTCACAGTAAAGAATTTCTTCCTAATATCTAATCTAAATCTCCCCTTTATCAGTTAAAAACCGTTACCCCTCGTCCTATCACCACAGTCCCTGATAAAGAGTCCCTCCCCATCTTCCCTGTAGGCCCCATTTAGGTACTGAAAGGCTGCAATAAGGTCTCCTTGGAGCCTTCTCTTCTCCGGGTTGAACAACCCCAACTCTCTCAGCCTGCCCTCATAGAAGAGGTGCTCCAGCCTTCTGATTATTTTTGTGGCCCTCCTCTGGACTTGCTCCAACGGGTCCATGTCTTTCCTTTGCTGGAGGGCTCCAGAGCTGGATGCAGTACTCCAGGTGGGGTCTCACAAGTGCAGAGTAGAGGGGCAGAATCACATCTATCGATCTGCTGGCCACACTTCTGATGCAGCCGAGGATACAGTTGGCCTTCTGGGCTGCAAGCGCACATTGCTGGCTCATGTTGAGCTTCTCATCAACCAACTACCCCAAGTCCTTCTCTGCATAGCTGCTCTCAATCCATTCTCTGCCCAGCCTGTATTTGTGCTTGGGATTGCCTTGACCCAGGTGCAGGACCTTTCGCTTGGCCTTGTTGAACACCATGAGATTTGCACAGGCCCACCTCTCCAGCCTGTCCAGGTTCCTCTGGATGGCATCTCTTCCCTCCAGCATGTCAACCACTCCACCCAGCTTGGTGTCATTGGCAAACTTGCACTGGGTGCAGTCAGTCCCACTGTCCATGTTGCCAACAAAGATGTTAAACAACAGCAGTCCCAATACCGAGCACTGGTCCCAATACTGATGTCAATTTAATAGAGTGTATGTTGATTACACACTCTGGAATGGGTTTATTTAAAGTTATTAGCTCCATAATTTAGAAAATTATCAATGCTACTAAAATTATGATGTCTATGTTGCAATATTTTTCACTAACTGTGTAACATTTGCCTGTCCCTTCCTGTAGTCCTACATGTTTGTTTGGAACATCGTGTCCTGGGCAACACCAGAAATTGAGAGTTGGACCTGCTTCACAGTAAGGAGTGAAGTGACACCCGAAGTGAAGGCACTGAAGTCTGAATGCCAAACCTTTGGCAAAGCAAAGAAAAACCAGGTAAGACATAAGCACCTGGTCCCCAGTCAGTGCAAATGATTTTGAATAATAATACATTTCATTTTAATTTTACCAAAATGGAGACCAATTATGAACTAAGGCCATGTAATCAGACAGCAGCTTTGTGGGTCAGTTGGTGATAGGGACAGTGAGTCAACCCATGACACTTCGTACAGCTTTTCTTACCTACAAGTCAAGAGTTCAGCCTCTGATCATTTTTATGTGTACACTATTCTGCATCTGCACATACACAAAGTCTTTATTGTTCAGAGACCTGGAATCAATAATTTGTCATATAAGCATTTTCTAAATGTTTGTCTAAAAGAACATTACAATAATTCTTCAGGCCTTTAGCAATGCAGACACAAAGTGTAATGGAGAGAAGAACACATTGGTCTGCTGTTCTATATTCTCTGTTACAGCCTCCAACCCTGTGACAGGATGACAGGAAAGTAGGCGGACTTGGGGAAAGGGCTTAAAAAATGTATAGGTGAATCAATCAAGCAGAGATCATGGATTAAATATATATTGAGAAGTTGTTCCCCTCCTTGAGATTGACCTGAACATGTATTACATTGAGCTCAGCCTTGGAGAGGGAAAGAAATAGTCCTTGTGCCTTCAGTTTCCAAATAAAACCTACCAGCTATTAAGGAGGCTGAAACCTGGATTGCAGTACAAGGCACTTCTCTGCCTGAAGGCGTTGGATGTGGTTTAGTGAAGTAACAGAGTGAGACTGAATTGTTGCAATGGCGGGCTCAGCCTGCAAGTTCAAAGGAGCCCAAACTAGGGTTAGGTCAGCAGTTGACTTGCTGAGGGGATGACCTAAGGAAATGTGGGAAACTGCTGAACTACAAGAATTAAATCCTCTATGACTCTCTGAATATGCGGGAGAATATCATTTGGAGATACAAAGTAGAAGAAATATCCATATCAAGAATGATTGGTAATGCACGCGGAGAGTCTTGACTTTAATAAATTTGGCCAACGATGTGTAGTTTTTCTATTTTGTCCGGGATTACTCCTCCTGTACTCTTTGCATTTTCATCTGGGTGAAACATTTATCATGCGCCTAAGCTATGAAGACATTTTACATTAGCAATACCTAATAACCTTAAAAAAGAGAGGAGAGTTTCAGGTAAGAAGTCACAGGACCTCCAAGAGGTGACTTCTGTAGAACAGCTACTCCAGGCAGACCTCTGCAGGCTCCCGTTCCCTCCATACTTAACTAGTAAAATAGCAATCTCAGCCCAATACCTGGAGGGAGGACCACTGGTAGACCATGATGTATAATACAAACTCTTCTTTTGACTGAAGGTGACTGCACCATGCCATTATTTTTGTTTACAGACACTCCAAGGCTTTTATGAATATGGTTTGTTGGGTGTTTACAGCTGAGGTTTAATATGTGGCTAAATATAGTCTAATAGTTCCTTCATCCTCATTCTGCATCATGACATGGCTTGGCTTTTGAAGAGTAAGTAGGCCATCCAAAACAAAAGCAGAAAATTAAATTCAGCATCCTTAATGCGTGGTGTTTTCCGAAGCTTCTGTTACTTTCATGACATCTCACCAGAGCTATTTACGTCTATGGGGAGATAGGAAAAAGATCACATATTGTGCAGAGAGCACAGTGTTAAATTTATGCAAAGTGAAGAAAAGTGTTATCTCAAAAAATATTTATTTTGTAGTTTTTGCCTCAAGGATTGTGTTTTGTTATATCTTTAAGGACAGCAGTGCTATATTAGCATTGGTTTTAAAATTCTTATAAATATTAAGAACAGGTTTAATCGGTAACATTTATACAAAGCAGTACATCAAGCTTACCATATTGTGTAGAAAGAAACACCTTTACAGCACCACTGCCTGTTCTTCAGCTAGACTTTAAAATCGGGAAAAAAAGATAGCTAAAAGAAAAGAAAGATGTTGAAAGGAAGCAGAAAGATGCTGCACTAGCTTCTTCAGTATTTGCTTTCACATGAAATTTAATTGCTTTGTAAGGGGCTTGAATAGTTATAGCAAAATTGTGGTAGTTCCGAGTGCAAAGGAAAAACATCTGTATCTGCAGCAACAATAGCTTGTTGGTGTGTGAACAGCTACTGTCTTTGGATGGATCCCTCCACTTCTATTTAAAATACTTCCATGCGAAGGACCTTTTGCAGAAATGTTCAAGGACATCAAACAAAAAACCAATCTTGTCTCCAAGGATATCTAATTACAATGCACGTGTCATTTTAACAGTGGAATGGTTTGGTCTTAAGTATCAACTTGCTTTGCTCTTCAGGAAAGTGTTTTAAAGGGAACTCACAGCAATAGGCTGACCTGAAGTGAAGTACTCTCCCCCAGTCCTCCCCACAACCGTATGGATGCCAATATCTTGAACTCATTACTAACAGTGGGAGCGTTGGTGGGTGTCATAGCAGAAAAGCTTTATTTTTATAGCCCAAATATCTGCACGTAGGCATAATTTAACAAGAAGCAGCCAAAACAATTTCAAAAATATTAGTTGTCTAAACCTTTTTTGCTGTTGTTGTGGGTTGTTTTTTTTTTTTATTTTTAGGAGTTTTCATTTCCTTATATGTCCCTTTGTACATCTTCCATTAAAGTCAGATGAATGCCTCATGCATAATTCCTCTGGTTTTCTAAATGGAAGCAGAATTCTATGTTGAGACCAGTTTTCCCAATGACTTTCTCATTACGAGTCACTGAAGGTTGGACACTGTGTCTCCGGGGATCACTCATGTGTAGGCACCTTTGCAGAAAAAGATGCCAGGAAGTAACCTCTACCTATAGAGGATGTTTTAGAATATTAAATATGAATGAACTTGGATTTCCGCTTGACCCAGGCCCCCTCCAGTCCTTCCTTTAATATTCGCTTTTGTCTCAAAAGACATTATCGTATTCTAGCAGAAACAAGGCTCTTCCACCTGCTTCTCATTCTCTTAATGGAATAAAAGTCCTAGACGTTACCTGCATATTTCTGACAAACAGTTCTCTATATCTTGTTCTTCAAAACTGGGAGGGAGTTCCCACATCTTCCTTGGCAGGCTGTGCAGGTGCCAGGCTAAAAAACAGCCACCAATGCAAACTCCAAGGCAAACTCCAAGACTTTTCTTATGATTCAGCCTGCTCAGAAACTCTCCAGGTGACAGGTTTTCAAGCCCAACCTCAAAACCAGTGGTCACTCCAGCTTTATCCATGTACAAAGACTGTCAAATGCCCAACTGTCACACAATACTGCTAGGGTTTTGTTTATTGGACTGCTCTCTCCTCTTTTTTTTGACTGATAAAGCCTGAAACATGGAGGACGGGGGGAACTTTGTGTTCAGTTTATTTTGGATACTATGAAAGAAGGATGTAACTCATTTTTCCTCCTTGGCCCTAGGCTAAGGATGTAAGATGGGAGCTGCCCTCGAGTTCATTAGCTCAATCAGCTGAGGAATTGTACCCTTTCTGGCTACTCTTTGGCCCTGTAACCTTCCTGTCCTGACACTGCTCAGCCCTAGAGAGCAGAGCAACGTTTCACTCTCTTACAGCTCATGGTGTCTGCTGAGTTTAAGTGTGGAACTACATTTTCCTGAGACTAAACAGAAGGCATGAGAGATTTTCCCCATAACTGGTGTGTTTTGAGCGTAGTTCTTTCTGTTCACTGTGAGACCTAGTCACCTCTTGTACTTGAAACCATTTCAGCTCCTCACTCTTAACTTTTTAAAGTAGTATTCATTCCTTCTCCCGTTTTTGTTTTTTTTTTTTTTTTTTCTGCATACATGTTTAGAACCTCTATTATTATTTTTTAATGTTTCATCACTCAGGAGAAGAAATAATCCCTTTTAGGCTTTGTTTTAAGAGTTTCAGAAACTCAGAAATGGCATTATGCCCCCTCTCTGTGTTTCACCATGGTACCTTTTCAAATGCTGAACCTTTAAGGGGAAAGATCAGCAACACTCCTAATGCAGAGGCAGACCTTAAGGAAGCACATCAGTGCAAGCTACTGCTCTCAGGGCTTGCAGATTTGCACCCTGTCAGAGTTTATCTGCTGCCAGCTTCAAACTGTGGTTTGACTTTTCTGGTCAAGAGGGGTGCCCTTGTGAGTCCCGAGAGGGGATGAATCTGAAAAGACAGAGAGGAGCATATTGTCTCCCTACAGCAGTACACTGCCAGCTTCCACTGCAGAGATACCTGTTACCAGCAAGACATTGCTTTGAGGAAGCTCATCACAGCATGATCTTACTTGTGCCTGCAGTAGCGAGCCGTCAAAGCACAGCAAGAAAGAGAGAGATGGCAGGATGCATCAAAGGGGAACTGCTAAAGACTGAATAGGAATGAAAATAAAAGCTGCAGCCAGTGTAACTCCCATCCCAAAGGGAGGGAGCAGAAGTGCAATATAAGAAGGAGTGGTCACAGGAGACCTCAGGGCCAATTCATTCCTCCTGTAACCCAGCTGTTACAATAGGCTGGGAACTCAAGTGAGAAAGTCATAAGAAAATTGCTGTGGTGCACAAAAGATGCTTGTAAAACACTGCAGTGCCACGTCTCAAAGCTGCTGGGGGGCTGAGATGTTACATTGCATTTTTCCTGCTTTAACAGATGAGCTGTGGAGCTCAAACTCTTTAGCACTGCAAAATCCACATCTGCTTTCATACATAATAGGATAACGATTGCGTATGAAGCCAAGCCTGTCATGCCAGGCACATGGATCAGAAAGGGGCAAGGAGACTGCTGGCAGCCATAATCCATGTCTTTGTCACCACCAAGCTAGGCTGCCCTCACTGTCTGGGAAGAGGATATGAGGACCATTTCTCACTGGTATAAGAATGCAGCTGTTTGTCTTCCTGTAGTTTAGGTATCCATGAGAGAACCATTCCCAGCAGTAAGTTCCTTACTATTTTCAGTCCATCCCAGGGGCGAGCTTGAATACTTAGATCTAACTCTTAAGCCAGTCAAGGACCCTCGCTCCACTTACATAAGCCTTCAAGCCACACGTCCCTGTGACAGGGATCAAACTTCACCAGGATCATGCAGATGATCAAGGCCCAAGATCAAGGCTTGGTACAGTGGGACTAAATGTATTCAGCTTTAAAACTGAGAGAGATGGTCGCTGGTCAGGTGTACCCAAAGAGTGAGTCTCAGAAAGTTTTTCACATTGTAAGTGCCACACCATAGATGATCAGCCCTTTACATTCCTAAGCTTACCAGGGATTTGAGCAAAGATCAGAAAATATGTCTCCTTCTGACCCTCAGCTAGAATTTTGATTCCAGAAGACTACACAAAATCCCAAAGACGCTTTGCTATTGATATTGGTTATATGTGAGAAGCTGTCAAAATTTGTGATGGCAATTCTGCTAGGCAGACTGAAGAGGCTTTCTGCAGGGTTATAAACCATAATATTGGTATAAATAACTCCCAGGAAAACAGAGTAAAGGAGAGAGCTCGCTATGACTACTTCAGAAGTGGGGGAAACAAAGAATCATTGGGATGCTAAGAGAAAAATGACCAAATAGGAACATTTGGAAAATGTAGGGAATAGCTGAGAGTCCATGGATTTGTCAGAAAATGGATCTAAATATGTTCAGATAAGAAACTGAGGGTCTCCCAAGGAGGAAGAAAGAGAATAACATAGCTATGCTTCTTTAAGTTTTGTAACCCCAACAAATAGACAAAAGAAGGCATTTTGTGTTGCTGCAATAACAATGTGCTTGAGGTTTCCTGTTGTGCACTAGTTCTGCAAGATACAACATATTTATTGAATGCATTGCAAAAATAAGTCACTTGGGCTAGTGCTTGAGGTTTTAGGACTTTCTTTTGCCCTGAAGTTACAGAGTGTTAAACAGGACCTAGATGGATTTGACACGGTTTACAAACATGACTGTGAGCATGGCTGCTGCATTAGTGTGGACCCACATAGACTTTGGTCCTAGACTGAACTAGCTGTTGTGACGTGTTATGGTTTAAGCTCTCTTTGCCAGGATCTACTGCAACTTCACCATCACGATATAATTCATTGATCATGGGATCACTGAGATCATATTCAAACTCAGAAGAACTTTCTAATTAAGTAAAATCTTCAAGTGCTTGCCTGATTTCAAGAGGATTGTGTTATCAGGATTGTATACAGAGGATTTATTATCTTAGACTTCATGCTGCTCTTCCCATATCAAGAGATTTGGATTCCATAGCAGGAATAAGCTATTGGGACAGCTTATGTAGTGTTTACACCATACAAATTTGTTACTCTTTATCTGTAAGAGTAAAAATATATTCTTGACTTCAATGAAGCTGTATTCAGGATGAGCTGGCTGTCTTAATTACCTTAGACTGACTCAAAACTGCATGCCTTCTCTGAAGTCCCGTACAAATACGCTTATATTTAAATGTACGTTTAAACTCTATTATAATCAACGGAGTTTAAGCACATGCGTAATGTAAATGCACATTTAGGTGCTTCCTTGAATAAGGGCAAATTTCCCTCCCTCATTTCAGGAGGGAATACAGCTTAACTCGGGACAGTAGTGATATTTCCTGGCACCACTTGTCATTTTCTTAAAGAAAATCTGTAGAAATGGTTCACTTGCTCTTGCAGGAGCTGCTGAATCTCTGCAATTCATAAGGCAGTGTTTTAAAGTAAATCAGGACCAATTTTAGCCTATGAACTCTGGCAGTTAAGCAGCTGGGGCAGCCTAAGTAGTGGTGACACTGACCAGAGCCACCCTCGGCTCTACAGTCCCTGTCTTAGATTCCTTACAGTACCTTTCTCCTGGGCTCTGTCTTGAATCAGAACTGTGAATTTTACACTTGCTCATCTAATAAGCTTGAATATTAAATCAAAATGCACAGTCACTTGTAAAAGAAAACTCTGGTCCTGTTAGCTCTCATCAATCTTTTCAAACTGTCTTTCTATTGAGATCTCTCTGCTCTGATGTGCAAAAGTCAGACACAGAAAAATGTGGATGAAAAACTGCCTCCCAAGTTCTTTTATGGCTTTGAAATTGTAGTTTATTTTTCTACCTTATTCTCCCACTTTGTGATAATCGTTATTATCTCTTTTTCCTACATCTTTTTAACAGAATGACACCATTAATAGTTGAGCAAGTTTTCTGCTACCTATTATTCCTCTGCACTTTTTAAGGAACGGCATTCATTTAAAAATTCAAAGTGGCAACCTCCATCTGTGGCTCTGTGGGGCTCAGGGCTATAAACATGGAGGTTCCACTTTGCTTTTCCTTTTTAAACATGATAAAAAACATCTTATTTAGGTCATTGCACAATCTTTTTCTTTTTTTTTTTTTTTAGTTTTCCTTTCTTGTGAGGGATACGGATTCAAAACAAAACTGTTTGCCACTGACTTCAATCTTTTGTGCTGTGTTGCACATGAATTACAAGCTACGAATAAAGGTTTTTCTAAGGTTAGCTATCACCCTGGTATTTGAACATCTTCTATATGATCCATAAACCTGGTAAGGGTTAATCTAGGTCAATCTACCCGGCAGGAGAAAAGCTGTGGTCTTATTGAAGGTTAAAATAGCAGTGAAAAAACAAAAAGAAACAAACAGCAATAAAGGCTTTTGTTTGGTTTGGCAGGATACTCTGTAAGGGTTTTGTCATGAGCTGCAACTGCTAGTTAAAAAGCAAGTGTCCTTGTCTATACACCTTTTTTAACTGGAGTTAATAAACTGTAATGAGAAGTCTGTCTTTATTAATTTACGTATAAGAGTGTAGATGCACCCCACTTATGCCAGTTTTGTCATCACGAACAAAGCTGAAGGTTATTGAGGAGAATTTCTGTATTTACTTTGTTTCTCAATCAAGGAATAAACACAAGTCAGCTTGAGCATTTGGGGGAGTTGCCATGAGGGAGCAAAGTCATTTTGCTTGGAAAGAGACTCAGATGGTGTTGGCCCTCCTTGTAGCATCCCGCAGCCTCCGCGCAACTCTTGGAGCCTACGAACCTCCCTCCTGCTCAGTCAATAGACCATTGTGCCCAGGCTGCGTTACAAAACCCCCAGGTGTACACATTAAAAGCAGGAATATTAGGTAGAGGACAAATCCCAGCCCATGGAGTGTCACATCAAATGACGAAGACACAGGAAGAAGCAACACTCTCCAAGTCAGGTATGGCCAGTAGGAGGCAAGGCCCTGAAGACCCATATGATGATATATTCAAAGCAAGGGAGACGATGTGGTCACCCTAGACTGTTCAGCGGGTTAACCAGCTGCAATGCTCACCAGCCTGTGAGCCTGCAGGGCACAGACCTTTATTCCAACGTGTTCCAGTTCGAAGGCTTCATAGCAGGACCTGTTTTCCTGTGCTCCCTCCTCTTCTTGTCTTCATTGAGATACTATTTTTCATTTAAAAAAATGCTGTATTTCTGCATTATCTTTATACTGTCAAAGATTTTTGCGTTGATATATGTTGGAGCTGGTCTTTAAAGTAATATTAGCAAGACTTGGCAACCGTAAGTGTTTCAGAAGCAACTGGATCTGCCTTGGCACACCTCTAGTTTAAAAGCTACCTCACTGCAATTAATTAGCTGGAATCTGAGAGCTTCCAGAAGGAAAGTTTTATGAGTTACTTCTTTCCTCTGGGAAGGTATCATTCAAGCCAAATCGCTGTTAACTGACATATTCACTCTTGAATTCTTTCAACTCAGCATCCACTCAGACTGTTTTCTCTCTTCAGAGGAGAAGTGCCTGTGGAAAGTTATGCACTTTTATCCGCTGCTTTCTGATTCTTTTCATTTATTTATTTTTTTCTGAAAAAGAGAGAAAAAAGTACATTTAATGTTGATGTCACTGCTCTTGACACCAAAGTTTTCACTCTGCCTGCAGAACAGATGGAGAGTTATAATGCCAGCAGGGCAAACTTCGCTCACTGCACAGTGTATCTTCTTTTCTTCATTAAAGCCAGTGGAAAGAGACTCCTGAATACCAGATGCGCAAATGAATGTGTCGGCATCAAAAGCATTTCCCTACTGCCCCTCCTCAGTGGGAAGGAGTTCCCACTCTATCACCCACACATGAGAGTCCTCTCCTCAGTACTACCAGTGGGAGAGGAGTCTCCAGTCAGCAGGACTGGTGCTGACTTCCAACTAGCACCTCTGTCGGGACGGTTGTCTCAGCCAGCACCTCTTCTGCACTCCTCCTCCTTTGATTCTTCTGACTTGTAGGAAACTTGGAGCAGGTCCTGAGAAGATGGGTTAGTCTCCAAGCCCATTGATCCATCTCCTTGCCCACTTGAAAAGAGGTGAATTGCCTGGGGGGTCTCCTCTGCCCTACGACAGCTCTGCCAGGACACCATGAGAACGCAGGTGAAGAACACCACTGTCGGAAGGTCTGCAACCAGGTCCTCTTCTCCAGGAAGAGTTGTGCTCCTCTGGATGCTGATGTTTAGAGAGTTGGAGGGGAAGCTGAGAGAAACCTTTCTGCTTTCTTCTCCTGTTGCTTCTCCCATGATTTATTGCAACAGGTGCAAGCCTAACCATTATGGCCTTAATTGTAGTTCCATATTTTTCTCTTGACCCAGGAAAGCAAAGGCTTATGTGACTTATGTGAAAATTTAACATTTCCTTTATCCTTCAAGGATCATTCGGGGCTCTTTAAGTTCAAGTCTTGTAAGCTATAGTTGCTGAGAGATTCATCGCTTGATAAATAGCCCTTCTCAACAGAATGATTAATAATAGGATTGATATTGTCAGTGGTTCTGTTTCATGCTGTACACCAGCAGTTGTGTTACCATTTTGCTTTGGGTATAGGATGCCTCTTTATCAAACCATGCTTTTTCCTCTAAACCTAGGGAGTATAAGATAGCGTTGCATCATAAATTTTTAAATATACCCTGTTTGAAAGCAGACTGATTTCCTGTCTGACTTGCTCATCTATTACCTAGAGACGATGAAAGTGAAGCTCTTTCTTGTTATGTAACCTTATCCCGCTCTGATTATTATGCATGAAACCACATTGCAAGCACGTCAGTGTGAAAAAGACTTGGGAAACTGTTATAGTAAACAAGAAGAAACTAAACGTGTGGATTGGATTCCATCAGGAAATCTTAACTCTAAAAGCTGCCACACGTGGTCCAAAATGTCACACAATTAATTATCATTTGATTTATGCAGGAACTCATTATGGGTATGAGCAGGGATGAGCAAACTGAACAGAATTAAGCAATTCCCTTGGTTATAGGCTGTATTATCAAACAACTTTGGACATGAACCACAGCTCCAGAATTAAACTGGATTTTAAATTTCCCGGTGCAGCAGAGAAATGACATTTTTTATTTTTGTTTTTATTCTTTTGCCTTGAGTAACTGAAAAATTAGGAAGGATCAGCTGGGAAAGAAAATATTTTCGAGCTGAAAAATAGTGATTTAATATGCTAAACATCCAGAGAGACCTCTATTTTTTTTTTTTTTTCCATGCCCTAGTCAGCATACAACCGCTTATTTACCCCAGGGCTAATGAGTAAAAGCATTACTAGACGAGAGCTGGTGCAGCTCATGCTCTCTTTGCACTGTATCAGAGAGGCACAGAGAAGAAAGGATAAGCATATCCTATAATCTCCAAAAGCAGATATTCGAGTCTTCTCAGGTTGGCTCTGGTTCCTCAGCATTGGTCCCTAGCAAAAAAAGGTGCAGGAAAGGGACTAACACTTTCCTCAGGTCAGTGTAGGTATGTCCTAGATGTCACTGCTTTGCAGGAATGATGTGTCAAATTATGACACACTCCATGTTTTATTTTAAAGTATGTAAATGTAATAAAATCTAATCACCCCACTCTCTACCTTATAGGTCTGTCAATGCACTCAGAAGATGTGTTCAAAGAGAAGGGTCTGTGCACTGGTCTATAAACAGAACGGGAGACATGATTCAGCTTCCTTTAAAGTCAAGAGGAAACTTTTCACTCACTAAAATGAGGGTTGCCTTAGGAGTACACATTGCTCAAACCACGTTAAAATATCTTCCAGCTGGTTTCATACTAACAGTATTGATTACATTTTCGTTTTCTGATGCCTGCAGCTTAGTCAGCCACTACAGATAACTACATGTAGATGTCTTAAATTTGAGTTAAGGCCTGCCCGTGAATAGATAACAGTTGTTATCCATGCCTAATGGGATAAACTAAAGTATTTTAGCTATAAACCAGCTAACTGATAACAGGAGCACCTGCACGTGCAAATAATAAGCAACAGTAGTTAGGGCATAAAACAATTATCAGACATTTCCAGCAAGATGCCTATTCCTTCAATGCGATCTAGCAGTTTGTTTTTTTTTTTTTCACTTTTTTCATTGTTCTTTAAGGATTATGATACTGTCTACTGCAGTATCAACTGATTGACTTTAGAGATGATATCTTTATTATTTTTGAAATAGCATGGAAAGTATATTTCCAATTTGAATGTTTGTCTGCTGGTAAAAAATAATTGAATAGTTGTTGTTTTTTTTTATTGTGGATTTTGAAAGGGAAACTTCCCTCCACTCATCAGTGAGCATGCACCTGTCTTTGAAGATATTTGTACCAGATTTAAAGATATTATTATTATTATTAGGATTTGAAAAACATCACTGAAACAAGATGTGCCAAATTCGGGCAATTTAAAAATAAAATAAAATTGAAAATAAAAATAACTGGGGCAAAAAAGAGGGATGAAGATGGCTGCATAGTTATGATGAGTCTATAATAGTACCTCCAGTTCTTGTTTGGATGAAATTGATTCCCAAAGACATACCCTGTAGCTTTCACTATTAGATAGACAGACTTAGTATAATAAGATTGATAAGATACCGTAGTTACGGCTGTTCATATTTAAAAATATTAGCTCACTTTAAAAATTATACAAAACTTGATTGTGAGCAACAATAAGCAAATTTTCAGACAAATCAACTTCCAGTTTAGAAAGACCTACGTTCATGGATCATTGAAATTAAAAGTTTCTATTCCTTTTCCACTAGATTTTCGACAAGAAAATTATTTCTTATGAAGAAACAGGGAATTTAAAAACTCTAACCAAATCAGTTAGCTCTGATTGCATTGTGTTTGCTAATGTGTATTTAGGAATCGTCATTTAGCAACAAAGCAATATTGTTCCATCACTTGCTTTTTTAATGTGCTAATATCAACAAAACAAAAACGTGGATTAACAGCAACGTTTGCATTTCACACAAAGTTCATATGAAATCGTCAACAGGGTGGAAATCTCTGAAAAATATCATCTGGTGGACTGTGTAGATTGCATCACAATTATTTACGGTGACCTCTCAGGTACTTTGGTTTACCAGTGGAAGTTCAGCTTCTTTTCCACACTTTTCGTATTGCTGTGAGCTGAATGTAAGGACAAATGAACAGATCATTATGCTGTATAATTTACATTAAGTTTTTCCAGTTGTGCTCTTTAGGGGAGAGAGAAGGTAGGAGACTGAGAATCAATTATTCCACATTTGAGAATAGGTTTGGAAGGGCTTAAGCCTGGATTTCTCTGTGGGCAGAGCATGGTGGCTGCCGCTGAGCATTCGGCTGCAGTCGAGGTCGGGTGAGTGCAGAAGAGATCACAGCCAGCAGATAAGGGATCAGTAAGAGTCACTCACACCACAAAGCATAACTTAGCATTTATTTATTGGTTTATCTTCACTAGCCTTTGAAGCTGCCCTCCAGATTATGTCTGCTGTCCCCTTTGACAGTAAGCCTGAAAGTGAGGACTGGAAGGTGCCTCTGGAGAAGAGAAGACCCCGTGAATGAGCAGGCTTTCAGACATCAGACTGCCCTCAGACTGTTGACTTCACAGACAGTGAAGTGAAGATGAGGAGATCGTGCTGTGCACATGACAGCCAAGTAGCTGACTGTAAAGGGTTGTGTAGACACCGTTGCATGTAGCAGCGTGGTCGCAGGTCGCAGCAATACAACAAAGTCATCAGTGACTGAGGAATGTGCCAGCATGCAAGTGCTAATTTCATTTAGGTCATGTGGGTAAAACAGAGTGAAAACGTGTCTTTATTTCTTTTCTCTGACATTTTCTTCTCTATTGTCTTTAACTAGAACTGCGTGAGACCTTCTCACTGGAGCATACGCTGGTACAAAAGTGCCCCTAAGTCATCTCTGCACTGCTCTGGGAACAAAGTGAAGAATTTATCTGTGAGTCGAAGCTTTGAAGACCCTTTCAGACTCTGAAAGAATAAGAAAATCTTGGTAAGTCCTAAGGGAAGCTGAGGAGTGTCCTGGGAAGAGCACTGATTTAATATTTTAACTTGATACCTTCATATTTGGGGATGCATCCAAATGTGAATTTTGGGGATTTTTTGATGTGTCTGAATGACTAGGTTGAGACTTGAGGGACAAAGGTCCAATCTCAGTATGTCATAAAATTCCTGCGTGATTTAGGAACAGCCATTCAGTCTTTGTGGCCCAGACCCTTAGTCATAAACCAGAAACAATACTATTTTTTGTCATTGTGTGATTTCATTGTCAGTATCATAAGATCAGGACTAGCTCTTACTAACCTTTATACAGCTCGTTGCAGACCGAGTACACAGCACATTAATTTCCACATAGCCTTGATCTTTTCTGTTATGTATATAAATAGTTGATAAACAGAGAGGAAGGAGGTTTGACACCTCTTGTAAACTGATATTCAGGATTCAGCTGTTGAGCTGAGCCCCTGGAGCTGCTGCCTTTAGCGTGCTTTCAGGTGTACTCTACACTTGCTGTCTTTGTCTTTTTAATTCAGATCCTTTAATCCAAGCACTGACTGGCACAAGGATATGTAGAATGTAAGGACATCTGGTTAACATCTATCAGCATGAGACAAAGATAACAGACAAAGATAAGAGGCAGCAAAAATAATAAATTAAACACCTAGATATACAAGCCCTAAGGAAAACGAGATAATAGACAACAGCAAAGACCTGAGCTCTCGGGTCACTGGCTGAGGGGCCACTGAACAAATGACTCAAGCCTTTAGATGGTTCAACCTGAATTTTCTAACTGATAAAGAAGGGAGGAAACAAGTCTCCCCCGTGCCCTCCAGGAAAGAGCAAAATGATTATGGGCTATTTGCAGGGGCTTGTGGGGTTGCATAAAACTGCTTTATGGAATGCTTTGAGGGAATTTTGGGAATGGATGTAAACTATTATGGAACATTTAGTGGAAGGGCCAGATGTAAGAAAGGGAAGGATCAAGGTGGATCAGGGTGAAAAAAGCATGGAAAAATGGACAACTGCAGTCTGTGCTGTCTTCTTATTAAATTTTATTTGCATTTTCTGTGTGACCTCGCTCTCTATGTGATTCACATAGGAACGTCAAGCTGGACTAGCCAGCCAGCACCTGGAAAGACTCAAGCTTACAGCTGGTGCCTGAATAAGGAGCCCAGGGCTTGTGCTTAGTTACTAGACAGTTGAAAGTGTGTGTCCAACCTCAGTCTGGGTCATGTGTGTTTTTCGTGCCCGTGTGAGTGCTGTCGGGTTTTATGTGGCTGCTGGTAAAAGTCCTGCTCTCTGTGTTGGTTTCCATGCCTGGCCGTGTATTTGCTCTGTGTGGGTTTACATCTTTGATACCTGCTCCATCCTTGCTACTTGCTGGACCTACAGATGGCAACAGCAGCAGCCTCACCTATGGATAACCAAGTCAAAAATCCCTGGGTCCCACAAAGCCATGGCTGTGGCGTTCTCTTAAGGAGTGAAATCCAGAATGCCAAGGTTGTTGTTACCCTAATAAGAGGTTATACCATCAGCCTTTACTTTAACTGCGGTTTTGGAGTAGGGAAAAGCGTGTGTTTGGAAACATGATTCTGGCCCTGAAACAATCAGAGTTTCCCTCTCAGGAGTCTTCAGTCTAAACATGGTGACTGGCTGACTACACAGACACAAAGAGCAGTGCTCTTTCACATATAGTCTCATTTGAAATATATATATTTTTAAACAGATAAGCATTTTGGTTTAAGAGGTGTTATTAAACAAAGTTGACATAAATTGCTGTACGGGGTGTCCATGCCCTGGTGCTGGCAGTGGGTCTGCGAGGCGGCCTCTGTGCGGAGGTGCCGGGGCTGCCCCGTGCCGGACACAGCCGGTGCCAGCCGGTGCCAGCCGGCTCCAACGGCCCCACCGCAGGACACAGCTGAGCCCCTCAGCCAAGCCGGGGGCGCCCCGCGGGGGGAAAAGAGGTTTGCGGCAGGGCCCAAGGCGGCCCAGGCAGAGGAGGAGGAAGCCCAGGAGGGAGCAGCAGCAGAGGGAGCCCGAGGGCGGCGGAGGAGGAGGGCAGGAGGCGCTGCAGGCCCGGAGCAGGGATCCCCTGCAGCCCTGCAGAGAGCCCGCTGGAGCAGAGGCCCAGCCTGCAGCCCGGGGAGGGCCCCAGGCCGCAGCGGGGGGATCTTTCCTGCAGGAGCTGCGGCCGTGGAGAGCCCCGGCGGGAGCAGGTTGTCCCTGAGGGACTGCAGCCCGGGGCAGGGCCCGCGCTGGAGCAGGGAGAGGTGTGAGGAGGGAGGAGCGGCCCAGAGGGGCTGCCATGGACTGACCGCAGCCCCCATCCCACCCCTGCGCCCCCCGGGGTGGGGAGAGGGGTGGGAGGAGAGGGGGGAAGGGGGGACTGGGAAAAAGGGGTGAGGACACGAGTTTTTTAATGTTCATCTTTGTTTCTCACTGTCAAAACATTTTAAGTTGTGTCAGAATAAATTCATTTTCCCCAAGTTGACTCTGTTCTGCTCATGATGGTAATTGCTGAGTGACGTCCCTGTCTTTATCTTGACCCATGACCTTGTCCATCCTATTTTCTCCTTGTTGAGGAGGGGGAGTGAGAGAGTGGCTGGGTGGGAACCTGACATCTAGCCAAGGTCAACCCACCACAATTGTGTTATAGTTTAGTAATACAATACAGAGCTCTGGCTAGCGAATAGTGGCGTGCACAGGTTTCTGTAACTACGTGATCTTTTCCTGCCCACAGACATGCATTTCTGCATCTAGAAGAAGTCCTGGTAGATCTGAAGTACTTTAGGTAGTGTTTGAAGATCTGCTGCTGAAATGGCTATATAAAAATAAAATAGTAGTAATATTAGTATCTTAACAGCTCTGGTTTTGTTTCTGGCTCAACTCAGAGTGATATAGACACATGAATAAATGAAGAGGTGTTGGTTTGAACTTTCCCGTTTCTGAGTGCCGGATTCAGGCCACCGGTTAGATCAGGGCCTATTTTATATGAATGTCACATGCCCTTGCCCAGTGAAATGAGTTAAACCCAACAAAACTAATTTTGCGTGAGTAATTATGGCTCAGTAGGACTCAAGGTCATACATCCTGACATGAGTGAAGTGGTTTTCATAGCCAGTGAAATGAGAGTCACCTTGAGGTCATCTTCTTGCTGGTTTAGAGGAAGTGCATGATTAGTGATAGTATTTGAGTATATATACTGTGCATTTCTTCATAAAGAGACGGAATAGGAATGTAGAGCTGAAAGGATGGCATATTTTCAGGAGAAAGAGACCTGCAATGTCTTCTTTTAATAAAAGAGAAGAAAAATAGAAAGCATATTTTCCTAACACCAGGTGTTAGAGAAAGTTTGGCACAAAATCATCTTCCTTGGCACTATGTTTAACATTACAGGACAGGAATTACGAGTTTTGTTAATGGCCCAAACATCATACTGATAATTTCCAGGTTGTTATATTAATCAGCTGAAATCATTAAAAGAATTGTTTGCACCTTTTTTATTTCTTTTTATCGCTGTTTCCCCCCTTTCAATCTCTTCCTTGTCTACACTTACTTTCAAGCTCCAGCTCCTTACTAGCAATTCTGAGTTTTAAATCAGATGTCACATTCTTTTCTGTGCACAGAAGATGAGTCTTTTTCATTTGAGACAACCTTGTTCCTGTTTCCATTAGTTTCATGCATCAAATTAGAAGACAATACATGGAGCCAGATGAACCAATGGTCAGGTGCAGTGCAATAAATCTCATAGACATTTTCTAGTTATAATTTGACTTTTGGAAGCACATATATCCTCACATAGTAAATAGAAAAGTCAAATTACTTACTGTGCTGCAAACATGTTTTGTCACCTTGAACTTATTGTTGCATTTCACTCTCCCTGCTTTTTTTAGACAGTAAAATGGTGACAGCACTTACAGCATCTACCTTATAGAAAAGCCATGAACGAGATTCTTTGAGATAATTTAAATAATAGTCGTCATTATAGATATAGCCTGAGCACTTTCTGCACAGAAAAGTTGTCAAGCCTATAGGTGTAATCAAACAAGATATCCTGGATCTGAGAGGGTAGACTGTAGACAGCACACATGTTAATGACAGGAAACAGTGAATCTAAACATTTTGGTTTCATACTTTTTTAATCTATCTTCCTCTCCATCTCCTGAAATTCCCATTACTAGAGCTCACCTTTGTGTGTTTCCTCAGCTGATTTTACTTTATCATAGTGAGACCAGGCGCTGGAGGATGCTTCCCTCTCACAGCATCAGTTGCTTCAGAGCAGCAGTGAGTGGTCTGTGCTTTCTTTGCAGGACCGCAGGTCCCCAGCCTCTGATTTACAGAGAAAATCCTTCCAGGTACGAAGCAATTGGAAAAAAAAAAAAAAAAAAAAAAAAGGAAAACAAAGGGAGGAATTCCAGATAAAGAACAACTGATGACAGTCTTTTTCTTACATCTTTTTGTCTCTTAGGTAGATTATTCTACGTGTAATAAGCTAGAAGTTGTGTCCCTGCAGCTTTCCCTGCAGCTAATGAAGTTGGCAAAACTGGATTCTCAGAGCTTTCAGCTTTTTCCCCCAAGATGGGCACTATCATTGTCACTTAAATGTGAAAATAGCCAACAAGTTCAGGAATGGAGTGCAGAGGACTGGCAGACATCTCCAGTAGGAAGACAAAGTAGAAGTGTCCACTTAGACCATGAGAAAGGACTAGAAATATCTGCTCTGGGGTTCTGGGAGATGTTCTGATGCAATGTCCTCTTTGCCGACTATCTCGTCTGCAGCCCAAGACATGGCTTTTTTAAAAAGCCATCTAGAAGACAAGCAGGCAGGCAATCTTTCACCTTTATGTCAACTTAGAACATTGAAAATCATAGCCGTTCCAGTGAAAGCCTCTTAACCAGATCCTAATTTGGCCCATAAAAAAAGGAACAGAGCAACAAAGTACAGGAATAAAGAAATCAACAAAGATTAACTGTCTTGCAGGCCAGAAAATGACAGCCTAAAAGAAGGCCTTCTCCACTAAGGTATATTAGTCAGTACATTTTTTTTCTCTTTTTTTTTTTTCCTAAGGTAGCAGACCCTTGTCCAGGAAACAGCAGACATCTAAATACTTGCTTCTGTCAGTAGGCTGACTAACTGCTTAAGACTGACTGAAGGCAGTCAGACTTTTACTTTCTTTTATTACAGAGACAAGAGCTTTGTGAGTTTTTTAAGGAAGCTGTATCTTCTTCACATACTGGAAAAAAAACCTTTGTACTGAGTTAGGGGTAGAAGAGAGAACTTCCACAAAATCACTGAGGTTGGAAGGGACCAGTGAAGATTGTGTAGTCCAACCTTACTTTTCTCAAAAAGGGGTCAGCAAAAACAGGCTGCTTGGGCCTATGTCCAGTTATGTTTCAGATATTTCCAAGGTTGTAGACTCCACAGCCTCCCTGAGCAACTTGTTCCAGTGTTTGATCAACCTCACAGTGAAAAAGTTGGGTTTTTTTCTTATGTTTATATGGGATTTCCTGTTTTTCATTTCAGTCTGTGCCTTTTGCCTCTTGCCTTGTCACTGGGCAACACTGAAAAGAATCTGGTTTGATCTATTCTCCATGCTGTCACATATTTATACACATGGATAAGATCCCCCTGAGCCTTCCCTCTCAGCATCTCCTTGTATGTCACATGGTCCAGACTCTTAACCATCTTCATGGCCATTCACTGGACTTGCTCCAGTATTTCCATTTATCTCCTCTACTGGGCAGCCCAGCAGTGGACACATCACTCCTGATGTGTCTCACCAGGGCTGAGTAAAGGTGATTACCTCCCTCAACATGCTGGCAATGCTCTACCTAATGCAGCCTGCTTAATTATGCTGGATTGTGTGCAACTTGGTGTCCAGCAACATGTTTTGCTCTGCAAAGCTACTTTCCAGCTGGTCAGCCCCCAGTGTGTGCTGGTGTACGGGGTTATTCCACCCCATGTGCAAGACTTCACATTTGTTGAACTTTATGGGGTTCCTGGCTGCCCGTATCTCCAGCCTGACTGGATCCCTCTGATGCCAGCACAGCCTTCTGGAGTGTCAATCACTCCTTCCAGTTTTTTATCATCTCCAAACTTGCTGAGGCTGCACTCTGTCCCATCATCCAAGTAATTAATGAAGATGTTAAACTGTACTGGCCTCCGTATCAACCCTCAGGGTACTTCAATAGTAACAGGCTTTTGAACTTGACTTTGTGCCACTGGTCACAGCACTTTGCATCCAGCAGTTCAGCCAGTTTTCAGTCTACTTTGCTGTCCATTTATCTATTCCTTACTTCATCAGTTTGTCTATGAGGACATTACAAGAGACATCACTGAAAGCTTTGCCAAAGTCAAGGTAAAAAAACATCCACTGCTCTCCTTTCATTCACTGAACCAGTCATCTCATTGTAGAAGTCTATCAATCACATTGATTAAACATTATTTCCCTTTAAAAAATCCATGCTCAATACTCATAATCACATTATCTTTCATGTGTTTGGATACAGTTACCAGAAGGATTTGCTCTATCACCTTCCCAAGGATTGATTTAGTAGGACCTGTAGGGATAGGACAGGGGGTACCGGTTTTAAACTAAAAGAGGGTAGATTCAGACTAGATAGAAGGAAGAAAATTTTTTACAGTGAGGGTGGTGAAACACTGTAACAGGTTTCCCAGAAAAGTCATAGATGCGCCGTCCCTGGAAACAATCAAGGTCAGGTTGGATGGGTCTTTTAACCTGATCTAGTTGAAGATGTCCCTTCTCACTGCAGGGGGGGGTGGACCAGATGACACTTAAAGATTCCTTCCAACCCAAACTATTCTATGATTCTATGACTGAGGTGAGGCTTCCCAGCCTTTAATTCTCTGGATTGTCCTTCTTGAAGTCAGGAGTGATATTTGCTTTTTTCCAGTCCTCAGACACATCCCCTGATCACAGTGATCTGTCAAAGATGATTGAAAGTGGACTTGCAGCATAGTCAGCCAGCTCCCTCAGCACTAATGGTGCATCCTGTCAGGTCCCAGGTACTTTCATAGGTCTAGACACCCTAACCTGGTCCTCCTCTACTGAGGGTAGGTCTTCCTTTCTCCAGACATGCCCTCTGATCTCAGAAGCCTGGGTTTCTTAAAGGGCTGTCTACCAATACAAACCTAGATGAAGAAGGTAATGAATACCTCACCCTTCTCTGTGTCCTTTTTCACTGGTTCTCCTACCCCATTTATCAGTGGTTCCACATTTCCATATCATCACTGCTGATACACCTGTCGAAGCCATTCTTGCTTCCATCAACATTCGTTATCAATTCGTTATCAATTCAGCTCCAGGTGGACTTGGGCTTTCCTAACTAGTCTAGAGCTAGATCATTAATTTTTTGCAGGTGCTTGGGAGGTATTGTCTCAAAGAAGCAAGGTGCGGCCAGTATTTTTATCAATAGTATTGGGCCTTAATGTGAGGCAGCACTGCCTGCCAAAAGCAAAATGCAGGGAGACTGCAGATGGGAGCCATGGTGTTCCACAGAGCTCTCTCTCAACATGCTCCATCTCTCAGGCCAGATTTCCAAATCTCCCTGTGCACCGTCTTCACCACTTGTAGTCCAGACTGCTGGTGTAATTGTGCTTCACAACTTCTGGTGAAGGAGTTGCCACACCATGACAACTGCTCTGAGTCCAGTTCTCTGACCTTGCTCATCACACCATGATGTACAACCCTCTGTTCATTTAGGTATTTTCACTCTGGAGCAAAGGCTTCTGACCGAAAATGTTAAGTACATCTCATGAATAGTATTTGAAACACAACACAAACGTGAACAGGTAAGGAAATAGAGCTTTAAGATGACTGCTTCAGAGACATCAAGCATAAAAATGAAGCAATAAAAAGGGCTCACTGTACAGGAAACAGAATAAAAACAAACAGCAGTGAAGCTTCTCAGAGCTTTGACCATTCCCCTTTTCCTCCATCCAAATGCTACACTTCAGGATGTTTCCCCACAGGCTCTATATATTGGTACTGTGTGATAGCTTCTCTTAGGTTTAAGTCTGTCATGGTATGCTTGGGTCCTCAATACCTCAACACGGGCTTGTAGTTGGGATTATTGCAAATAGAGGGAAAGGGTGTCTGATGCCTCGTAGCAGGAAATACTGGTCATAATTAAAGAATAATTTCATTTCCATTTACAGAAAGGCCATGCAGGAGCAAACTGGGAAATGTTCAGTCAATCAGCCATAGTTATGAGTCATTCAGCAGCTTAGCAGTCTCACCATTACCACTCAGCAGGTCCAAATCAACACATTGAGTGATACAAAGGAAAAACAGAAAGGAAAGAAAAGAACCATGGTAGAACTGTGGTATGGAATGTAGTAGCTGATGAAGGATGATGATGATGAAGCAAGAGGAGAAGAATACTGGATTTTGTGGGTCTCATCACATTATGATCAAATAGAAACATGCAGAGCTGGGCCTATTAAGGAATGAGAATGGGTAAAATTCTGAATAAAGCATAGTAGGGAGGAGGAGGTGGGAAGGAATGAATCTGTTAGATCTGTGTCAGCTAGAAAGGGAAAATAGATCGATTTTCTTTTCTTGTTGCAGTGGGCTTTGCATTAATTAAAAAAGGGGAAGAAAAAAAAGAAAAGAAAACCCAGCTGCCTAACAAAGCAAATGGTCCGAACAAAGAAAGGTGCCGAAGGTACTTCTATCAAAAAGCTTCTATTAGGCCCAACAGAAATCACAATCCAGCTCCACAGGATGAAGGAAAATGAAATTCACCTAGAAAATAACAGACAGAGCATGAAATTCCACACTGCTTATTGAGCAAGATCCTGTTGATATTTTACAACCTGCTCGAGAATTAACCAGTCTGCGTATTTTTGTATGTTGATTTCATTGTGGAAAAGTAGATCTGATACCAAACAGTTTCCAAATCCTGTTAGAGGGGAAATATATAACAGAGCTTATGTGAAGAAGTCAGAGAATGTGTTGTGGATACAGTTCCTGTGCATGAGCATTTGGTTGATTTGATTTTTTAATTTTCTCTAATGCAATTCCTTGTAATTCTTTCTTTATGCCTCATACGTGGACCATCACTCTTTGTAAACAGCTGTCTTCATTTTCAAAGCTGCCATTCTGTATGCTGAAACTTCGTGGCAATGTAGATGGATTCTGTGAGCTAAGAGCTGACCTGCTTAAAAAGGCTACAGCAGCACCATATAGTGACAGAGAAGAATCCAGATGTTAAAGGACAGCTGGAGATAGCACTTAAATATCTCTGCTCCAAAAGCAGATAGTCCTTAACATCTTAGTAAGAAGTAAGTTCATTGGACTAACAGCTCCTGGCTGAACGTTTGCTTTGAACTCTTGCATTGAAACTGAACAGTCCAAACATCTGTCTGCGACATCAGCATCCTGAACTGGAAGATGAGAGCAGGTCAGTGACCAGTAGTCCTTGTGTTGTATATGACTGAAGCAACAAAATTAGGTAAGCAAAAGGGCTGGGATTCATCCCACTAAGGTTGGATACAGTGTGGATATCTGCATTGGAGCTGACTGTTCCCCTTTTGGAGTATCTATATTTACAGTAGGTATGTACTTTAATATGAAATTAATCATACTGATTATAAATGTAGTTGCATGCTACTAATTCAGTTGAACATATCTACCTTTTATTTGGTGAATAATACTAAAAATAACTAGATTAATATAAAAAAAAATCCTATAAAAGTATCAACACGTTCCTAGGAAGTACCTAAGAAATACCGTGGCATTTTTAAGGACATAGAGCTGAATAGTCTTTTCTGGAAAATAACTCCACTTAACAGTATTGAAAACATCCAAAATACATCTGTGACATCCCCAGATAGTTCTCTTCTACTGTAGGAGGAAAAATATCTCCACACGAAATCCATGCTATTGTTTCATAAATTTAGGAAAGTTTCATAATTTTATGAAAGTTTCATAACCAAGGATTGGCCAGGCAAGATGTGAGGGGAAATTATCAAGCATGATTAGCTCAAATGATGTAACAGCATCTATGCAAGAAGGTTATTAGGATGTAAGAAATGAGGATGACGAGAGGGCAAGGGAGGAAAAATACGATGAGCAAGATGAATGGTGGAGTCATTACTCATTCTGAGCCAACTAGGGTGATAATCAATTCCATGTCTACTCCTCATGAGAATTTTAAGCAGTATGTTAACTTTGGGCTCACCAAGCTTTGGTTTCTGTCAGGGAAGCCCAGTTGACCGCACAGCTGGGCCATGTTACAGCCACCTGAGATTCCTGCCCTTGGTTGCACTGATTTTAGTTCTTTGCTAGTCTGGCTTTTACTTTAGCCCTTTGATTCATCAGACTGTGCTCAGTTGGAAGCAGGAGGATATCTGGGTTAATGGTGGTCAAAGACTGAGCTTTCCAACTCTGATGATTGGTAGTAGCAGTGGGAAAGTTATGCTGCTTAGTCTTAGTTGGATTTGTCCATAGTGTAGCTAATAACATTGACCATGACTGAAGAAAATAGAAGACTTTATATGAGGCCTAGGTAGTGCAATGTCTGTCTTGCTCTTGAAACCAGCTGGTATTGATTTGTTTTCCAAGCATAATTTCGAGTAAAAATTATCCAAGGAATTATGAAGAACCTCAACCTCTTGTTGTGATAGAAGTATCCTATAAAACGCTTGCTGGTAATTTTTCTGGAGATTTTTTTTTTTCTTTTTAATTTTGGTCAGAAGTTTCTTAGTACATCAGCTTGGAAGAGTATGTAAGGGCTTCCCTTGATGCTAGAAATCTGCCACAGGTGGAGTAAAATGTAAACTGTGGCTGCAGGGAAACTACCTGAAGCTTTATGGTGCTTGGCTGCAACTAACAGAAAAAATGAATAGCTTGCCTGAGATTGATGACAAATGGATAGACAACATCATGGCAGGATAAACATGCAAATATCTGATCCGTGTGACACTTAGATAGGAGATCACTGATATAAGCATGAACTGTGGCAGATCCCTTTTTCTGAACAAAAAAAATGGAACAAGACTCCAAGGAGACCTGTCAAGACACATGGCTGCCATTCAGAGAGAGGACCCTCTCTTTCCTGCATGTCTGGGGCAGAGGAGCACATATGCTGTCATATCCAGTCAGAATACACCATGTCGTTGGCAAGTGCTCACCACTATCAGCATAGATAACCTCCTTAGTTACTGGGAACATGACTTCCGTGGAGTTGCCACATCAAGTGGCTGATGGACAGTGGTGGTTTTGTCATCACAGGGCAGCTGGTGTGCAAAAGTGCTGGCGGGGCTTATGTCTGAATGATTGCGGATGTTGTTGTGCTATATGCATTAGGTGGGATACTGTTTGTGTATAACAAACAGGTTGCCCAGAGAAGTTGTGGATGCCCCATCCCTGGAAGTGTTCAAGGCCAGGCTGGATGGGGCTTTGAGCAACCTGTTCTAGCGGAAGGTGTCCCTGCCCATGGCAGGGCAGCTGGAACTAGATGATCTTTAAGGTCCCTTCCAACTCTAACCATTCTATGATTCCATGATTCCATAACAAGCACTCCTAACAAGTTTATGAATAATAGTTGGAACACTGTTTTATTTAACAAAGGATGGTCTAACTCAATAAATATTCCTTGCATTTGTCGTTATCTGATTGAACAACCAGTTTCTCTGTGGAAATTGAGTTTTCATTCCCAGAGCTGTAACACTCTGTAACAATCAGGAAGCATGAAAAGATATAGAATACAATTCCTGGTCAAAGTTAGAGAGTGACCCAGGCCAACAAAGACAGCCAGTGAAAAAAATCCTTTAGAGCAGGCCTGAGTTTGTTTCAAATGAGGGCCATCTATCTGCAGGAAGATGTTATATTCTCCAGAAAACATAATTAGCCCCTTTGTGGTCCTGCTTTAACATTTCAGATTTATATGATATGAAACAACTGTAACCAGGAGACTGAATGACTGCCTGACAGACACTGTAGCTTGAAGACGAGCTGCCATCTGGGAGACCAAATCCTAGTCATGCAGAGAAGGTATTTAAACCATGATTCTTGCCGTGTGTTCTTAAGACCACCTGTAAGGGTCAGTTAATGCTGTTAGTGCCCTCCAGGCCTGGACACCAGCTTATGGTGAGCTGGAGTAATTCTCTTGTATATTTTTACGAATAAAGTCTGAAAAGCCTTCTTTACAAGAAGAAATAGAAATATCAAAAGTTAATAATTTTCAAAAAATTTAGTTCTTGCTTTTCAGCTAGCCTTAGCTATGAGGCTGCCAACTGACCACTTTAACACAGCATCTCAGCTGATTTGGGCTTCCCTGTTGGTATGAACTGTCCCCCAAAAAGCAAGGGTGTTCATTCTCATGAGCAACTTCTGGCCAAAAGGGCAACCATAAACTTTTCTCCTGCAATACAGCCCTAGCTAAACTGCCAAAGTGCTTCTTTGCAACTGCTGCTTCATATTCTGGAAGTTTTCACCATGATACTTTTCCTTTGTGGGTCGCATTTCCACTTCAATTTACTCCTCTTAGGCAATTACAGACACCGTGTTTGAGAAATACATGGGCTGTTTAGCAAAGTACCTCCTGTAATTGTTTTGCTTGTAGACTCTGGGTTTTAGTTTTTCTGTGCGTAAGGATGGCTAGGAGGGTTAGGGACTATGCAGGAGTCAAGCAGCGCATACTTCACTCATGCTCTAATGCTATATTCACATTGAAGCAAAGTGCTCATAAACACAATTTCTATTTTTATACCATGTACCTCTTGTCAGTGGTGCATTTTAATGTAATGAGGTATTACATTTTCAATATGGAAGTGAAAACAAGGCCAAAATTTCCTCTGCCCTATTTTGTAATGTAGGTTAAGTGCAGCCCATAAGGGGAATCATAGAATCGTATCATAGAATGGTTTAGGTTGGAAAGGACCTTGAAGATCATTGAGTTCCAACCCCCCTGCCATAGGCTGGGACACCTCCCACTAGACCAGGTTGCCCAAGGCCCCATCCAGCCTGGCCTTGAACACCTCCAGGGATGGGGCCTCAACAACCTCTCTGGGCAACCTGTTCCAGTGCCTTACCACACTCACAGTGAAAAACTAGTTCCTAATGTTCAATCTGAACCTGCCCTCTTCCAGTTTAAAGTCATTCCCCCTCGTCCCATCGCTACATGCCCTAGTAAAAAGTCCTTCTCCAGCTCTCCTGTAGGTCACCTTTAGGTACTGGAAGGCCGCAATAAGATCTCCCTGGAGCCTTCTCTTCTCCAGGCTGAACAGCCCCAACTCACTCAGCCTCTCCTCATAGGAGAGGTGCTCCAGCCCTTGGATCATCCTCGTGGCTCTCCTCTGGACACGCTCCAGCAGGTCCATGTCGTTCTTCTGTTGGGGACTCCAGAGCTGGATGCAGTACTCCAGGTAGGGTCTCACCAGAGTGGAGTAGAGGGGCAGAATCACCTCCTTTGACCTGCTGGCCACACTTCTTCTGATGCAGCCCAGGATACAGTTGGCCTTCTGGGCTGCGATCGCACATTGCTGGCTCACGTTGAGCTTCTCATCAATCAGCACCCCCAGGTCCTTCTCCTCAGGGCTGCTCTGCAGCCCTTCCCCGCCGAGCCTGTATTTGTGCTTGGGATTGCCCCAACCCAGATGTAGGACCTTGCACTTGGCCTTGTTGAACTGCATGAGGTTGGCTTTGGCCCACCTCTCCAGCCTGTCCAGGTCCCTCTGGATGGCATCCCTCCCCTCCAACCTGTCTACCTCACCAAACAGCTTGGTATCATTGGCAAACTTGCTGAGGGTGCACTCGACCCCACTGTCCATATCGCCGACAAAGGTGTTGAACAGTACAGGCCCCAGTACCGATCCCTGAGGAACGCCACTCGTCACTGTTCTCCACTTGGACATCGAGCCATTGACCACAACTCTTTGAGTGCGACCATCCAGCCATTTCTTTATCCACTGAATGGTCCATTTGTCAAATCCACGTCTCTTCAATTTAGAGACCAAGATATCATGTGGGACGGTGTCAAACACTGCACAATTCCAAGCAGATGACATCAGTTGGTCTTCCCTTGTCCACTGCCGCTGTAACCCCTTCGTAGAAGGCCACCAAATTTGTCAGGCATGACTTGCCCTTGGTGAAGCCATGCTGGCTGTCACCAATCACCTCCTTGTTTTCTATGTGCCTCAGTAGAGTTTCCAGGAGGTTATATAAACAAGGATTCCCAATCATTTAAAATTACAAGAAAAAAACTTCTAAGGTTTATATTCTCATGTATCTCACATGTTGTCAGGAATAAATGTGCTAGGAGGTATCAAGCAAGTGTACTTCTCTTTGGTTATCGAATTGTTTTCCTTTACTAGGAATACTTTAAAAATTTCTGAATCTGGCCCTAAAACATCCCCCATTGAGCTTACATGACAAATGGAGTCCAAAGTTAAATGTCTTGACTGCCTTAATATTAGACACCACTCCAGGGATTCTGCAACTGCTTGAAACATTTCACATTGTTGATGTTTTGACTCCAGAGTTGGAACAAAAAGCTCCAACCCACTGGAGTGAGTGGGAAATTCAACAGATGTTAAAGACGTTTCACTCAAGACTCCATTACTGACTTTCACCACCTAGTGCAAAATGGGCCAAGGAGGTTGAGGGAGAGGTGATCATAGGATCATGGAATGGTTTGGATTGGAAGGGACCTTTAAAGGTCATCTAGTCCAACTCCACCACAATGAGCAGGGACGTCTTCAACTAGACCAGGTTGCTCAGAGCCCCATCCAACCTGACCTTGACTGTCTCCAGGAATGGGAAACATCTACCACCTCTCTGGCCAACCTGTTCCAGTGTCTCACCATCCTCATTGTAAAAAAAAAAAATTTCCTTCTGTCTAGTCTAAATCTGCTCTCTTTTAGTTTAAAAACATTACCCCTTGTCCTATTGCAACAGACCTTGCTAAAAGGTTTGTCCCCATCTTTCCTGTAGGCCCCCTTTAAGTAGTGAAAGGCTGCAATGAGGCAATAAGTTCTCCCCAGAGCCTCTTCTCTTTCTCTTCTCTTCTCTTCTCTTCTCTTCTCTTCTCTTCTCTTCTCTTCTCTTCTCTTCTCTTCTCTTCTCTTCTCTTCTCTTCTCTTCTCTTCTCTTCTCTTCTCTTCTCTTCTCTTCTCTTCTCTTCTCTTCTCTTCTCTTCTCTTCTCTTCTCTTCTCTTCTCTTCTCTTCTCCAGGCTGAACAACCTCAACTCTCTCAGCCTGTCTTCATAGGAGAGGTGCTCCAGCCCTCTGGTCATTTTTGTGACCCTCCTCTGGACTCGGTTCAGCAGGTCTATGTCTTTCCTGTGCTGAGGGCTCCAGAGCTGGACGCAGTACTCCAGGTGGGGTATCATGAGAGCAGAGTAGAGGGGCAGAATCACGTCCCTCAACCTGCTAGCCACATTTATTTTGATGCAGCCCAGGATACGGTTGGCTTTCTGGGCTAGAAGTGCACACGTTCATGTTCAGCTTTTCATACACCAGTACCCCCAAGTCCTTCTCGGCGGGGACTGCTCTCAATCCCTTCATCCCCCAGCCTTTATTGATACTGGAGGTTGCCCCAACGAAGGTGCAGGGTATCTGTTTGGAAAGGGGAAGAAAATTTGGGAATAATTGATTGGGCAGGGAAGAAATCCCATTGCTTAATAGGCCAGGTTGCAGCTTACCTGTCTTAGGAAGGGTAGAAATCTTTGAAACAAGAATGGAGCACAAAGATGAAGAGTGATGTTATCTTAGGCCATTTGATTTTAGTTTTCTGTCAGAGCCCTCAGACTCGTTGCCGCAGGCTCCTTCCCTGGGTAATAGATATAATCTTCAGCAACGATGTAAAGGGCTTGTGAGGATTAACACATTAAATTTTCAAGTTTACAGTGGTTGAGGAACTGATGTTGTGTTGAATATCAAGTCGCTAGTGACTAGGCTAATAGGCCTCCGAGCATGCCCACGGTGAACTGGTTGTTTCCAAAACCTGCAGTTTCACAGGCGATGATGTATTCTGTGCTCTCCCTCCCAACTCCTGGGTGTGCGATACATGTAACACTGAGGAGTCTTAGATTATTTATACTCTATCTTCAGAAATAGTTTCCCAGAAAATACATACTAAATCGACCCCTTGCTTACTTTTTTTTCACAAGGCAGAGGCATCACCTGCTTTTCTAAGTAGCTTTTCTCAACCCAAGGAAACAGCAGTCTGGGGTATTTGTGCTGACAGACTTGGCAGTCTCCTCGTGTTTACATGGGCTGTAAGGTATCGTTCCAACTTGAGGCTCAATTCCTTATTAGATAAAAATTAAGCTGTTGTCTGAAGAGGCATAGATATGTTGAAATGAGTGTTACTGGAATTTGCTATGGCTTGATATAATCACGGTCTAAGTGCTGGAATTGATGCCCATACTCCCCAATGTATATGACAGCAGTACTCAGCTTATACCCTCTGTATTCCAGTGGCAAACTGGTGATGGTAATTCACACCTGTGTCACTTTTCAGCTGGACAATGTGACAGGAAGCCTGGGAAACTTAAGAAACTCTAGGTGATACAGCCCACTGCAGACACACCCTGGGTGATGCATACGCAGTTGACCGTGCCTACCATACATAACCAACTAACAGCAAACAAGGTGCAATGTCCTCCTGACTGCTTTGAAGTGTGCAATGGATCAAGTGTGAAGCAGCAAATAAGGGTCTGGCATGATGACAAGGGCTGACAGGATTTATTTTGGCAAGGAATTCAAGAGTAGTATAAATCTTTTGTTTGAGCATCAGGTCTTTATTGGGAATTAGTCCGTACCTGTTAAAGGATTCCCAGGGCAAATAAGGACCATGAAGAACATCAACTGTCTTCCATTTTCAGTGCAAAACATTTGCCTTATCTAGCAAGGGTGGGTTCAGACGAAGTCCCAAACTTGTCAGCACATCCACCGAGATGACCAGAAGCTCAGTAGTTTCAGAAGCCTGTCAGCTGCTCTAGTGTGGCACTATGACCAACCACCATGTCCTGCAGAGAGGCTTCGTCTTCACAAAGTAGAAGCCTGTTGGCTTGGACAGACTACAACACCAACACAGCTATACAGTGCCAAGGCTGCTGCTGGCTTGTGCCTGGCTAACTGGAGGGCAAAAGGATGGGATGGGATAGGATAGGATAGGATAGGATAGGATAGGATAGGATAGGATAGGATAGGATAGGATAGGATAGGATAGGATAGGATAGGATAGGATAGGATAGGATAGGATGGGATGGGATGGGATGGGATGCGATGGGATGGGATGCGATGGGATGCGATGCAATGGGATGCGATGCAATGGGATGGGATGGGAAAGGAGAAAAGAGTAGACCTCATATGCATACTGTCCTCTTTCATAGGTTATTCTTTTAGCTTTCGTCTGAATGATCCATGCAATGTAGCCTGATTTTGGTGCAGCTGGAAGTCAGAAGTAAACCCATAAATGGCAAAGGGCCCAGATCTCTGCTGCTTTATGTCTTGCAGATAATCATCTGCCTCTCTGCGAGATGCATGAAGAATTGTCCCAAAGCAGGGCTGCAGCATCTAGCACTCACTTTTTCAGGTATAAATCACTGTGCAGAATGCAATGCAGTGGAGAAACAAGCCCAGTGGAGTTGTTCAGGTGTAAAACTGGTGCAAGAGAGATCTGAGTCAAGCCATACAGATTTAAATTAGAAGGAAAGGGTTATGAACACTAAATGACTTTGCAAATTAATGGTTCAGAGAATCTCACCTTCCATATGGTTTACTCATCCTTTATTCTTAGGGAACAGATTTTATTATTCCTGATAATAATCCCTCTATCAAGGGAAATGGGGACGTAGACAGGGAAAAGGGAATTTAAAAAGGGGATAAGGAGATAATTGTTTTCACATTCTCTTGCCTGAAGAAAACTCTTTCATTTTGTTTATCTGCTACAGACAATGGAAAGGCTGGAGAAATCAGAAGTTGGTTTTGGTGTGGGTTTTTCTTTTTCTACACCAAACCTTACACCATAATTGCAGAAAAGCTAAATTAGCAGCTTTTCATTAATGAGATCTATGGTTGCATTTTAATAAGTTGACTAAATTGTGTTTCATGAAAGGAATACTAAATTTACTGACAGGAAAACAAACCAACTTTGTTCTCTGAGATTTGTGTGTTCAAAGGTCATTGATCTTTTTAACTGTATTTCCTTTGTGCTGCATCTTCAAAGACAGATAACACAGCAGTTGGGGGTGGGGGCAGGAGCCAAACATTCTTGTCGACTTTATAAAATTTGGGTATAATATTTATTTTACTGAAGGTGACTTCTTTCTTCTTGAACTAAGAGATTTAATTCTCTGAAAACCCCTCAGACAGTTGTAGATCTTAGTAGCGACCACCGGCAATGTCTGCTCGTATTTTTTAAATCAATGTAAAGAGGAAAAAAAAAGACTTGGGTTTGGATATTAACCACTCTCAAAAGTCTAATCACTTCTCTTTGGTTGCTGCTCGAGATAAGAGCTTTTCTGAAAACAAAAGCCTGATAATTGATTAACAGAAAAGTGGGCTTAGGTTCTTGATCAAGCCACAGAGGTGAAGTAATGTATGTTACCTTAAATTTCTCTTACCTTGCATTTTTTGGGACGTTAGGATATGTGCACACTTGGTCACTTTGGAATGCCTAAAACCAGAGTATCATGTGTCTGTGTCCTGATTTTCCCCTTCCACACTTCAAAGTAGATAAGTTCGGGTCTGTTAAATTTATCAGTTATTGTTCTGTGGATCAGACATTAGAGTCATGCCTCTTCTCTATGAACAGTAAAGTTCTCCAGGCATAGCGGCTTTTCCAATGTGTCCTTGGTCAAATTAGCACTCTTCTTACTCTTCCATAGAGTGCATAATATATTTGGGGATACTCCTCAGGCAGTGGCTGTGTTTCCATGGTGCTGTATATAGCTGGTAGGCATTTGAGAAACCTTTTGAAATTTCAAGTCCTTTCTTTGCAGATTACCACTATCACTATTTTGGGGTTTTTTTGGTTGTTTTTTTTTTGTTTTTTTTTTTTTAAAAAGAGACCTTCTTACTTATGCATGATATTTTTAATATTAGTCATTTTCTCTCTTTTTCTCTTGCTGCCTATATTCCCTTCAGACCATGGAGAGGTGGCCCTTTTTGATACCCATGATTGTTCAAATGGTAAATAGGTTTTGCACACATGACCAAGTTCTTTCTGTTTGATTCACTTCTTACTTCAAATTTTGTTTTGAAAACACTAGCAGCACTTCATGAGGTTTTTCCCAGGATATGCCAAGCAGCCCATTCATTCTGAGTGAGAAGCTCAATTATTCTGAGATTATACTGAGCTGCTTCTAAAAAATGTGGCTTTTTCAGACTTGTAAAAATAGGAAGGAAATAAAGAAATAAGAAAGGGTAGAGTAAAGGGTCATGTCTGGGTCAGTCGTCTTTCTCTTTTAAGCACTGGTATTAGGGTCGTACCTAACAGCCAGTGTCCCATGCGATTGGATTCAGACAAACACATGGACAATGTTTGCTTTCCAAGATTGCTGGCAGCCCTGATGTAATGACAACCATAAAGAAAGAGGTAGGGGACCCAGAGGGCAGTGTTTTTTCATGCTTCCACTAGATATGCCTCACTCACAAATGTAAATACATGCAGTAAATATTCCATCAGTCTATATTTTATATTTAGACGTCTGTTTCTTTCTTGAGACTATTAAAACCAGATCCTTGTCCCTGCCAGCCCTGCCTATACTTTTTATATATCTGTTAAATCTCCTTTGTTTTTTTTCTGTTGAATACTTTTACTATCACTGTCTGCTTGCTGTTACAAATCCTCTTGACCAGCTCCCCAAGAAGAACACAAGCTCTTTTTCTTCTGTCCTCCCCATCACTCAACCTCATATTCCCAGCTGATCTTACTCACTAAACTTTCCTGTTCTGTAAGCCCTTTTCCCCACCACAGATAGGAATTACACTGGTGACGTTATAGAGACTGGTAAAATACCCCTGAGGCAGGGGTTGGCTGGTTCATTCTGCTGCTTCAACAGCCCCAAGTGTCTACGCAAGTCTGCACAATTAGCAGCAACAGTTTAGGCACAGGGAGAAGTAAAAATGCAGAATACGTTGCATGCTATAGCCTCATTCACCTTGCTTCTTGCTTCCCACCAGGAATGGTAGGTGACACAGTATGCAGCATTAATTCTGCTAGCCATAAAGAGACTCTTTCTTTACCTTTTGGGCTATCCGAAGGAACCGAGTATGGACTAATCTATTCTTTCACCAGTCAATGAAGCTGGTGAGGGGTCTGGAGCACAAGTCTTATGAGGAGCGGCTGAGGGAAATGGGGTTGTTTAGCCTGGAGAAAAGGAGGCTGAGGGGAGACCTTATCGCTCTCTACAACTACCTGGAAGGAGGTTGTAGAGAGGTGGAGGTCAGTCTCTTCTTCCAAGTAACAAGCGATAAGACAAGCGGAAATGGCCTCCAGTTGCGCCAGGAGAGCTTTAGGATGGATATTAGGAAAAATTTCTTCACAGAAAGGGTTATCAAGCATTGGAACAGGCTGCCCAGGGAAGTGGTGGAATCACCATCCCTGAAGGTATTTAAAAGATGGTAGACGTGGTCCTGAGGGACATGGTTTAGTGGTGGTTTGGGCAGTGCTAGGTTAATGGTTGGACTCAATGATCTTAAAGGTCTCTTCCAACCTAGACAATTCTATGATTCTATGATTTTAGCCATCTCTTGTCATTACTCAGTTAATCCTCTTTGCTTTCAAAAATGGATTATAGGTGCAGTTCTTCACACAACCATACAAAATATCAAAAATATCTGGCCCAAACTACAACAGCTCTGAAGGATGATGCATATCTGTTCCAATAAAAACATCTATAAGGTGATCATCTACACGTGAACAAGTAATCTAGACTTCCCATGTAGTCAAAGACAAGCAGGCAAGGGGTGATTCATCTCATAAAGTAGAGCGCTAAAATAGATCAGATGATTCACATCCCAAGTGTGCTTATTTCTTTTTATTGACTGTACTTGGAGCTAGTTCAGACAGAGGTATCTACATTGCAAACACTTAGAGATGTGTGAAAGAGTCCTTCCCAAAGGGATTTTAAGTAGAGATGGACTTGGCCTTTATCACTGAATAATTAGCTATATTTTAGATAAGTTTCCAAAGTTTGGGGATGGGGTGTTACCATTTGGGTCATCTACCTTTCTGATAAAGATAAACAAGATCTTTGCTACTTACAAGAAGGAACTTACATCAAGCTAACAAAATCACGTGCTGGCTCTTTCTCCAGGGTCTGCCTCTTTTGCTAAATATAAAGAGCAACAATTCAAGATTCCTTTTATTTAGAGATCGCAGCCAATGGGACATAACTGCATGTTTCTGACTAAATAGTTTTCCATGGAACTGAAGCATCCAGTAGCCAAAAGTCTACACAAAATTAGTTCTTGCTCCTCTTTGGCAGCACTGGATATTCCTTTGTAACAGAGATATTGCAGCTGGGTATTTCATTTGCACACTTAATGTACTCTGAGCATGCATGTACTTGCAGTCACACTTCATCCTTCTTCAAGTCTACACCAGTCAAATCCCCAGAATTCTGTTTTGGCTAGCTGGTTCCTCCAGTTAGTCGTGTCTCAGTATTACCTGTGTCAAAATTGTCACTCTGTCGCTTTGCAAACAATAAGAATATAACCAGCTGTGTAACTTCGCTTCTCCATTTCAAGGACTCTTATCACCTGGTAACGAGTTAAGTAGAGTGTGCTTCCTGCACCAGCCAGCCTAGGGGCTTTTCTTCACATACCCACTGAAAGAGAGTGGACTAGTAAAGCAGAGATCAGGGTGTGTCACCTGTCCTTCTGTAATTTATTCTCATTTCCTAAAATAACTGCCCCACTATTGAACTTCTCCTACAGTTAGAAACCATATTTGGTGAGATAGCTGGTGATTTAGGCCTTGCTAGAGTACTTTGAAGTGTGTGATAAGACACCATATCTCAAGGAGACTTCCGTAGGAAAAGCATAAGAATCCCTCCAAGGGCAGCTCAACAATAAGACCATTAAATCTAAAGTATTACAACTAGGCCATGGGAAATAAGGTCAGAGATGCAAGGCTTTTGTATTGTACAATGAATGTGAATGAGAGCTGAGCCACTGAAGATAGTAGCAATAAAAAGTATGTTATCAGAACTAGTTTGTTACACAAACTAGCTGACACATCTCAAGAGTCAGCATGGGTATTTCAAGCATGAAAACTTGCTGAATGGACAGTACACTGATGATAAAGTACAAGATTGCAAATGATGCTTAATGATGGTTGAATAGTGTGTGCTCTCTTTATATATTGTTGGAGTTCTCAGTATGGAAGATCTACAGAGAGACATATTCACATCATAGTCACACAAGAAAAAAAAAAGAAGAATACAAAGGGAAAAAAATAAAACAAGCCCTCCTGCTATCACTATAAACCATAAAATGTACTGGTACCAATGTATTTTCTCTGCAAGCCAGGGGTCTCCCTTCAAAGCAGCATGGAGGAAGATGAGGAGATGGAAGGGGGTAGAGAAGCATGTTCTTGTTAGTTTAATGATTTATGTCAAGGTTTGTTTGTCTTTGGTGTGATTAATTGCTTCCAATTATCTGCTACCACAAAGTCTGCTCTATATGGAAAAGATGCATCCCTGTGGGTGGGATATCTTATCTTTGGATGAATCAAGCCCTGAAAATGTCCCAGTGATCTTGTGTCTGACACATTTTTGCTTGTATGGGACAGACTAACAGAAATTAAATTACAGAAAGCAATCTGGGAGGGAGAGAGACAAAGGAGCCCAGCCAGATTTTTTTTTTTCAGAATCTTCTAATTTTGAGTGTGCTCCTAACTCTTGTGCACCTTTCCACACACCCCACTCCTTGTTTTAATTATTGCACATGCCAAGAGCACAACAGCCCTGCATTCAGTCACCAGGTTACAAACATGGGAAAGGGTAGAGGCAATTGACTGTATGGGGTCAGCGGGAGCCTGGACTTGAACCAGGGCACACACCAGCTGTGCTATCCCCCTCCTTACAGTACATGGGAGGACCCGTTATGGGTGAACACTGGTGTCTAGGAGACAATAGTCAAGACTGGGAAGTCAGGTGAGAAACCTGCCATCCTTCTATGAGTGGTGTGCATGCCATTTCTACTCACACAGTGAGATCAGAACAGTGTCTTGGTCAGTTTTCTGCTCAGGTGGACAGGAAGTAATTATTGGTGATATTACCAAGTGTGTGGGGGGTTATTTCAGAAATTTGTGTCCCAGTAGATGCAAAGATGTGGGTTTGTAAAACTGCTACTTTATTTCTCATACACTGCTGAAAGAGGGGAAAAGGACTGATGCAGCTGTGCTTCTTTCTGGTTTTCACATCTGTTTTGACTGTGTTCTGTGATGTGATGAGGAACGAACCCTGTTGCAGGTCACTTTGCCTTGTTTCTTCTGTAATTTGATCAGTATTTTACTGTTGCTCCTGGCTTTTCCACTGACCTACATTTATCTTTGCTTTTGCCCTTCTGGTACGCATGTAGCAATGCTTCCCTGGATGCCTTGTCTCCCTCACCAATCCAACCTTCCTTCAAGGTTCTGTCCATTCACTTGTATCTTATTAGATAATATTAACCATATAATTTCACCATGAATTGAGGATTTTTCATTTTCTTTATATCAGGGAAGTGCATCTGTAATGTAACAGGATTGTATGTCAGGTCTGATAAGGAGACCAGAACTTCTCTGTTGCACTCCCAAATGCATTATAGGCCACGCCACATTCTGGCTCTGGTAGAAAGATGTTTGAATTTAACTCAGGGTAAAATTTAGCCTGTAGTATAACCTTCCTGTCAGAGCCAACAATTTACTATCTATCTGGTTTGTGGATTGCATGAAATTAAGCAGAACCACTATCCTAAACTGTAATAAAATCTATTGACATCCAAACTATGTATTATGCATATGTAGTCTATTATCCTGAGGCAAAAATGCACAGAGGTTTGACAGCAACCTAATGAAGGAATGCAAAAGAAATAGGATTTAAATAAAAAAATCTGCAAAAGGACAGAAAAGGTACCTGATAGCCAAAGGGCTGGTCCCCTTTGAGATCTTTTTCAAGAAAGTGCAATTCTTGGAGCAGGAAGAGGAGTTATAGGAGCACGATGAGGAAGATTAAGGGGAAACGAATGCGGGTGACTGCAAAGGGTGAAGATTTTTGTTTGGAAATGGGTGTCAGGGCTTCAGGATATGGTGATGCAGGAGCAGTCAGAGCACAAAATGAGTCTGTGTGATGACACATTAGGGTAGGAGAAGGAAGACACCAATGACCTCCCACAGCGGGGCTAGATGATGTGCCTGAAGGGGATCAATGCTCCTGATGAGTAGGACAGGACTATTCCATTGGTTTAAGGAAATCCTCTTGGGTAATTTTACCAGTTCTGACCAGCAGGAACCAGTGCAGCAGTTTCTCTTTTGCCAGACAGCTGGCTTCATGGCTGGACATTGAGTTGGCACAAAGACTACATTAAAGAGTACAAACAATAGCAGACTAGACAATGAGAGACGAAGTGGCTCCCACAGGAAGGGGGGAACCAACAAATATCCAGACCTTGTAGATCTCTAGGAAAATTTATTTGCAGTCTCTCTCCAGACTGTGGCCTGCCATCTTAAGTAGTTTTTTTTTGTTTGTTTTTAAAGACTCTGAGTGATAGTATAAAGGAAGAAGTGTTGAGGTTCCATCCTGGAGAGAAAAGGCTAACTGTCTGAAGGAATGTGTTTTTTTTCTGCTTTTTTTTTTTAACACAGCTCTTGCTAATCCCTTTTTTCCATCTAACTTACTTATTTAAAAGTTAGCAGTCATCAACATTACCATCCTTAATCTAAAACGTGTCAACATGCTGAATCCTACTGGGATTTTACAATTTATTTTTAATGTGTAAATTGTCTTCAAGAATTAAGGGTACTATGATGTTCATAAAAAGCATATTCTTGCTATCACTGGAGAAATAGAGCTAAATAATAAATTAAAGCCTTTCTACAAAAACATTAATTCTTTGCATACATTTGTTTTTAAAGCTCCCTTGTTTGTGAGCAGTAATAAAAAATATTCTGCACACTCTTTTTTGATAGTGAGATGAGAAAAGTATAATAGGAAAGTAAAATTAAATTATATTTCATTACTGATGACAACCTGAATAAAACATGGAGAGAGCATTATCAGGCTTCAAGAACTTCTGGCACCTTGACAACAAACAGAACAAATCTATATCCACTTAAAAGCTCCCACACATTAAAGTACCCCAAAATAATCATCTCTCTTTTCTTCAGCTGCAAACTAGATGAACTGGCAGTGAACAAAAGGAGAGCGTTTCCTCTTGAATTTTTCATAAGAGCTGTGTTTCAAAAGAAGCATATCACATCGTCTTCATTACTTCATTCCATACTAAGACACACCCCAATGCTGCACTTAAAAATCTTAGAAACGTCTCTGGGAAAAAGATTCCCTGGGCACCCAATTTCAATCATGTGCAGACTTCATCAAAACTGATCTAGATCAGGAGTGAACAACACATGAGGACATGACGTTCTTACTGATACATGATCTTTTGCTTGCTCTGAAAGCAACCACATGATGCAATGCAGCATAGTGCCAAAAGTTAGACATCACTCTTTTAACCACCCAGGCAGCTCAAAACTTTTTTTTTTTTTTTTTTTTTTTTTTTTGCAAAGCACAGGCAAGTAACCCCTACACAGATTTAGGGGATGGCTATAGGAACCTTCCACTCTGCTCATTGCGGATGCTACACATTGGGAGTGCTGTGTCCAGTGCTCAGCTCCCCCAGGACAAGAGAGACTTGGATCTACTGGAGAAAGTCCAGTGAAGGGTCACAAAGATGGTTGAGACACTTGAGTATCTGACATACAAGAAAAGGTTGTAAGAGAAGGGACTGTTCAGCTGAAGAAGAGAAGGCTTAGAGGGGATCTTAACCATGTGTATAAATACCTGATTGGGTACCCATTGAAAGGACAAGAGGCAATGGGCACAAATAGAGACATGAAATTCTGTTTAAACGTAAGGAAAAACATTTTCACTGTGAGGATGACCAAGAACGTGGAACATTGTGCCCAGAAAATTTGTGGAGTCTCAATTGGATATATTCAAAACCCAGCCGAACACAGCCCTGAGCAACCTGTTGTAGCTGACCCTGCTTTGAGCAGGGTGGGTGGCCTAGATGATCTCCAGAGGTCCCTTCCAACCTCAGCAATTGTGTGATATGAGTGTGGCAAAGACTACAGCGGCTGCTTTCCTGTGGAATATGTTTCATTAGCCAGAGAAGCTGTTCTGGGAGTGCAGCAACTCTGGAAGATACGCCTTACCCAAAGAGGGCTGCTGGGCTCAATACAGTGATAGTGGTAAGATCCCAGCTGTTTTCCATAGTTTTCCAAGGTAATGCACTAAGATTGTAAAATCCTCTAAGCAGAGATCTTGCTTTGTTTTGTAGGTGTCACCTATTGTTCAGGGTCACCTAGGTACACATTATGCTGCAATAAATAATAGATGGTCAGTTAAGAGCCACAGAATGAGAAAGAATCACAGAGTAAATCTGGAACCTGCAATGTCCTTGCCAGAGTCTATTTAGGACAAAACCAAAACAGCTTCATCAGAGGTCAGTTAAGGAAAACTTTTGTTTTGTTGAAAGATTTGCTTTGGCATAGATTGTATCTTTGAAAGAAAAATACCAGGCTTTTTGCTGTGTTTAGGTTATTAAAATATACACATTTCTTAAAAAGAAATAAAGACACATATCCTCAAAATATTAGCTACTATTTTTGCAATTCCTTAAAAAAGTTCCTAACACTGTAAAAGTGAACAGAAAATATTATTGTTCCATCTTAGTTTTCCTAATTTGGGTTTATATGAAAGTTAGAGAGGTTCCAATTTAGTTTAAACAGTCATAGAGGATTGTTTCAGACTATGAGAGGTTTATCCTTCCCTTCCACCCTTCTACTTCCTTGGAAGGTCACAATGATGTAACTCTTCCCCGAAGTGCCTCTCTTAGCCCTGTTCCCCATGATAGGGTCTTGTAGTTGTTGCCTGTGCTGTGTTTTTGATCATATCAGAGGGCCCTCAATAAGTATTTAATCTCCTAAGAACTGAACTCCACTCCTGTGGAGTATCTAAAATAGTGCACAGCCAACTTCACAATCATAACCAATCAACCTTTAATTCTTTAAACAGTAAACTGTAAAAAGTCTAAGCTGCATCTTCAATTCCAACTGAAGATGTGAAATCAGGAATACCTTTAAATAGCAGAATACATGACCCACACTCAGCTGCCTTCACTGCTAATTTCTGTCCCCCCATTTAAGTATTTTTCTTCCCGTTTTTTTTTTTTTTTTTATGAACCTACAATACATGTCCTTTAAAGTAAGACCTTCCTTTCATTTATGTTTACAAAACTTAGCACTTCACAGTAAATGAGCTGTGAACATCAGACAAAATGGGAAAATGTATCAAAATTACCTGAGTGAAGAGATTTGGAAAACATGGAGAGGAAAACAGAACAAAAAAGAAAATGCAAATTAGAAAAATCAATGAGATATACGTATTCAATACTACGTGAAAGAAGAACAACTTGTAAAGTACAATTCTAAGAAAGTTTATAAGAACTGTACAGGACCTTGCAATGCAATATTGCAGAAAAATACGCCAGTGCTTAGGTAAACATCATTCTCCATACTTCTGGAATATGCCTTCACATCTAAGCTTAAAAAAAAATATCATCAAAAGAATTGCCCAAAAGCATGTGTTAAAAACTTTGAGAAATAAATGAACCATAAGAAAGATGAATAAAACTAAAAATTTTTATCTTGACTAAATATGCAATATAGAGGGGAATGAGCAACAAGAAGATGAGAATGATTTAGAATATCACTTAAAAGTATAAGTAATAGTATGAAATTAAGCTCAAGGTAGTATAAAATGAGGGTAATTCAAAGAAATTCTGATGAATTGATGTTTTGAAGAACCATCTTCCCAGAGGAATGGTGAAGCCATGTGAAAATTTACAGAACATAAACAAAGGTAAAGTAGGGAACTTCTGTGCTGTTGGAGAGATATATGAATTTATTCATCCATACCATCTATTTATTAAAGTGCTTTGGCCGAAGAAACATGAGGCAAACCTTTCTTTCCTCATGTGGCAAAAGCAGGTACTACTGTAATCAGCACTGGACCGCCACCAGCAGATTAGCACTTGAGACATGTAGCCCAAAAGCGGGACAGAAATGATGGATCTGGGAAGTGATTGATTTTTGAACTAATGTGTGCTGGAGAACCTGCTAGGAATAATACAAGCAGATATGGTCAAGACCAGTGGCAGGAGAAGGATCCTTAAATAACAAATTGAGCTCCCAGGATCAAGCAATAAAGGTGTTAAACAGTCTGGCAGGCTTTCCCAGGGCAATACATCACAGTGAGAGTTTAGGAAGAGTTTTGCAGGTTGACAATTTTGTATTTTACTTCTTTTTTCCTTTATTTGAAAATGTAACATACAAGTCCCAGGTATTTATTCCAGAGAAATCTCTGTACATTTCAAAACATAAATTTAGCATTTTCTCTGACCAAAAAAGCATAAAGAACTGAAAGGCAGAGTGACTGTCAAGTACCTGTTCCCATATCACCATTTCTAATCTGGCCACATTTACAATGTTGTAATCAGAAGGAACATTTAACACTGCACGGAGCCCCCTTCCATCATCCATACCTCCACACAGCTACTCTTGGGTGGCTATCAAGAGATTGTCACTGATTTCCTCTAATTTGTGGTAAAACCTGTATGAAGAAATTAGTTTTGCACTGAGAGAGCCAGTTCTGAATTTTGGCATTTGCTTGCTCTGTGGTCTGGACCACTTCCAGGAATGTTCCTTTTCTCCAGATTTGTGTTCTGTGGATTTGCTAACAACCCAATTTCTGCCAGTGTTGGTTTGTAGAGGAGAACAGGCAACATTGATTACTGCTGTAGTTTATTGAAGCAGTGGAAGAGATTGTGGCTTGGAAGAGATTTGTGGTCAATTAGAACCTGTGTGCTCTCCTCCATTTCGGGTTTCTCTCTTAGGAGGCTACAGATGTTAAGTGTCACGGGCACAGAATAAAGAACAGTAACTTCCAGGACAGTGAAAGGCAGATTTTATCTGGAACAACTGCTTGAATTTCAATATGGCCATTATTGACCCCCAGGTCCCATGAAACAGAGGAATCACATTCTTAGCTTTGAGCCCCACTATGGTCAAAAGTCCCTTTCAGTGCCAATCTGGGTCCATCTAAGTTTTTTATAGGGCTGCACACACTTGATGGATGAGGCAGAGATGACAAATGAATCAATATCATGTTCCCATTTTACAAGTGTTAAATAGGGAGTTTAAAAGATCATCACTATCCTCATTCCTGCTTTTTTCCTGAGTCTAACCGGTGTTCAGTCTCAGCCTTTGTCTTCACATGCTGCTACGTCTTCATATCTTTGTGGGACAAGTAAAGATTTCCATTGAGGTATAGGTACCTAGGTACAATAGGCCCAATGAACCATAACTGAAAGATAGGACTTAATTTTCTTAGGGGACAGACAATCCCAGTTTCATTAAAGCGGGAGGAACTATTTTAACTAATCCTGCATAGGTGAGTTGGGAAATTATTTGATAGCACTCACACCATTAAGGCTCCCTGTCTTGCCTACTGCACTGGCTATATTAGGTGGTACAGTGTTTTAAGGAAGGTCGTTCTTTCAGTAAAGACACTTCATTCTTTGGAAGCTTTTGAGAGCCTCTCAGACAAATATCCATCAGGAACAGACTTGATAGAATTGATACTTCACAGAGCAGAGGTAGGAAATAGATGAGTTCTGGAGGTTTTCTCCTGTCTTGTTTTCTGTTATGAACTGAACAAACTACACCTGAAAAGTCAGCAATTCAGCTCCCCCGCAGAAAGGCAAACCAGCAGGAGTTTAGCAAACAGCTTTCATGGAATTTAGGGACTGGAAGCGAGTATTTTGAGAAGAAACCAGAGAAAAAAGAGCACTGGGGATGGGAAAACACAGCTACATGGACTGTGGTACATTCAGTGGAATGTATTGGGGCCTACAGTAAGTTGTTTCATTCAGCTTTTTCTGTAAGATGCTTCCTTATGAGGCATTTGAGACCCTAAGGAACTTAATTACTGCCTAGTAAATGATAGTGGTACATGGTTAGTATTAAAGGTGGGGTCACTTATCAATAAACAGATGAGATAAAGGCAATCGAATGTTACTCCTCTTTAGGGTTTTAAGTGACCCAAGACACATGTTTTGATCCCAATTCATTTACAAAGTAGAAACCATACAGGTGTCAGTAAAAGTCCCCTTGCTACCAGGCAAAGTATAGAGAGTAAAGATGAATTTTAACTATTTTTTCATCCTTGCCTGGCCAAGGTGGAGACTTATTGACAGGCATGTGGGCAAAAGCTTCTGTTGCTGCTGCTTGCTACACCTGATTTTGTAAGAGGGAACTTCAGTCTTAAGGGCTGTCAGTTTGGCACCTATAATGAGCATGATATTCATTTCGAAAGGAAATCTACCAAAAAAAAATAAATGACAGGCTAAACTTCGCATCTCTACAAGCAGAACTGTTGATCTCCCAAGATAGTGTTCCCAGCCCACACACCCCTCACACTACCATGTGCTGTTGCTTCTTTTCTTTTTTTCCCCCAATCTTCCTCATTACATTTCCTTGGCAGAAATTCCACTGTGGATGCTAGCAATAGACTTGCCTTGATGATGCTCATCATAATCCCCTGTGACAGCTTAATATCTCATTATCAACATTAATAATAAACGTGTGTTTCTCTGAATATGCAATGTGAGAATCGAATATATATATGGGACTTCACACTGCATTTATTTGAATGTGTAATGGTTGGTATAAATGCAGCCTCAAAGTGCTATGAGTGAAGGACACGATTGGCATGCAAAACCAGGCTTGACTAAGAGCTGTGGCGCGGACTTCTTCTGTGCCTGAGGGTAAGATATTTGACCCCATGCAGACCCTTTTCCTTATTTTTTAAATCCCTCTTGCACTTTTAGGAAATGGTTTAAGTTCGGTGTGCTACATATTGCAGTGTTTAAATACGCAGTCCCACTGATAATGACATCTTAGTCTTTATATGAACATTGGAAAGTTACAACTACAAACTGATAAATACAGAAATAAAAAATCTGGTATTTGCATGTCTGAGGATATGTATTTATGAATAGTTAATGGCTTATTTTTCCCTTACATGCTGTCTGATTGTAAATATGGCTTTCCGAAGAAAGTAAACTTTTATTTTTATTTGAACATTTTCATTTCATTTAAAAGTTCCTATTTTTGAATGAATGAAAATATTTTAGTATAACTTCAAGTACAAAAAGCTCACACACTATCAAAACCAGTTTCATAGATGAAATAAAAAAGGCAGAGCATTCTTGTCATAAAATAAAAACTGGGCATGAGAGCAGGTCTTAAAAAAACTAATTTCTGTTTTTAATTTCTGATAATATTTTTGTTGGTATTTCAATTTCTCGTAGCCAGAGTTGTAAAGGTTTTAGAACTGCCTATAAAAAATAGTGGTCAAAAGGACCACTCCTTTAATGGATATTGGAGACTACAGCTCATTTGGCCTTACTGGGATGGAAGACATCCTGGCGGAAATAAATGCATGTTCATAGTAGGGGATTCTGGAACTCCTCAAACACTGTTACAGAAGAAAACTCCTTCATCCATGCAAAAGGTATATTCCAGTCCAAGGACAGGAGACAGTGTTAACAAAACCATATGTACTTGGATGAGTAGTCAGCAATGTGTTTACACTTCAAGCTAAATTTCACATGAAAGAAAAAAATTTTAAAAACCTGCAGAAGGCCAGAATATATGAAAATATTTCAATTTACTTTCTAATACAGGTTGATAATAGATACATTAATCTTAGCAACTGTATTCTGACCTCAGTCTATTCTGGCTGTCAAATTTTATAAAGAGAACATGACTGCAAAAAAGATGTCTAAACTCATTGAGAATACCTAGAAAACAATAGAATTAAGATGAGGAAATGTCACTCTGACAACATTTCCCAAAACAACTTATTGTGTGAAGCAGTTCTTGCATAAACTTCAGAAAATGAGACTATGGAGTGTGCTATTTAGAAAGGAGTCCAGTCTAGAAAGAAAGGTCTATGGGTGCTTAAAGTGTTATGAAACATCAAAAAGGAATGGTAAACTTTCAAAACAGAGAGGAGGACATGCACAAGGAATGCCAGCACCAAGTATTTTATCTGCTCTCCTATGGGAAAATAAAAAGCAATAAGTGGTTCAAAGTACAGTAGAAACTCTTTTTCAAGCGTGAATGCAGTGTTTGTTTAGTCCTTCACTGAAATATAAACTCAGCAGCTCCAGTTTCATTTGAAAAATGACAAAAACAATAGAAGTTTTTCAATTTACTAAGTTAAAAAGTCAGGAAGGCAGAACTCTTCTCCGCAGCCCAGATCTCTTCCCCACGCCTCCACCACCCTTTGGAATTCACTCTAAATACGAAGCTATCATTGTTCTTTGAAATTGAGTCTGCAAGAAATGAAGGTTAAACAAGCACAAGTGAATCTCATGAAGAAAGGACTGAATATAAACAAAACATTGTTTTGAAGTTGTTGTTTTTTTTACTGGAGAGCATTTCTCCCCTAAACTCTAACTCTAAAACTGTTTTCAGAACAGAAATGTCTTCAGAAACATGCCAGAATGAAGAATATGCCACTTCAAAGATTTATACATAAATTTGTCAGATAGCATCAATATGGTCAAGCAGCTGTGATTAGGAAGATGTCTAATGCAGAAATACCATAAAAATCCATGCACTAGAGGCCCTGAGTTTGATGGGCTTGGAAGAGGTCTTCAAGCAATGGGATCAGAGAAAAAGGAACAAAGATTTTTTGCTTCAATTTGCTCTTCAGTGACATGCACAAGCTTCTGTTTCCACTTTATTTAAAATCCTAAATAATAAAACAACTCAAATTACATGCCCAGTTTGTGTGGAATTGTCCCTTTTATGGGATATTTAAAGCAGTTTTTGCTGTTAAAACTAACTTGACATCCCAGCCGTAGGTACATCCAGGGCTGAGATGCAGCTACCCAAAGCAGATACTTGATGTCCTACAGAACAGAACCATTTTCCTGTGGTACATAACCAGCTCCCACGATATGCCACCTTCTCTCTTCTCTTGCTTTAGAGAACTGGAGAATTCCCAAAAATATTTCCTATATACTTGTCTCCTTCTGCTCCTTTCTAAGATACTTGGAAGACTGGCTTCAAATTACTGCCAGTGGCCTCCCACCAATGTCAAAATCATGTTAATTCGCGTGATAACTTGCTTGTTTCGTCACACCTGAAAAGCCTCAAATTGAAACTGAAACTGGCTGAAAGCTGTGTACTTGATTTAAGCTTAATTTCTTGCCTTAAACTTTCTTTAAATCACAGAATTTTCAGAGCCTTGTTTAGACAGAGGATCAGGACTGCAGAGCTTAAACTTGCTGAAAAAGGACTAAGCTGAAAAACTACTGCAGTATAAACTTTGTTAGAGCCTCTGAGTATCACTCTATTTTGAATATTAAATAAGAAAGATAATAACCCCGTTTCTGCCAATTTCTGTTCTGCTTCATTTGGCCCATGCAGAGTGTATTGAGATCTCCATCCATCCATGAAACCCTGGAATGTCTTGCTGGCTGGTATTATTATTAACAAATGAAAAGCATCAGGAAGCGCTATTCTTGCTAAATAATTTTTTATAAAAAATAGAACTAATGTAAAAGTTTGACTTGCTGGCCCAAGGATCACAGTTTCTCCATCTGGCGCTCTGTCTATCCAGCTGTCTGTCTCATGGTTCCCTCTCCTCTACTAGCAACAACTTCTGAATCTAGTAGCCAATTCCAAACTTCCTTGCCAAAGAAGTCAAGTCAAGGTACAAACATATTCTAGTTCCAGTTCTTGCATGATCAGCCATTCTTTTTGAAGATCAGCACATCCATAAGAGAGAAGGTTCAGTTAGCACCACACTGAGGGAGAAGATTCAGGGCAAGCTAATAGCTCTCTTCCTGTTTGGTCTGTCTTGACAACCAGTTTTTATGTGTAAGGTAGCCAATCTGCACGTGAGTTACTGGGAATCAACTTCAGCACATGTTAACTCTTGCCCAGAGAGCAGCAGGAGAGTGCTGAAGGGACATGACAGAGCTTTGAAGAGGGAATGAGGACATCAAAGATATGTTAAGGCAGGCGAACCCAATATGTTTTATGTAAGTCCATAGAGACCAGGCTGAGTGGAGTGCAGCTTAATACCAAATTAAACTAAGGTTAAAATACCATAGCTTCTTTAATGGTTAAGTTTTAACATGTTTGCCTTGCCTCTTGGTGTGCAATTGATAGGAATCATTTTACTACCAGTACATTGGGTTGAAGAACATATTAAAAACCCAGGGAAAGACAGATAAATGTGAAGAAGATTAAGAAATCTCTATGTGAATGCACTGGCTGACCAATACTTTTGAAGACTCTCATACAACTCCTTAACACAGAACCTTAAGTTCCTGTTAAAACACAAAGGAGTTTTCTGTGGACTTGCAGTGGGGTCAGGACCATAGCACAGGCTTACTGTCTGAGCTGTGATAATGCTAGGAAGAGGTACCTGTTCCTTTCATCCTGCTCCCATGCAGAAAGATGCTCTGCCCCTGTTTTCCCTCACAGATTTTGTGCCTATGGCACGTCTATTCTGATGCTGACAAGCCACATATTGTGTCATAGCAGAATATGGTATGCAGGTTATAGCAAGACTTGTATCAGACAGGGCACCAGTCCTAACAGTCAAGTCCTGCAGTGGGCAAAGAGAGAAAAGTAGGAAATATGAACAGTGCATTTTTGGCATGTTGCTGGAACAGGAAAAAAAGAAAAACAGGAAAGATTAGGCTAGAGGGGAATCAAGACAGACATGTTTTCCAGCAAAAATATAAAAAACTGAAAATCGGGACCCATCAAAAACATTTCATTAGAAGACAAACTTCAGCTCATCTTACAAGCATCATCTAAGCCGTTAGAGGAAGCCATTGCTGTTTTGGATTGTCACCTCATGCAGCTGTATTTTCTCAATGGCGGTTACAGAGCAAACGCACTCAGCAGTCTTTCTCTGCTGACTTGGCACTTCTTGGATCCCCGTGGATCTGTAAGTGCAGTTCTTATTCATCAGACTTGCACACAAATAGTTGTGTGCAGCAAAGCTCAGGCTTCACAGAAAACAATAAATGCTTTTGAAATTGTGTTGCTTTGGTCTGAATGCTCATTAGATAAGTCTGCTCTGGAGCCAAGGGACACTTAGCGATAGCCTCACACAGGTCTGATGTTCTCTTTTAGCTATACAAAGTAAATTTTAAGGTTTGTGCAAGGCCCCAGATTAACTGCTGTGGAGACTGGTGTCTTCATTCTCTTCACAGAAGTCTGTTGAGACAGCACAGCAAATTTTCTTTCAGTACTTTCTTCTGCAGTGAAAAGTTTCTTTCTGTTTCTCCTGCTTTCTGTGGGCCAGTCAATTGATACATCACACTTCTATGGCAGAAGATATTTTGTTGTGTTGAAACTTGTTCATTTGAAACCAAGCTGAACTTATGCACTTTGCATGAAAAGCACAATATTAATCAGAAAATAATTACTTCTGATCACTGAAGACCTCGGCATCCTAGACTTACAATGTCCTAGACAGGAAGTTCTGGAAGGGACATAAGACCATCTGGTCTAGGCTCAAAACAGATCCTGATTCATATGTAAGATACCTAACAGAAGCTAACTCACAAGCACTAGGTTAAGGTTTATTCCTTCTTTTGAACTGATCTACTGCTTATGGAACATGGAAATTATTTGCTGTTTATCACCCCACTGTGTGACGCAGCTCTAGCTGGAGTATCACACCAATCTCACCCATTCTGAGTGAGGTACTATTAATTGATCCCTCTGGACTTACTCTGTGAGTCTACTTCAGGCATTGATTTGTTCATTGCCCTCATCTACATTATTTCAACACTGAGTTTTTTCTTCCAGATAATAAAGTGGTTACAAGTTTTAAAGTCAATTATAGCCCTACATATGGAATAGTTAATATCAACAAAAAAATCCCCAGATAATTTAAAGGGTAGCTCTGAACATAATTTACAACATATCTTACATATTTAGATTGACTGCATCTTGGGATGCTTAAATTTGAAACAGATGGTCAGGTGATTTGAAAATCACTCAAGGAAATCTGGAAATTAGCTCACAGCCACATGAAGGAATATCTGCTAGGCTGAAAAGGGGAAAAAGACAGGGCTGTTGATTGGGCTGGAGAGTAAATGAGACTACAATAAGATATTTGGTTCCATAGACTGGAAAGAATCATTTTCTGGGTTATGAATATGATATTCACCATGATACACACTTAGGAAAAGAGAGACACATTCTGACAGGCAATGCTTAGTTGCAGGCAGTTTAAAAGCAGTGCCAATATAGAAACAGGAAATGTATCTTATAAATAAACATGACTAATGTATGAAGACTCCAGGAATCTGAAGTGACAGTTAAAGTGGCACCTTGTGGTTCATCATACTTGATCCCACTGTGTCAATGTCACAGTGGCAGCTGGTATCAAGAATCGCTGGTGGGGAAGAGGATAATAAGCTTCTCTCCTCATCCTCACCACCTTTCCTAACCATGTTATTCATATTTATGGGGGGTGGAAACTGGGACAGTGGTTTTGAAAAGCAGAAAAAAGAAGGGAAGTCTGGGTTTGCTGTACTCAGATCATGCCCTCAAGTAAAAAAACTAAGAAGTTTCAGCAGCAGGTAGGGAGGAAGACAATAACATTTATCCCTCCATAGCAATGCCATTCTTCTCTCAAGTTCTGGTCTGTGATCTCCTGCCCAGCCCTGCCCTAAAGTAACCCTGTTTTGTGTTGTGTATATAATTTAATTGACCTGTGTAGCTGACTACCTTGCATAATGGAGAATGCGGCTCCAAACCCATTCAGGCAGAGTCAAATCTCCCTTTAGTTAGATGACTGCCCCAGCCATTGAGTTATTGGGTGAGGAAAGCAGACATCAATGCCTTCTCCTTCTCCCATTAGGGGTCTGAGTCTTCCCAGGCAATGTATGGTGCTCCTAATATACTTTACGTGGATGCTGAATGTTCCCCTGGCTGGCCAGATCCCTGAAAGTCAGGTGCTGCAATACTTTCCATCAAAAGATTTAACCCTCCACTAGAGTGGAGTTGCTTTCTTTGGAGTCACTAGAGTCAGAATTGCTTTCTTTACTATTAGATTTTATTTTGTTCAAGGAGAGCCCCATGTCTTACTTGTTCAGTCTATGTACTAGATCATACTTTTCTCTGTGCCCCACAGTGAAATGCATATGCAAGAACGTTCTGAACACAACTTAATGTTCATCATTAGCTTGTCAAAGCCTTAGGTGGTGCATGTGACTTTCAGAAGACAAGGAATGCTGATGACCCAGGATACTACGGAGCTTTCTAAAGACTTACCATGGATCAGCGATAGCCACATAAAATGGAAATAGTTTGAAAGGATGTTGCTTTCCAGTGACATGTGGAGACCAGCACTTCTAATTGTATGTTATCTCCAGCACAGTGTGTAAATCGGGGTCTTGGTGAAAGACACCCCTCTCCTTAAAGATGGTACCTCTAACATTTGCACTTTGACAGCCTCAGCACTGGCACCCTCAGCACCAACAACTATCTAATGACTTTTCTCATTAGTACTGTATTTACATTAAAAGTTGGACTACAACTGTTGGAAATGTGTAAGTTAACTTTTCATCCTCTCCAAAATGTATTCATCTCATTGTAATATATACATGGCATTTGCACATTCATCAGTATTTGAAATCCAGTCTTTAAATTGTCCTATGTATGCACATTTATTTATAAGTTAATAAAAATATACCCTTTCCACATTTTTTTCTACAATGAAATAGCCTGTGAGCAAATTACATTTTCTTTTTACTGTTTACTCAGCACAGTGAAAGAATATATTGACTGCTAAGTTTCTATGACTTTTTCTGCTACAGCATAAGAAAATGGACTCCCACTCTTAATAATTTCAAGTATTTTCCTTGTTGTCCCATAAATTGTCACTGCAGCTCTGACCTCTGCAAATTCACAGTAGAAAGAATTAAGACACCTATTTATTTACAGTCATTTCCAAAACATCTGTGCATCCACATGCTTCTCACAAAAGTTTTCTGCATGGTGGGTGTTTCAATCATAAACCCACGTGGCTGGCATATAAAAAGAAATCAATTTCAAGAGCTGAATTTCTTAATTAGATGACTGGAGCCATATAATGGCCTGTGATCTAGATCTTCTATTAATCTTTTCCTCACTGTTCTTTAGTCACATGAGTTGTGCCACTGACTTCATCAAAACTGTACATATGGAAAAGGATACCATGTCACGTTGTTTGTTCCCATTTCAGTTCTTCAGTTATCTGCTGCTGGCATATGAAAGAGCCTACACAATCTGTCACTTTGTTAATGAGTGAATGGTGTAGACCTGGAAGCAGCCTAGTTCACCCTGCGCTGGAAGGATCTTGGTTAAGGCAAACTGTTTCAAAGTTTTCAAATTGTTCCCACCTCCATAGGTCAGCCTCGTCAGAATACTTTAGCCCCTGAAACAGGAGAAAGAAAACTGTCTAGAATTTGCTTTCTAGTAATTTCTTAGGTCAGTCATGATCTCATTAGTGTCACTAAACATAAAGATGTCATTTATACACGGTAACAAGACAGACTAGAAGAAAAATATTTTAAATAAACTCATTATTGGAACAAAAGTAAAAAACAGCAACAAAAATGTAACAAAAGAAAATCAAGCATGTATGGCAGAGAACTGTTTGTTGGTATTAAAAATTAAAATGGAAAATAAATGGCCTAGGAATAATTCAGGTCCCACACAACAGACACTCAACGCTTGCATGACAGCCAGCGCCACCACCTAGGCATAGGATAGAAACAGATGGCTCCAACCAACATGAGGTGAAATTGATGCTGATCAATATGAGAAGGGCGGACAACAAATCACCCACAGCCTCGCAAATGGCAAAGTGCTCAAGATGACCTGTGCCACTGAGGCCTGGATGGTTGATACTATCAGAACCGTATCAGTTTAACCCTTTCCCCACTGACAATATCAAGGTTACTCTCCACTCTAACATCTTACAAAACCAGATCAGGTTTGGATTTTGAGCACTGAGTTCAGAGGATTTAATCTCTATTGTAATACTGGCACAGGGCTCAGGCTCACGCCCAGACCTGCTGTTGTTGACATTTGCCAGCGTGTTGGCTAATGCCACCAAGGATGCCAACTGGCTTCTCAGGATGGACACATGACTGGGGGCACTTGGTCAAGCTCATATTACACTGCCCCAGGCAGGATGAGCACAACTGGTCTGTGGGCTCACAACTGGGCACAGTAACAAAGGCAGCCCAGCAGTAGTTAGAGAGTTACATGGGATTAGCTTCTTGCTTAAAGGACTGCCTAGAGATGATGATCTTGAGGGAGGACCACCACAAACCTCACCAGCTTTTACTAGAGCTGCAACGGCCGTGCCTTCACTAACATAAACACACAGAAACACATATGTTGGAACCAAGAAAGAGTGGCTTCTCAAATGAGGCATTTCACTCACTGCTGGGGAGAGCATGAAAGAGCAAACTGTGAATGTCAGGAGCTGGTCAGATCACTTAATGTGCTACTGGAGCCGCTTGTGGTAAGGAATCGGCATCAACGAAGTGGAAGATGGGCTAAGGACATGGTGTACTACTGTAGCATGCACTGTATTACTCTCAAGTGCATCAGTCACGCATGAGAATTTTTCAAAATATCAGGAAAACTGGTAAATACATTTTGGGTTAAGATAATAAATAATTTTAACATAACTAAAAGGTGATAGAAAATTAGCACAAGTTCATTTATAAAATGCCTAAAGGATTTCAGATGGGAAGATGCAAACCCATACTTTTAATCCAGCATAGAAAACAGTCAAGAAACATCCTTTTTTAATGACCTCATTCTTGAATGTACTCTACCACTAACCCAAAGTTGTGTTTGGGTAAATTGCTCGTTCTAGAGATTTCTGGAATCAATTAAACAGGAAAATAATAATTATTGTTACAGTTAACAGTTACTGCTACTTATAATAATTATCATAATGCTCTATCAGAGAAAATTACTATGATTAAGGCAGAAGCATGGATTTGTCAACATGGCAAAGTTTCTGGAAATTAAATGAGTTTTAGAAAAATTATATTTGCCATGATCCAGTGAAATGGAAGGAGTGTATATGTGAAACTGATGATTAGGCCATAAAAAGAGTCAACAATAACTAATTCATATGTAATAACATGCATTTATTTATAAAGTTACAAAGCCTGAAAAGTTCTTAGTGTTACAGACTAAATACTTGAGAGTGAACATAAGGCTGTCTGGATCACAGCGTCCTTTTAGTAACTTATGATTAAATCATGCTACAGATAGATAGCAAATAAAGCTTTTATTACTGGAAAATTATTTCATCCAGCACATAAAATTGCTGGAAGAGTCCTTTCTTAATTACAAATTTTACTTAGTTCTTTGGTACTATCGTGCAAATGTTTCCTTAGAAGAACAAGCATTGCCAAACTAAATTAGAAAAGAAGACACAGGTTTATGAGCTTTAAAAAATGGTTAAAGCAGTTTTCAGAAATGTATTCTCGGTGTAAGCCAGGGAAAAGAAGTGAAAGATCACAGACTCAGGTATGTCAGATGGCTATCATTTGTTTTGGTGTTAAATGATCTTGTGGCTGAACATTGAACTGGGCCACATCAGGGCCACATTCTCTAAAAGTGGATCTATGGGTCTTGGGATAAATCATAAAAAATCAGCCTGCCTCAGTATTAATGTTACCCTCCTTTAAAGGAATGTCATGAGATACTTTCCTGCTTTGGTTAAATACAAATATTAAATAAAATCAGAGTAGGACAAAATATATATGTAATTTTCACAGCAGAGATGAACTAAGGCAAGTTTGAGCTTCTCTGTTGCACAGCTGAAGTTACTCTCTTAAATAGGATTAATCTGTTCTCAACTGGTAGAAGTGAGTTAAAGAAATAATCAATCAAACAAACAAACAAACAAAAACAAACAAAAAACCAACCCCCCAAAAAACCCTTCTTGATGTCCTGTAATGTTTGGGGGAATAAATGAGAAGAGTAACAGAGGTAGTTCCCACACGCACTGGAGTGACTTTATAAAGGAGGAAGATGCCCATTTCGTTATCGCTTGATTTGTTGCTGTTGCCATCTAGTGTTTCACAGAGGGCTGCTGGGAACAATGCTGACTTCTGCCCAGTTTTGTCATCTCCCTTTTAATCTAGTTCCATCACACTTTTAGTTTCTCAGATCTGTAGAAATGATCCTTCTGTCCACAGCTTTTTTGACAACACCTTCCCTGAGCTTCCCTATGAATAAAAATAAGCCCAGTTGACATCAAGCCATAATTTGCATGAGCTAGTTTTGCCAAATTCTGGAGAATTTGCTTGGGATGCGTTCCAACACATGAGGAGTTGAAAGAAAGCATCTCAAGGTCAGCACAAAGAAGGAGGGTGTAAGTGAGAGAGGTGTAATCAGACTCATCATCGGCATGTCTCATGCTGTAACAGAAGAGCAAAACCCTGTCCCTCGCGTGGCTCTGTTGTATAACGCACAGCCTGGGTGGCCGGTACAGCAACACACGCTTGTTCGCGTGACTGACTCACATCCTCATACCTGCTGCTGCTGACACGGTCTCTGCCTTTGCAGTCCTACCAGTTTGTAGCTGCAGGTTGCAGGTTTGGGTATTTTGTACGGTCTGCGCCTGTTGTCGTGAGAGGCATCCTGGAAAGTCTCCCTCTGCACGGTGTATTGCAGCTGACAGGCTGGTCACGGATGTGCTGCCACTTCTGCTCCTCAGCAGCTCCTTACAAGATTACTCCTATCCTGTGCTCTTTTCAAGAAGGTTTTTGCAAGTGTCCTGTGCTGTGCTGAGCAGTTAAATGAAATGTTTCTACTGCATTTGAAGACTCCTATGACAACAGGATCCCATTTGACTGTATTACACCTGGGAGCACAAAAGCAACTGTCATTCATAGATCTCTAAAAGTTACTCCGGGCAGTAACCTGCGAAGAAAGGAATTAGTTTTAGGGTAAATGTGCTTTATTTCTTGCCTTCTTTCATCTGTGTGTAGGGCCCTGCACCCTGGCATAGCGGTAACTTAAAAGCATGACTATATTGCTCCATTGCATTTCAGAGAAACGGGTCGTATCCTGTCCAAATTAGAAGTATACAGACAATCACCTTTAACTACATACCACCAATAGTACTTCTGCTACCTTACCTAGGAAGTGCAAGTACTATTGCTGGCATAGCCATCAGATACCCAACGTGCCTTGTCTTCCATTCTCTACCTCCCAGCTCTGAATTAGCTCTACTTACAGGTTTTGCTGCATCTGTAAGTTAAACCCATCAAACACCATTACAAGAAAATTGCTGCCTTACTGTCAGTGACATAGGAACAGATTGACGTGTTCTTGTGTGCTTTTGGGTTATCTTCCTTTAACTTGCTGTTCATGGTATACCTCTAGGCTGGTGAAATGTTTTCAATCACACCTGTTTTAGTGTGTGAGGAGCACTTCGGACCCCTCCTTTGCCCTGGTAAGCCCTAGGGCCAGGACTCCCAAGTAAATTGTCTGACCTAATGCATCAAATACAGAGCTCCAGAGCCAGAGTTGCCCCTCATGAAGGATGGAGAGTGTGTCCAGTTATGGTCCAGGCAGTAAATCTCATAAAAAAGGAATGAGTGGAGACATAAATAACAGCTTCATTTTCCATAAAGTACTGCAGATCCCACCTAGTATCAGGTTCTGGTGTTTTCAAAAACATTGCTTTGTCTTTTGGGGTTTTGCCTTTTTTTAATCTGGTATTTTTCTGATTAGCAACATACACAACAATTTGATTCTTTCATACTGGAGCTGGTGGCAGAAAGGCAGCAGTGCAGTGTGATAACGGGACTCCTCAAGCAAAGAACAGGGTGATATTAAGAAACAGATGAGATTTCCAAACCCCAGCTTCATTTTTACTAATGATTTCCATACCTTCCTCATTCAGACAACTCCCACTGTAGCCTTTATCATGGTATTTTGAACAGAAAAATGGACTTCAGGGGCAATTTGCAGGAGCACAAGTGAATAAAAAAGAAAGTGGCAGCTATGGAATTTTCTGAGATAAGATAAAAAAGCACATCATTAAGTGACTTGATGAAGGTGAGCAAAGTTAAAAGAGGAATATCCCTCCTCGAGACTTCTTTCTTTGTCTAAGTAATTAATATATTATTGGCCTCAAATAAAAGGATTAGACAACTTTGTCTCTTACTTAGAGCAACCTTGCTAATAGTTATCTTGCCTTGAAAAAAGCTAACACTTTATATTTCTCTAGCACTTTTCACTACAAAAGTACATAGTTGGCAGTCCTTATTGCAACCACTAGGAAGAGCAAAATCCTCATGCACCTTTGAAGGGCAAATGCTTTGGCTGGAACATAGCAGTTAATTAATATTTTTCTTGTTCACAGTACTGCAGTGTCCCAACCAAGGTCACGGCTGCATTGTGCCAGGCACCGTAAAGGTTCATGGAAGGAGCAAGTTGCTGCTCAAAGCTCAATAGAAAGGAATGACAGCAGTTATCGCGCAGAATGGGAGATCATTCAAACCAAATAAAAAAAAATAGCACTCATTGCATGAGTTTTAGCTTAGGATTCCTCCCAACTTGCCGTGCTGCCTCATAGCAAAAAAAAAAAAAAAAAAACATGTAACACAAAATTCAGTGATTTTAGGTTAACCTCTAAAGAGGATAGGTATAATGGCAACTTAATTATCCTCCTGAAACAGCTGTTGATAGTTGTAGTCAGAAATCAGTTGGAGTTTACAAGTGGACAAAGTGAACATTATGGCCTTTGCTAAACTGAATGTAGCATTTTTTATTCACAGCAGAATAATCTTAAGTTGCATGTGTGGGAATTGCATGGTTTCCTCAGACTGAATACTCTTGTGCTGAAATCCTGGCCTGAATAAAAATGAGTTTTTCAAGCAATATTGAAATGGAGATTCTTATATAATGTATATCTCTGGGAATCTGGGTATACATGGGTAATGAATGTAATACAATTTTAATGAGAATTTCATTTTATGACTCAGGATACAAGAAGACATAACTTCTCCTAATATAATTACCTTTGATTAATCTGTGGGAGTTATTAATTTCAGACAAAAGTTTTGCTTTTTCGAATGTCCAGACTAATGAAATTACTCTTATTAGTTTGAGGGTAGATGATGACACAGATATGACAAGCAGTGAAACAGAGATGTATTGGACAGCTTACTGGAAATTGAAATTACAGCAAATGAATATTGCACATTGACCCATGAGCACAGTGGACCACTTTTCCGATGAGAATTCTTTTGTATCTCCCCTCTGTTAGCACTCTTAACATACATGCAACACAATCTGCTTTAAGCTATTACCAAGTACTTCTCTGAAACACAAACCAGGAATGAGAAAGGACTATAAAAAGAACAGAAGTATTCCGCCCAGGCATATTAACATTATAATTTATATTCTGTATTCTGATAGTGGCCAAGGGGGTGAAAGAAAATTGGTCTCCATTACGTGAGGAGTTTTTCAGACTCTCAAGAAAATAAAGTCTGAGCTCAGAAGAATTCAAAATCTTATTTCCGGCACCCAAAAAAATGAATATATGGAACAGTAGCAGAGAATTCAAAGAGGTCTGATGAGGGAGACAGTGTTAAGAAGGATATGGAGACGGATTGTACAACTGTTTAATCTCTTTGCTAGCAGTCTGCTCTGTTTTCTACAAGATCTCTTCTGCTGAAAAGGGGTGCAGGAAGGAAAGCTGCTTGACTGCCTTAACTGACAGATATTCCTTGCGTGATGTGTTTGTGCCTTTCCTGAGAGCAACCTGAGTGAAGACAGAGACTGGTAAACTTGGAGAGAACAAGTAAAAAGAGACTTTTCCAGGGACCAAATGCATCCTGCTCATATAGTGTTTGCTACAGTCCAGAAAGGAACTGAAAATCACTGGACTGTTCCCAGCATGGTAAGAACCAGACCTGAAAAGGCCCTTTGAAGAATCATAGAATCATAGAAAGGACCTTAAAGATCATCTAGTTCCAGCCCCTCTGCCATGGACAGGGACACCTCCCACTAGACCAGGTTGCTCACGAAGGGGGAATCTGATTGCAAACCCTTTTATTCCTATTGTATTTTACCCAACAGATCTTTGATTTGAAAACTTATTTTAAAATTCCACAAGCCTGTCTGGTGTTTGTGGTGTGCTCTCTCTCCACCTCAGAGCTCTGACTTACTTCAGGTCCCATCATACCCATGCACATACCTAAATCAGCTATAAAACAAATGTTAGGGGTGACAAATAATGAGATACAGAATTTCAGAATGTTTGTACCATGCTCCCACACAATGCATGGAAAAATCCAATTAATTTGATAAATTTCATATGTAGAAGAGCAGAAGTATCTGGTTAGAGGATGAAAGCCCAAATGAACATGTTACTAAATGAATTTGTCTCTGAAATAAACTAAATTCTGAAGTCCTCTCTTACACAAAGCTTGCACTAAATTTTAACAAGTTTGCCTATAAAGGGCTGGGAGAAAATCGAATATTATTTTATTGGATTTAGCAGTGCATGAATATTTCTCATTCTGTCACAATAAGATTATTTACTTGCAAAGAGGTACTAAAATAAAATATTATGAAAGATAAATGCTTATCTCTAAATGGCAAATACTTTCCCTATATATTCTTACTTTGGGGCACAAACATTACAAATGTGTCTTCTCTTTTAAGCATTATTTTTCCTCCAACATTTTTACCATTACCTTCCTATATTTGTCATTGCTAGCAAAATCCACCTCCAGTTGCATCTATATTCGTGGATGTCCTACTTGCAATATATTAGGTGAAGGCAATATATGAGTCAGGTACTTGCTTTTTTTTCTGTATTTCATACTGAAAGCCTTCTTTGGGGTCTACTACCAAAACCACCAAGAGAGACTTTTTGTTAGTTTCTCCTTGTAGTTGTACTTTACTTATTTTAAAGTTATCTAACTTTCAAGTACTTACGTAGGTGTTTATAAGTCAACCGAAATATAAGTGAATTTCTCCTTACAGTTGCTGGGAAGGGAGTGAAAACATATTTTTACTGAGCTGATGAGAGCTATACCTTGCCCACCTTGCATGTCAGAGCTGAGCTTTGGAAAGAGCCATCTCATATTGAGCCCAAGGATACCTGGAGACTGGCATACAGTTGAGACAGGGCGACAACTGCACTGGAGCTCCTCCGACCTTGAGTTAATTCCCAGAGGCTTTCCCAGACCTCTTGTATGTTTTTTTACTTAATGAGCGTGGGCCTCAGCTCCACTCTACAAAATGGGAACTATTCCACACTTCTGCACCACTCCTTCAAGTAAATTTTGCCTCAGCAGACACTACGCTCTTCAGAGCAGGAACAGCCACTCCCTGAGTGAGAGCACCTACCTTAGCAGGATTCTGCCCATGACTCTAAATGTTGTTATAACACAAATAATTAACACAAATAAAAGCCAAATAAAGTCAGGGACTATCAGTTAGATTTGCACTGTTATGAGTTGCTTATAGCCATCTGTCATGGTTTGGGCAGGACTGGCTGCTGAAATGAATGACAGATGCTCTCTCCCTCCACCTCTCTCTCAAACGACAGGAGGGAGAGAGAAAAAGAGACTTAGGAGTTTAGAAAAAAAACTAAACTACTTTAATGAAAATCTTAATGAATTAATAAAATAATTAAAAAAAAATAATGAAATATGTACAAAACCATATCAAACTCCCAGAATGATGATCGTATCACTGACAGGCACTGGAAAAGTCCCAGACTGAACTCAGCAATGGATGTGAGCTGGATTCCAGATCTGGATATGGGAATGCACAGATCAAGATCAGAGGAAGATGAACAGAGTCCTCCTCAGACACCGGCCACTGAAGAAAGAGAGCTGACCCTTTGATCCCTCATCTTTTATATTGAGCATGAGGCAGATGGGATGGAATACCCTGTTTGTCAGTTTTGGGTCACCTGTCCTGTCTGCTCCTCCCCACAGGTGCAAGCCCTCTATGCTTTTCTGCTGCTGACCCTCCAACGGGGCAAATAACCAAGTTAGCTGACCCTGGCTTATTAGCAAGAACCTCTCTGCATACCATTCCTTGGCATAAATTACAAATCATCAGGTCTTATCACTCTGAGAACAAACAGTGTCTCCACAATATGCTGTTAATTTCAGAGTTCAGTTAGTTAGAAGTGGCTTAGCTAAAAAGTAAAGTTACTGAACAGAAAATTGGTTTTGTTTTACCTCAAACCAGGACAGCATCTACAATAAAAGATGAAAATAACCATCCTACTTGATAAAAAGTAAAGATCTTTCACTTCTAGCATTTCCCTAATAAACATCTCACTGGTGCTCTCCCTCCTGACTTTTAATTATGGGTCTTGGTAAGTTCATAAGCATTAAACAAATATAATTTCCTTACTTAGGCAATCCTATTACAAGTGATTCACATGTACCTCACAACTTTGTGATAAAGGCAATTGTGCGTTTTCCTTGTCAGCCTAGAAATAAGCATTGTATAGAACAATCCTACTCTGTTTTCCAAATTACAGTGCAATAATAGGCTCATAGTTCCCAGTCACGACTGAGTTTCTGTATCTCCTACATTGTTTTCTTCTCTCTTTCATTTCCATATCTACATCCTCGTTTTAAGTTAAGAGCTGAAGAAGTATTCAGCAGCACAAACCAACAATTTCTCTTCCCTGTATAACTTTCTTTGCAATTTTAACACACTATTAAAGATGCTGGAAAGTGTGTGTATTAAAGACTGTATGTACGGAAAGCCAAATCTTAAATCTACTTTGCAGATTTTGTGTCTGCTCTTCCACCTCAGAAGACAACAGAATGGCAACATTTGGTTCCTGAAAATATAGTGAAAATCTGACAAGGGGACTTAGCTGCAAACCATGTAGATATTAGAATGGTGAAAGGCATAAGAAAATATAGTACCTTTAAGATATCACACTGCTGAGGGTGGCCCAAAGGCTAACTAAAGATGATCCCCAATTATAAAAAAGCACTACTCTGTATAAGAAATCTTAATGAGCAATGAAATTAGACAGTGGAGCTCAAAATAAAATTATTATATATATGCAGAAATCTCATTACTCAAGTGGTATGGAACATTCAACATAGAAACAGATCTGAAAGTAAAAGAGTAATAATTTATCTTTAAGTTTTCTCTTCAAATTAAACCTTTGTCACATACCATTTTTCTGAAGACATCCCGAAACACATAACTGGCACCATACCACCAAATCCATAATGCCACTTGTGATAAAAGGTATATAACTTTGTGTCCCACAGTGTCTCTCTGCATCATAAAATTTGCCAAGGATTATGTATTTCGAAGCAAAGGACTGAGCTCCAGCATATCGAAGCCATCTGCTGAAAGAATCAGACAGAAACTGCCACAATCACCAAACCACTAGATGCTGCCAGCTTTACCTAAAAGGAAACACAACATGTCACACTAGTCTGACATTCCCTGTTGTCAAAGAATATGACTCGCATACTGATCCAGCAAGCATCTGAGCAGCTTTAAGCACAGAAATGGTTCAGACTGATTTTGTCAACTGGATTGAAATAGAAGAAAAGGCAAAGGATCTAGGATCAAAGTGTTCCAGCTCCAGATTGTGGAGATACTATTCTCAGCAAAGGCCATTCATTTTGCATGCCCTGGCTCAGACAAAGGTCTCAAAGATGAGAATCGAAAATAAGTGACAAATTTATCACCTTCCAAAAAAAAAGCATAAAAAATTGATACTATTCTGTCACGCAAAGTCACCACAGAGGATTTGAAATAAAAGCACTATGTTGGAAAGAGATTGCCTGGCTTCTTTATGACAAGTTTACAATATTGGTTCTTTCAGTTTTGTCTATAATATAGACTATACATGGCCAAGACATGGAAACAAAGCTGGTCCATGCTCATCCACACTTTTTAATGTCATCATATTCCTGTGCCAGCTGGCATTTTTTCACAAATTGTTTTGGGAATAACATCGGTCAGGGACTCTTCTTGTTCCTAAGTATAGATAAGGTCACCCCGTTTGAGAGGAGGAGGTGAAGAGACTTTATCCAGGCAGATGCAAGCTGTGCCATGCCATCTGTCCTCTCGGCCAAAAAACAGGACCTTGCTTTATCAGTAGATATGTAGCCTTTCTGTCCATAATGAGAGGAGTTACACACATGGTTCTATATCATAGTTAAGTGGCACCCGCCTCCCTGAGCCCCTGTAGAGGAACCTTCCAGGCACTGATGGAAGCTATAATGTGTAGGAGGACAGTATCTCTGACTTAAGAAAATAATTTGCTCCAAGAGTTTTCAAATTAGAGAAAACACAAATTCCTTACATTTCAAGATGAAAATGTTAGTTGTCTACAAATCAGTAAAGAACTAGAGAATTTTCTAGTCTTTATGCGTTGCTCTAGTGATATTGCTATATATACCGTGTAAAACAGTGGCAAAGTGATCGAGCACTAAAAAATGGCTTTGTCAGAGCATTGGCTTTCATCTGTGGCACAGAAGTTGGCCATCTTGTGCCTGATGTAGTGCTGGACTGTCTTCTCTCTTGCAAGCAACTGGTGGTTAGCTTCCCATATCTTAATTTAGCAATAGTGTCTTTTCCTCTTTTTTGCCCTGTCATACACCCCAGGGTAAAAAAAAAAAAAAAAAAAAAAAAAAAAAGATAAAAATCTGTAGAGAATCACCATTAAGGGACACTAAGGAATGGGATGCAGAACCCTCTGAGCCAGGGGACTATTGAATGTGAGAGACACATCTGTAGCTCTCAATGGGCCCGTCTTGTACTCTTAGCGCTCCTTGACATCACATCACGCATCTTTTTTTTTTCTTTCCATACATGAAGATTTATTTTCTGCAGTTATTCCTCTCATCATGTCAGTGAAATAAAAACATGGAGCTATTGCCATATGCTGCATGCTGCCAGCACTCTCTTCACTCTATGTGCATTAAACTCAGCCTCAACCATGTCTCTGAACTGTAAATTCTTTGGGGCGAGGACCTTCTACCACTATGTGTTTGCAGAGTGCTTAACATAAGAAAAGCATATCGTTCCTTGGCTGTTAGGCATGACTATAATAAACATAATAAATAATAATAACCTTTTTAGCAGTCTATCAATTCCCAGAGATCAGAGTAAAACCTTGCAGGAAATGGGAGAGGCGCCTGCCCTGGGATACTTTCTGAGCCATTCTTAGCACAAATTAAGACCAAAAAGAAAATTGTTCATAATGAGCTCTAGATGAAAGTCTTTGCAGGGAGGGAAGAACTATACCAGAAACTGGCGGGAGGGTTCCTCCTGGCCTCATCTTTGCTACAGGCAAATGGTCTTGGCCTAATTGCAATTTTGTCTTTTAGAATTTGACAGTAATTGTGGCACAAGAGCAGTAAAGAAGGGCTATTGTTAGTGGTGTGTTCTTTTCCCTTTTGCCCAATTTTTTGGAATAGGGTTGTCTTTTTTTTTTCCTCTGTTTTTTCTCATTCTCTCCATCTCCCCAAACAGCTCTTACGGTGTTCTTTTCCTCCTTCCTACACGCTCTACTTCTTCCTCACTTCAGTCTCTCACTCTGCACCCCGAAATCATCACTCACACCCCCACACGACATGCAGCCATCCTCCCCTCCGCTTTTTCTCACAAAAGCTCACGTACGCCTGCTCTGTGTATAGTTTTCCCAGGTGGTGATTAATGAGAGCTCTAGCTGGAGCTAAAAGCTGTGATGAGTGTCTATATAATAACAAACATTAGTGCGGGCAAAGGAGGCAGAAGCATGCGTGTATCTTCCCCAGGCTGACAACACACTTACTATTTCATAGCAACTGATGTAAAACATGGAGTTCCTGGGCCTCATTTCAGCTGGAGTCCCCTCAAGGTCCTGTTAACTTCTCAGATGCAGGAAAAAACACAGAAGAGTCAGGCTCATATTATATTATGAGGAGAGGATCTGCGTCTCTCTAGCTTGATTATCATGCTAACTCTGTGACATCAAAGGGATTTTCTTACTGTTCAAATGCCGCAAAAGGAAAGCAGGAAAGGTTTCAGCCTCTGACAGTAGCAGTGTAAGTGGGACATCCCTCTTTCCATAAGGTGCTGCATGGGGCTGTGTCCCAGGGGTGTACAGAGGTCTCTGCTGAAGAAAGAGCTACCAGCTAGCTCGACCTGCCCCAAACACCCTCCTGCCATTCTCTCCTAGCGATCTCATTCAGTGCGTCTGCTTGTATTTCAGGCAGAAATCCCTTAGGTCCTTTGACGACGTGCTTTGAGGAAAACCAAGAAGTGTGCAAACAGAACAAGTGACATTTAATCTCTGCTTCTGCACTTTTAACCAAGAAGCTTGACAATATAACACGATTGGATAATGATTCAGGGAGCACTATTGGAGGGGGAAAATGCAAAGAAAGCAGTCAAAAGGAAAAAAAAAAAAAAAGAAACAAAAAAACAACCAACTGTGATCAAAACTAGATATCCATTAGGGCTAATTTCCTAATTTTATGCTGAGCTGGGGAGGAAAATTTTACACTGTTGTGGGACAGCTACAAGGGAACAGCTGAGTTTCTGTATCATGAAAGAAAGTTTCCCTGGAGTTGCCCTGATAATAATGACTTGAATTAAAAGTCATGATGTCAAGAGGCTATTTCTATATAAATGTTGTAAAATCTAACTGGACAAAAAACAAAAAAAACAAACCAGAATGAGATATTTTAGACTCCAGCTTACATTTAGAAAGTATTTTAGATTTACTACCTAAGTATTTAGATTTATCTACCTTTGTAGCTGCCATCAGAACTAGGACCAGGCTACACTAAAGCAGTTCCAGTGTATCGTACAAAGTGCTTAATGAACGGCCAGACCCTGCCCTTCCTGATATACTGTACAACCTGTTCACAAATGAAGACAGAATGTGACTTAAAGTGCCAACCGTTGCTCTGGATTGCCTTAATTTGACTACATTAGATCCTCTCACATCATTTCTAATCTTGTTTTCCTTTGTCTAAATTTGTCATATGTGTTATTGGCCTCTGTTATCTTTGCAGTTTGGTTTCATTTAGCTAACCTTTATGCCTTCCCCTTTTTTTACCCTACTTGCACTCACAGCTGACTTTGGAAAATGGATTTGAGATAAATGAGGAGTGAGCAGAGATCAGAATCTATTGTGCTCATTAAAAGACTTTCTGGCTGCTTTGCTCTTCAAGTAAATAGTATATAACAAGCAGTCTGATAAAAGATGAAGATCCAGGATAATAGAAGAACTTCTGCTGTTGTGAGAACAGTCAGCAAGATGATGAGCTTTTGTTTTAGCCTCGTACCAACAGACAGGTAACCTAGTCTTAGTCCATACATCACAAATCACATACACACATGGCTTTACCCAGGCCACCCATTAGGGTGGAATAAGAGCCAAATTACACCCTTCTTGAGGAAGAGTATGATGGGGTCACTGGGACCGTATTATCCCAAGTGCAGTACCATTTATTCTCTCTCATGAAAGCAGCAGGACCCATTTTGATTACATTTTGGATTTCGGATCCTAATAACCTCATTAGGAGATCATTATAGAAGAAACCTTCCTGGACATTTGGGTCTCAGACTTTTTCTCCTTTGGATATACACTGGATGCTTCAGCAGTGGGGAACTGGGATGGCTGTAGAATTTCTCTGTTTTCTGCTCTTGAGCTACCTAAGTGTCACTCTGCTCTTTATAAACAGTCCCTTGCTATGTCTCACTCTTCAGCCTTCTAGTAGAGACATACTGAGGGAGGTGAAGCCAGTAAGAGAGAGAAATAGGCTAAGTATTACTGGAGAAAAAAATGTTGTAGCATCTTTGAGGAAGATATGGCCTGGCTTGAGTCTGAACAGAGGAGGAGAAAGAGAAATTTGGGAACATCAGGGCATATCTGGAGAACTGTGCAGGATCTTTTTTGTAAATACGACCTGCATTTTGTCAGCCACTAAAGGCCTAAATACATCAACTGAGTCACCACCTCAATTAAAATGTTTCATGCATGACAAATTTGGTGGCCTTCTATAAAGGTGTTACAGCGGCAGTTGACAAGGGAAGATCAACTGATGTCATCTACCTGGACTTGTGCAAAGCGTTTGACACCATCCCACACGATATCCTGGTCTCTAAATTGAAGAGAGATGGATTCAACAAATGGACCACTTGGTGGATAAAGAACTGGCTGGATGGTCGCACTCAAAGAGTTGCGGTCAACGGCTCGATGTCCAAGTGGAGAGCAGTGACGAGCGGCGTTCCTCAGGGGTCTGTACTGGGACCTGTATTGTTCAACATCTTTGTCAGCGACATGGACAGTGGGGTCGAGTGCACCCTCAGCAAGTTTGCCGATGATACCAAGCTGTTTGGTGAGGTAGACAGGTTGGAGGGGAGGGATGCCATCCAGAGGGACCTGGACAGGCTAGAGAGGTGGGCCCAAGCCCACCTCATACAGTTCAACAAGGCCAAGTGCAAGGTCCTACATCTGGGTTGGGGCAATCCCAAGCACAAATACAGGCTCGGCGGGGAAGGGCTGGAGGAGAAGGACCTGGGTGTGTTGATTGACAAGAAGCTCAACATGAGCCAGCAATGTGCGATCACAGCCCAGAAGGCCAACCGTATCCTGGGCTGCATCAAAAGAAGTGTGGCCAGCAGGTCAAAGGAGGTGATTCTGCCCCTCTACTCCACTCTCGTGAGACCCCACCTGGAGTACTGCATCCAGCTCTGGAGTCCCCAACAGAAGAAGGACACGGACCTGCTGGAGCGTGTCCAGAGGAGAGCCACGAGGGTGATCCGAGGGCTGGAGCACCTCTCCTATGAGGAGAGGCTGAGCGAGTTGGGGCTGTTCAGCTTGGAGAAGGCTCTGGGGAGATCTTATTGCAGCCTTCCAGTATTTAAAGGTGACCTACAGGAGAGCTGGAGAAGGACTTTTTACTAGGGCATGTAGTGATAGGACAAGGGGGAATAGCTTTAAAGTGGAAGAGGACAGGTTTAGATTAAACATTAGGAAGAAGTTTTTCACTTTGAGGGTTGTAAGGCACTGGAACAGGTTGCCCAGAGAAGTTGTGGGGACCCCATCCCTGGAGGTGTTCAAGGCCAGGCTGGACGTGGCCTTGGGCAACCTGGTCTAGTGGGAGGTGTCCCTTTCTGTGGCAGGGGGGTTGGAATTCGATAATCTTCAAGGTCCCTTCCAACCTAAACCATTTTATGATTCTATGATTATTTCACTGTGGAATTGTTCATCCATTCCAGGAGAAGAATTTTTATCCAAGTCTGAGAAGCATGGCCTATGCTATTTCCCATGCCAAGGGCTACACTGGACAAATATCCTGACTATGAACACTTTTCTCTTTATAGCATTTGACAGCTATTTCTACAAATTTTATTTAGACACATAGAATCATAGGGTTGGAAGGGACCTCTGAAGATCATCCAGTCCAACCCCCCTGCCAGAGCAGGGACACCTTAGAGCAGGTTGCACAGGAATGCGTCCAGGAGGGTTTTGAATGTCTCCAGAGATGGAGACTCCACCACCTCCCTGGGCAGCCTGTTCCAGTGCTCTGCCACCCTCAGGGTAATGAAGTTCCTCCTCATGTTTAGGTGGAACTTCCTATACTCAAGTTTGTGCCTGTTATCTCTTGTTCTGTCACTGGGCACCACCAAAAAGAGCCTGGCCCTATCCTCCTGGCACCCACTCTTTAAGTATTTATAAGCATTGATCAGGTCCCCCCTCAAACGTCTTTTTTCCAGACTAAAGAGACCCAATTCCCTCAGTCTTTCTTCATAAGAGAGGTGTTCCAGTCCCCTAAGCATCTTGGTAGCCCTATGCTGCACCCTCTCCAGCAGTTCCCTGTCCTTCTTGAGCTGGGGAGCCGGACATAGTACTCCAGGTGCGGCCTCACCACGGCAGAGTAGAGGGGGAGGATGACCTTCCTTGACCTGCTGGCCACACTCTTCTTGATGCACCCCAGGATGCCCTTGGCCTTCTTGGCCACAAAGGCACATTGCTGGCTCATGGTCATCCTGTTGTCCACCAGGACTCCCAGGTCTCTTTCTACAGAGCTGCTCTCCAGCAGGTCAGCCTCCAACATGTACTGCTGCATGGGGTTATTCCTCCCCAGGTGCAGCACCCTACACTTGCCCTTATTGAATTTCATAAGATTCCTCTCTGCCCAACTCTCCAGCCTGTCCAGGTCTCTCTGTATGGCAGCACAGCCTTCTGGTGTGTCAGCCACCCCTCCCAGCTTTGTATCATCAGCAAACTTGCTGAGGGTGCACTCTATCCCCTCATCCAAGTCGTTGATGAATATATTGAACAGGACTGGACCCAGTACTGACCCCTGGGGAACACCACTCGTCACTGACCACTGGATGACTCTGCGCCCCTAACCACAACCCTCTGAGCTCTGTCTTGCAACCAGTTTTCTATCCACCTTACTGTCCATTCATCTAACCCACTCTTCCTAAGCTTCCCTATGAGGATGCTGTGGGAGACCGTGTCGAACGCCTTGCTGAAGTCAAGGTAGACCACACCTACCTCTCTTCCCTCATCTATCCATCCAGTCACACCATCATAGAAGGCTATCAGATTAGTCAGGCATGATTTCCCCTTGGTGAATCCATGCTGAGTACTTCTGATAGCCTTCTTTTCCTCCACGTGCCTTGAGATGACGCCCAGAACAAGCTGTTCCACCATCTTTCCAGGAATGGAGGTGAGGCTGACCGGCCTGTAGTTCCCCGGGTCCTCCTTCTTGCCCTTTTTGAAGACTGGAGTGACATTGGCTTTCCTCCAGTCCTCAGGCACCTCACCTGTTCTCCAAGACCTTTCAAAGATGGTGGAGAGTGGCCCAGCAATGACCTCTGCCAGCTCCCTCAGCACTCTCAGGTGCATCCCATCAGGGCCCATGGACTTGTGAATATCTAATTGACCTAACTGGTCCCTCACTTCATCCTCCTCAACCCAGGGGAAGTCTTCCTCTTTCTCCGTTACTTTCTCCAAGGCCTGGGACTCCTGAGGGCTTAGCCGGGTAGTAAAGAACGATGCAAAGAAGGCATTCAATACTCCGCCTTCTCTGCATCCTCCGTCACCATGGCTCCTGTCTCATTCAACAGTGGGCCCACAGCTTCTCTGGTCTTCCTTTTCCCTCCAATATACCTGAAGAAGCCCTTCGTGTTGAGCTTGACATCTCTTGCCAAGTTTAGTTCCAAGGCGGCCTTGGCTTTCCTTGTTTCATCCCTGCACACTCTGGCAGCATTCTTGTAATCTTCCCAAGGGGTTAGGCCATTCTTCCACTGAGTAAACTTCCTTCTTCCACTTGGGCTTGTTCAGAAGCTCCCTGCTCAACCAGGCAGGCCTCCTGCGTCCCTTGGCCAATTTCTTGCTCTTTGGGATGCACCGATCCTGAGCTTGGAGGAAGTGGTCTTTGAATACCAACCAGCTTTCTTGAGCCCCTTTGCCTTCCAGAGCCCTACTCCACGGGATCTCCCCAAGCAGTTTCTTGAAGAGATCAAAGTTAGCCCTCCTGAAGCCTAAGGTTGTGATTTTGCTTCTTGTTGTTTCAAATCTCAATTTAAAATCTGAATCTGATGGAAACGTTCTCTTCTAGGCAGATACGTTCAAAGCTGGACTTCAGCCCAGCTGGAACATTTAGTTTTTCCCCACTGAGTTATATGATCTTTTTAATGGAAATGTCATCTCCACCTTAATTATCGCTGTACAAGGAGAAGATGTTATAATATTCATGACAGCAAGTAAAAAATAACTAAATGTAATATATGGTATATCTATTTTCTAAGATTATTGATCTCTGTGGTAGAGGCTCTTGGCAACATCCAGTTTTGGAATTTTTAACAGTGAATTTCAAAGAAACATAAATGGAGAGGCAAAGCCTTATTTAAGTGTCCGGTTTGGGAGAATTTAATCAAAGATGACACTGTGCCTTAGTGTTTCTTAGAATTGAACACTAAAACTCTGGAATTCTTTTCCCTGGGGCTTGAACCCTATTTTTACAAGTTCCTCCTTTTGCTACATTGTATCTCCATAGAGAATAAAGATCTACTTTTACCCATTTCAGAGCCTAAATTTTGTCTCTTTTTGTTTATTATGCCCTGCTTTCCTTAAAGACAATGGCAGGTAATGTTACTGAACATGTCTCAATTGCAATAGAATCTTAGTATTTATGGACTTTTCTTTATACTTAGAGGGTAAGTATTTATTTTACAGTAATTCTGTATCCTTTAAATGTTGCTGAATTTTTTCCTTATCCCTGACATAATTTTTTTTCTTCCAGCACTTCAAGACCAGTATTTCTAATCCCATCTTTTCTCTTTCCAGATTTTAACATTGTTATTATGCTTCCCCTCAGATTACATAGACAAAACAGTACCAGTTCACTTAGTCCCTCTTCATGGACCATTCTTTCTAGATCTGTGTTTAGTATAATTTCAAAATAGTTTTAGTCTCCCACCTCCTGAAAAATCAGCCAGAAACAGCTAATAAAATTTCCCCTTTAATGAAATTGCCCCGTGAACTTGCTCTAGAATAATCTCCATAGCTGTAGAAGGATTCAAGCTTTATGAATGTTTTGGGTTAAATTTATTTTTAATTTGAGCATTTTAAATAAATCATTAAAGAGAGAGTAGGGTATGGAAAGGGAAGTGGAAGCTGCGTAAAGGTTCAACACTAATAGAGTCATCCTACCACAGTAAAAGAAAATCTGTTCCTACTTTTTTTGTGAAGGTTTATTAATCAGTTATTTGAATAAGCTATATCAGGAGCAGCATATTGAATCTTTTATTAAAAAGGTGCCACAGAGAAGCACATTACATTAAATGACATAGAAGATTCTCATAGATAAACAAATATTAAAATCCAATGGAGACGAAATACTATTTTTCACATATATATAGTCCATGGTTATTTATCTTCACTTCAGTATACAGGCACTCCAAACAGGGTTTAATACCTAAGTTTTGACTGGACATGGTCTATATGATTAGTTTCCAGTTTGCTCTTTCCATTTTCCTAATTGGTAATTTTTCAGACTTTTTCTGTTTCAGGAAACAGCTATGCTTTCCACTGGAGATAACACAAATCCTTAAGAGTGACTTTAAACTTGTAGACTATAGGTTGACTTCTATTAGTCACCTTTCATGAAGACTATTTAGGAGTAGTCCATCAAACCATCAGATTTCTCAGATCACAGGTTTAAAGCTGCCTGCAGACACAGTCTAACGATAAAGCTCATCAAGCCTAGATAATAGTTCATAAGTAATTGAAACTAAGACATCAGCACTTATGAAAAAGTTAGGAATGTGTTTTTTTTTATTTTTAGTTTTTTTCAACCTGCTGTTCTTATGTGCATCACCTAAAATCTGACCTTACACAAGGAGACAAAAAAGTAAAGCATCCTTCCTGTTATCCTGTTTGCTTTGTGCTTTTAACAACACTTTACCATGTGTTTGCACTGTGAGGACATCTTGGGTCACCAATCTATCACCTAGTGTACTGAATAAAAAAGGAAAAAAAATTAAACGCTACCCCAGACTTAGTACAGGTACAACACAAAGTGCACCAGGTACATTATCTGTAAAGATAAAGCAGGCAACAGGACAGATGGCAGAATTGAATGATGGTGAATAGTCAGTACCCCATACTGCCTGCTGGTAATTTGATTTGTCTGTGCAGATCTTCCAGCATTTCTAAAGAATAAGAAAATAGGATCACAAAAACCTCCAGTTGACTGCAGATTTTATTGAGACCTCTTAAATCCTTAAATAAACACACAAACAAACCATAGGTCATGTACATAAATATGCATGTAAAAGAGCATGTATACCTTTACACATGATTCATAGAGCATCCTACACCCATGTGCCCAGCATCTCTATACCAAAGCGCATTTTTTGCAGAGGGAGTAGCACAAAACATACAGAAAATTCTTACAGAAAAGAGATGCTTCAGTAGTCTCTGTCTCTGCAACCTCAATTTATAAAGCAATAGTCAGTTAAACCTGCACAATTCGCTCTGTGTTATCATGTACTTTTTTGCAGTTTACTGGTAACACACAGACACACTCTTTTGGTTGTACTTATACCCTCTGGACTGGAATATCAGACCTTTATGTTCCTGCTCAAAATTCTAACAAATTGAATTACTATGAACCACCCTCAGGAATTTCATTGCCTGAGTCTGGACAACTACCAATGACATTCAGGGATGGACATTAACATGAGGTGCTCAAATGGTTTTAAATCTCTAGCTCTGCCTCCTTCTCACTTAAAATATAAATGGTCAGCTGAACTTTAGTGCAGATATAATCAATAGGAATCAAGCAGAAGGGAGGAGGCCGTGGCAGAGTGGATGGATACTTCAAAAGAGTCAATTTCAATACACTTATGTTTTTCTCACACCGCAAGACTAATTTGCCTCATAGACATCAGAGTATTCTCCATCATGAATTAGTGTCTTTTATAGTGTGGCTCTTCACCTTTTTGCTTGCCAGATAGGGTTTGCAGTGGTGCTACTTTAGCCTTTGGATGTAAGGAGGCATGTACGTGCTTTGTAACAGTCAACATTTCCTGAAAATATTCAAAGTTTCAGGCATGTTCACTGCAAATAGAAATCTCCAAAACCGTGGACAGTTTTGGAGAGTGTGGATTGCATAAAAACTCCAGATGAACCAGTCTTGCTCTTTAGTTGTCAAAGTGGCATATTTCTTGTGTTTAAATTTCTCTTTTTGTGTCTGGACATTTATTTCTACCCTTCAGGATCACTTTCCTACTGTACAAAGAAATTAATCTGTGAGAGCTATTAACATAAAGCCTTTCTTCAATCTTCAGGTATGACTTTCATTGAAAATGAGGCATGTTTGCTGATGTACAGAGGCAAGAAAGAGTACCCTTCAATGGTTTCCCCAGGCCAAAGTTATTTCTGCACTGAAGGCATTAGCCAAAGCAGCTCACCTGTACATTAGGATGTACAAAAAAGATGTAGACCAGAATAGAAAATGCAGAAATTTGCCATGCCCAGGATGACAGATCCTCTTTTCTCATCTGCTGCCTGTCCAGGAAGAGTATTTGTAAAGTACCTACTTTTGACATTGATGTTTATTGACAATTCATTCCTGTTGCTGTGGATGCAGACTGCAGGTACTCTTAGTCTCCCAAATGCTGCTAAAATATGAGTTATCCTTACACTTATTCCTTCCACAACCCCCAGAACTTCAGAGTTTAAATTCTAGCAGACAGAGACAAGATACAGTCAAATAGGACCCAAATTCCAACCTGAATAAATTTACATATTAGTTATGGGTTTGCTTTCCTAGTTCCACAGTGGTACGGAGATGAGAAGCCTTCCTTAACTTATCCTGCGATTGGATGTATTTAGGCAAAATGTGCCTGACTCTACGATTCTGTTTTTGATCAGAGTTCAGATATGCACTATCAACTATTTATTGATGGGAATGGAAAATATAGGACAAAGGGAAGTCAGAAGAATGACCTACAAAAGAAAGGGTCATATAGCCTCCAAACCCATGCCCTTAGTGCTAGTTGATAGAATACAACTACACAAGTGTTGGAGGGGCAGGGGGAAGAACAGTAGCAACATGGCTTTCAGTTTTACCTAAGCATCATTATATAGTGCTTTTTAATCATGATGTGGCTGTGCAAGTAGCAAAGTTCGCAAAATTACCAATGAAAAGTGGAATCTGTTTCTTGCTATCCTCATAAGGCCTCACTCTTCCTGCTCTTCAATGACCTCGTCGTCCAGAAACACAATGATCTTCTCTTCCTTGCTAATCTCTCCTGACTACCTCTTTTACCCCCTGCCAGTAAATTATTCAAAGTATCCAGATTACTCTTCCTCTTTTTATTCTTTTTGTGCAGGGAGAAAGTCCATCATTTATTTTTATTATTTCTTCCTGAATCAAGGGATCTTTAGAAAAATACTCAACCCCTCCCACTTAATCATGTTAGCACGCTTTTCCCCTGTGATATGTAGATGATGAGATTAGGAAATTCTCTCTGGGTACCCTGCACACCATCCCGAGCTCAGTCTGTGCCTTGGGATGTACAGACCTTCCAACAGCAAGAGAAGAGGCAATGGCTGTATCTCTGCAAGGGTCAGCACATGTGCCTCGAACACTAGCAGATCCGAGGTTGATTTTGCCCTTTCATGCTTTTAAGAGTGAGGATAACATGAAAGTGTAGGAACAGCTATATTGGGTCAGACTAAAGGTCTGTCTTGTCCAATATTCTCTGTCCAACAGTGGCCAAGAGACGCAGGGACATGCAGGGACAGCATATCATGATGTTGCCCAGGACACCCTTACAATCTCTGCTCTTTGCAGTCTCAGACTGCCTGAGCCAGCATCCGTACATTTCCTAGTCCTTGATATTTTTTTTTTCTGTTAATTTTCCCAGCTGTTTGCTGAAGCAGAGTTAACTTCTAGCATCCACACTACAGTGACGAGCTCCCATGCTATGGGAATAAGCAGCTTTGGTTTCTTCCTTTAATCTGCTAGTTTTGTATGATGCCTTCTCCAGCACACACTGGAAGAAACAGCGAACAGGCATTCCATATTCATCTTTTCCTGTCACTGGTGGTTTTAAAGACCTTTATCATACTTTCTTTAACTCACCTGCCTTCCAGCCTGAAGAGCTGCCATGAGATCATCTCTGTAAGCGATGTGTTATCACTGCATGGGCCTGCACTAACCGGCTTTGCCGAGAAACATGGTGCCGCACTGACTGGGGAGGCACACATTGCAGCTGGTCAGGGAGGGGGCTGAGGCTGTGGTAGTAGGTAGTGCCGCCAAACAGTGTTAAATCCAGGCTAGGATTTTATTTTTTTCTTTGTTTGTTGAGTACATTAGGCAATAGACCCAAGATGGTCTTACTGTGCATTTTCAGGGTAGGTGGGTGTCTTTAGACAAACTGTTGTAATCCCATGGATGTCATGGTTCACTAGTGGCTGGAAGCCACTGGGTTCATTCTTAGAGCCCATTGCACTGGCCAGTGGTGCTCCTGGGGACTGGGGCAGCTTCCCTGCAGCTGGCAGGGCAGGGCCTGTCCCACTACCCCCAGCAAGAGAGCAGGGCAGGCCCGGGGGCAGCCATGGGCAGCCTCAGCCTCAGGGAACAGGCTGGGACGGAGGTCAGCACAAGGGTGGAGTATATGGGGTGTCCATGTCCAGGTGTCAGCAGGGGTCTGCGGGGCAGCCTCTGTGCGGAGGTGCCGGGGCTGCCCCGTGCCGGACACAGCCGGTGCCAGCCGGTGCCAGCCGGCTCCAACGGCCCCACCGCAGGACACAGCTGAGCCCCTCAGCCAAGCCGGGGGCGCCCCGCGGGGGGAAAAGAGGTTTGCGGCAGGGCCCAAGGCGGCCCGGGCAGAGGAGGAGGAAGCCCAGGAGGGAGCAGCAGCAGAGGGAGCCCGAGGGCGGCGGAGGAGGAGGGCAGGAGGCGCTGCAGGCCCGGAGCAGGGATCCCCTGCAGCCCTGCAGAGAGCCCGCTGGAGCAGAGGCCCAGCCTGCAGCCCGGGGAGGGCCCCAGGCCGCAGCGGGGGGATCTTTCCTGCAGGAGCTGCGGCCGTGGAGAGCCCCGGCGGGAGCAGGTTGTCCCTGAGGGACTGCAGCCCGGGGCAGGGCCCGTGCTGGAGCAGGGAGAGGTGTGAGGAGGGAGAAGCGGCCCAGAGGGGCTGCCATGGACTGACCGCAGCGCCCATCCCACCCCTGTGCCCCCCGGGGTGGGGAGAGAGGTGGGAGGAGAGGGGGGACAGGGAATGGGAAAGGGAAGAGGAAGGTGTTGCTTTATTTTGTCTCTCTGTTGAGTCTGTTTTGCTCGTGGCAGTAATGGGTGAATGATCTATTTGTCTGTATCCCAAACCATGATCTTTCTCATTCTATTTTCTCCCCCTGTCCTGATAAGGAAGGGTAGTGAGGAAGCCCTTAGCCAAGGTTAACTACCACAGGAGGTCAGGATCAGGCCTGGTGGGGGGAAATGAGGTCAGACACAGCTTGGGATGGCTGGGCAGGACCATGGGGCACAGACCAACAGCCTCAGGCTGGATTGAAAAGGGGCCTCTGCACCCATGGGCAGGGATGTGAGAGGCACCGGATGAGGCAGGTCAAGGCCAGCATGCCCTGTGAGTGCTCTCAGGTCCAGGACACACGTCTTCCTTTAGTTACATTTGGAAGGAACCCAGCTCATGCCCTCAGAGACTTCTGCACAGTGCAAACCAAAGGGCACTAAGTAGAAAGAATGAGGAGGCTTGCTTTAAGAGCATGCTCTCGATGTAAACATGCTAATGCTTGCACTCCAAGCTGTTTGGGTACGACATCATCCCTCCATCCACCCATCCACCCGTGTGTGGCCACAGTGTCTCCCAGCTGGTCTGATCAGAGCTGCGTAGCTTCCCACTGCCTCCTTCATCAAGGCTGCTCTCTCAAACATCGCCATGCTCCAGAGCTGTTCAAAGCTATTTAAAACACTGAGCGTGTTCCCTTAATCTTACGTTCCATAACAAAAGTGCAACAACGTATTTCTTCAAAATAAATAAAACAGGCCAGCAACAACAACAATAGAATCCTCAAATACCAGGACTAAAAAAAAAAAAAAAAACAACAAAACAAACCAACAACCAAACCCAAAACAAGAATATTCCACAAAACAAAGCATTCTGCCAAACACCCTGCAAGGGAGGATAAGCAAATAAAGAGCATATGAAAGATATTACTTATGTTTCTTAGTGCACTTCTGGGAGACACTCATGCAACAGGGGGAATGGTCTGGATGCCGTGGCTAACACGCCTGCTATCAGCAGAGAAAAAGTGAGATGATAATAACCCCTACTGATGTATAGTCAAGGGACATGAGCTGACAAATAGGAGTATGATTCATGATCCTTGTGTTAGAGGGGAATGACAAATGATTGATAATATGTTTCCACATTGGTTCTGACAGGTGGCTTGTGGAAGGAGAGATCAATCCCTGCTTGTGAAACGTGGAAAGATCTCAGCACAAGGTAAGAAGGCAGCAGCTAACATGTGAATTATACTCTACAGTGTTTGAGATCTTCTAAGCAGCACCTGTGCTTCCCTTTGGGCATTTTATACAGTAAACACTCTATTTTCCAAAGCATTCAACATCCTCTGCTTTTCCCTGATGCTCCTGTGTGTTCAGGGTATTGAAAATCATACCTGAATGGACCTTCAGTAGGCCATATATTTTTTAGCAGGGATTTTCAATAATTCACAGAATCAGGCCCTAAATATGCACAATATTAGATGAGACATTTTCCAGTCTCTTTACCGTGCAATTACAAATGCAAAGAGCCTCTGGTTTCCTTTCCACGTAGCAGCAGTGTTTCAATCTCCCAGCCATATAAAATGCCTAGCTAATTGGACTGGTAGAGGAAAGGGGGATTTTTGTGTTTGATAAATTAATCAGTGAGCACTGCTGTACATTTCCCACTAAAATCCTTAATTAGACTTAAAATGCCAAAGAATGGGATTCTTTATTTTTAGCCAGGAGTTTAGTTTTTAATTGAAGGGATGACTTTTGATCCTCCATTAGCGAGGAGAGAAGAAAGCCTTTCAAACGGAAGCGGCACCCCAGCTGTTGCTTAGCGTCTGAGAGGTTCAGCACTGCACTTCCATGAATCCCAGGAGCCTATTGATACTTAGCATAAACACACTAAAAGGATCAAATTGACATTCACACAAGACACAGTCCAAGAAATCACAAAAGCTTTTAATCCAAGCCTCCATGTAAAAGGATAGCTTCTAATTAGCAGTCTAGACTAATCATCAGTTTAGTTTATAAAAATGAAGCTATCAATAAAGAAAGCAAAATTTGAAATGTTGGTAGAGGCCAGGCATAAGCTGGAAGATCATTTAGTCATTCACTGTCCATGTCTTTCTTGCTCAGTTTTTCAGTGTTTCCAGAGCTTTTGTAACCAATGAAGACAGCGAAATCTCTGAGGCTTCATTGGTTGCAGATTTCACACACACAAAAAAGGCAACCAGGACAACAACCAGGGCAAACGAGGATATCCTGTAAGAATTCTCTATAGATCTTTACTCCTGCCTTAAACTTCTCAGATGGAGCTATCACTTAGCTGGACCCTTAGGCAATGTTATAGGGCAGCTGCAAGTCAAGGTGAAATGCCACTTACATTCTTTCATTAACCCTCCCGGGCCTGTCATTAAATATGGCAGGCTTAGCATTTTTCACTTCAGATGAAAAAGCACGGCTAATCCCAGGAGGCAGATTTTTTTCGATGTCTAAATTGATGAACAAGACAAGGTCAGCAATTTTCGGTTTATTGACAGAACTCTATTTACTTTTAGAAGTATTGAAATGGTATTTTGGATGCCCTGGAGCAGAACTGTGACCAAAACGAAAAGGGAGAGGTTTATGAGAACCATTGCCATTATGCTACCTGAAGCATTGTGAGTGGCTTTTGTTTAAATTGCTAAAGCATAAGGAGATATTTTGTGATTAGAAAATATTTTCATAAGAAAAGAACTTTAATAAATGTGACAGCACAGGATAGATGGAGACAAACACAGAGAAGCAGAACAATAGAGAAAGAGCAGAAACTGCAGCCAACCACCCATTTAGAGTTAAATATAGGTTTAGGTTTTGATGCAAAAAAATGTGTGTGGGCTTTCTGCTTTGTTTGAGGTTTGTTTGTTTGCTTAGGAATGATTATCACTAACAAGCTGATTAACTGATCTGGACTTCAGTGAGAGAAACAGAGCTGACCATTTCAAATCTGTCCGTCATTGTAGCAATTCAGTAATGATAGTTACTGAAAGCCACAGCTGAGCTCCACTTTTGTTTATAAAACCTCAGTTTTTTCATAATGAATAATAATAATAATAAATAACTCCATATTGCTGCAGGAGCCAGGGCACGGTTCGTAAGAACTGGATTTTCTCCTTTAACCATTGCTGGAATTGTTTTGCCCTGAAAGGCCCTGCCTTCAGCCAGAAAAACAATGGGTTTGCTTTTTTTAAAAAAAACAAGTGCAGAATATCTAAAAGTAGGCCAAAAAAGAAATGAAGAGAAGGCAGTAAATGTTGCTAATAAAGACTAGCAAGTCTAATTAAAATCTGGAGCCTACTGAATTTAGTTCAACCCACTAAATCAGTGGCAGAGAGCTCTGATCTGAGCAGGGGACTTGCAGCCATACAGTTGTGACTGCATCTCTGCCGCTTAGGGTTCTTGGTAAACTGACATTCAACCTTTGTTAAAACTGAAAAAAAAACCCCAATACCTGCCTTGATTTTACTGCAAATGAACTAATTTCTGCTAGCTAATATGAGTGAGGACCACACCTTTGTCCCCAAGGAAGATGGAGTTTAAGGACATACATCCTTCATAAGATGTATATAGTTTGTTTTGGGGAAAGGTGAGCTGGGATCCTACAGTATGACTAAGCTAACTCCTGGGGGGAGGTTTTATTTTTGGTGAGGGTTGTCCTGCAGGCACCCCACCTATTCTAACCAAAATGATCTGGTTACTAAGCCCTTGAAGTAGGCAGCATTTCTGCATCCTGATTGAGTCCCAACATTAGGATGTCTGGAAAAGAAACCTGGGTGCCAGCAAAGAAAATAACACCAAAACTTTGGGGGAAGGTGGCTGGGGTTGAATCTGTCAAGGCTGAAACATGCTTCCAGGGTTGCTCTTCCACTTCTCACAGTGGATCAACTACCTTGACTGGGGTTTGAAATAAGTATGGCTGCAGCCTTTATTCCTGCATCTTTGACAAGTGTCCCCAAAGCCACTGAGGACATTTAGAGAGAAGGGTATCTACCTTGACATCTCTGAAGAAGCCAAGCTGCTAAGAGCCAGCAGTCTAGATTTGCACAGAAGCAGGACTTTCTTGTTAAAAATGTAGGCACTAACAGGCATTAGCCACCCAGTGAGCCAGAAAACCGTGGGGGGGTTGCACTTTTCCCTAGTTTGCCCTTCAAATACCCCAGCTGGTGCTGAGTAGATGCGTATGCATGGAAAGCGCCAGTTGGCAATTAATCTCAGAGAGATTTCTGAGTAGGAAAACATTGCTGTTGTCCTGGAAGACCAAGGACATGACTGATACAAACTGAATTTCTGGGTGATCTTTCCAAGTAAAATTCTTGTAGCTCATTAGAACTAGATTTGCCATTTTTAAAAAGTGGTCAGCTCTTGTGAGGGATCAGTACCTGATTTGTGTGCTGTGAGCAGGGAGTAGCTAGGATTTTGTTGATGATCCCAGGGTTTCCTAACGAGAGCTTTCTTTATGTCAACGATTCCTGTCAATCTTAACTAAATTCTCATTCCATTTACCCTAGAGTACATCTGTGGGCTTAGCAAGTCCATGTTTTTTTCATGATATCTTTCACACATGTATTTACCAGCCTGCTCTCATCTGGCTGCAAATTTAACTTGGCACTGCAACTGTTAGCCACCAAGTAATGTTCTCATAGACACCAGAAAATGTGGCCAGCATCCCTTTCGCTTCCTTAGTCCTCTCTCCCTGCTGTGTCAACCCACATTCCCCATTCCCACCAGCAGTCCCCTGGGTAGGGAGTGCAGGAGGTTGTTACAGTGGAACCTTTAGGCACAACTTCTATGCACAGGGATAGCAGGTGAAAGACACAGTATCTCTCAGATGTATTGACGTATTCAAACCATCAGCACCAAATCAGCCACAGACCCTCATCTCCCATCTGCACACAGTCACTAACACCTTCACCCCAACATCCAGATGTCTTACCCACCTCACCTCTGTGGGCACATTGGTGTGGCTCCATGTTGTTCTATGCAAATTTTTGTTCTATGCAAATTGCTTATGGTATGCAAATCAATGCATTAAATAACTAGCATAAAATGACACATACGGAGATGTGCATAACTTGGCAGCTATAAATCTGGAATCGTTCCACTGACGTCAATGGTTTCACTTCAGATTGGCTCCAGTATGGAAGGTGTTGAAATCTGGCCCTGTGATATTTTCAGTCAGCTTCTAAACACAAAATCAGGATGAATGATTACAAAGGTGTAATTATTATTAATGTCTTGTAGTTGATGTTCTTTCTTTGTATACAACTAAACATACATCCAAAGGTGGATTGCAGAACATACTTCATTTCAACTAAGCTGACATTTGTCGAAAATAGAGAACCTGTAGTTTATCAGATCTCCAGGCAGTATGAACCTGATCCACTTTGGCCCTAATAGCAGAATAGTTTCTCTTGTAAAATAGCCAGGGCAGATAAAGCAGGATTTATGCCAAAAAAAAACAAAAAAAAACAAAAAAACCAAACCCAAAAAAACCCAAAAAAGTCTTCAGAGGCAGATGTACACCCTAAAGTGTTTCAAATCAATTTAGAATGGGGAATGAGTATAGATCAGTTCAGTGTTACATGCCATGTATTTTTGATCTGGGACTGACTGTCTAGAAGCATATGTACCATCTTGTGTAACCACCCCCTGACAAGAATCTGCTGTTATTGTATGCAAGAAAAGCAGAACATGGTAAAGGTTAATGCTGCACATGGCAGAATCACAATACTGAGCAGGGGCCCTGGTTGCTGATTGCTTCAAGTGCTGTGCAGTCATTTACACATTTGCAAATGTCGTTTTCACATGGCAGAATTTCCACCCACTTTTGCCTGAATGTAAATGACTTCAGGAGACGCCAAGCATTAAGTGTTCTCACAACTGCCCCCAACATCCCACCACTCAAAAAAGAAGCTTCAAAACACTCCTAGAAAACACTGTAAGACTTTCAAAATATATCCGTTTGTGTTTCTGAACCTTCTTGGTCACTAGTGGGGCTAGGCTGAGATTTAGCAGGATACTGAACTACAAGACGTGAATCGATGACAAGGAGATTCAGCAAAGCCTGATAATGAGAGACTTTGGAAGAGTCAGGCTCTGCTCCTGCTGTCTATTTGATCTATTCAACTCACCTTAAATTCTGTTGCATTTTGCATGAGTAAAAAGCTACAGGAGATTTGTATGGTATGAAGAAGCTTCCAGATTTCTTATTAGTTAACTGCACTAGCATCAGAGATTATGTATATAAATACTGAAGTAATCTAAACCGTGGAACTGTCAGTATCTGTCTGTACATACAATTTAACGTTTGTCAAGTGTGTATAACATTTGTATCAGTGTTTCCTTTTGGTTTTGGTGGTTTTTTTTTTCGTTGGGTTTTGGGGTTTTTTGTTGACATCGTAATCATGATATATTTACGTTTGTGTTGCTATAACTAACTTTTACTTCAACTGACAAAATTGGACACTCTTATTATAGCTATCACTTTGGGAATGTTTTTGAATTTGTTTAGGTTTTTCTTTTTTAATCATAGCAGTCTCCCTACAGACCTGAACTGACATCAATTTACCACTGTCTTGACATCTTAAAGTTGTTTCTTATAAAATTTGCATTGGTGTCATTTTGTTTCAAGCTGATATTGTGACAATGTCTCCCTGGATTTATACTGGCAATTTATTTTCATTTTGACATAATGTCATCCCTACAGCCCTTCACTAGCATCTATCTTAAGTCTGTGGATTTAAATGAAAAGTGGTTTCATTCTGTAAACTACAGTAACTAACTGAGCTTTCTCAGTAGCTTCTTTTCTGACCTCAATATCTGGCTATTGATTGCACTTAGGTTTCTATAGAAATGTCAAAGGTTCCTGTCCAGTGCTTTAGGCAGCTCTTCCATATGTACCAAATAAGGAAATTAAACAAAATTTTCCCTTGAAAATAAATAATTGCCAATGAGAAAGGAGTGAATGCATGTTTGTAACAGCAGCATCGAAAAAACAACAAGCAGTGTTGATGACATCGCCTTGAGCTGCTGAGATCTGCTGGTCCTCTTTCTCTTTAACTGAAAGGGTAGGGACATCTTTTGGGGACTGAACATTCGGGCTGTTTCCAGGCATTTCCTTGGCAAACACAAAGTTCTCAATAACTATGCATTTGATATGCTGTTGCCACTTTATTTAAATACCAAAAATGACCATAAGCAAGCTCTGGTGGGAGCCAGGGTAAGGGGAGATTTCAGGGAAGTTCCTGTGTGGCAGCTATATCTTTGAACCTGGTTCATTGTTTCAGCTCTTTCATTTCTAAATTCAAAGAGACAAGTAGGACAGTGTGCAGTATCACAAATGCATTGTGACCCTTCTTGAAGTAGGGTCATTGTGTGGCATATCTAGAGTCCCCAAGGGCACATTTGCAAATTATAAAACAAATTCCTGCCAGCAGTTTTTCAATGTTCCTAGGATTATCCATGATCTTGATAGAGTGGCTTGTGTATGTGATTTTGCAAAAGCTATTGTTCATCAGAATACAAGCATGGCTTAATGAGGTATTTGCAGCCGTAACATCATTTATATGTTCTGGTATAAACATTTCAGCTCCTATACAACTTCGCATTTGGTAAATCACAGTACAGGTACAGAGGAGAGGAGCCCTCAACAGCAAAAATTGTTAATTTTTAATGAATCAGCCCATCAATACTAAGTAATGATGATGGCAACTTGCTTTCACTGACTTGTCTCACCAGCAATGCCTAGGCAGAAGCTATACCCCTCATGGTTTAACCAAAATAAAGAACTCAGAATTGCATGTGGGAGGTTCTTTATTCTACCCCACTTACACAGTGAAGAGTGCAATTTGATTGCCTAAAAAGGGTAGTCAGACGTCATTTGAAAAGCCTTCCAGCTCGTGCTCCAAAAGCACCTAGGTTTCCAGAGGTCCTATGTCAGACCTGTCAGTCTCATGTGGATGTTTAGACACTACAACAGTAGATGTCTATCTTCAGGCAATGAGATCAAGCCCTAAGTATGACAAGATTAGGACAAGAGACATTTTAACAACAGTGCAAGTAAAGAGAGATCTGGGAAGGCAGTGTGTGAAGCTAGTGAGAAAAATTTATCTTACAACTCTTCAAAATGAAAATGATTAATATAAGTTTAACTGACACTTTGAAATTTAGATTGGAATTAGTTTTCAACTTCATCTCCAAAATTCGAAGGGGAACCTGAAACTACGTAAGCAGAAACTGAACACAAGGGTTGCACAAAATGTGCATAAAATATTAGATACCTGTATAAGCAGTGTCAATTCCTATAGATAATTTAGATAAAGAAAAAAAAAATAGTATATAAACCAATCAGTGAAGTTTCATCTAAATCATTAATTGTTTATTGTGTATTCTTTTTACTCCCTTCTAATATTGAAATATGCTGTTGTTGTTAGAATTAACTCAGTATATTTTTGTTTTCTGTATAAACACTCAGTCTATGTTTGACTTCAGCAGAGTTTCATAGTCTAATTAAACGTTGTCTGTCAGATTGGAATGTCTCTGTCAGTAATTCTTGTCTAAAAGGGAAACACCACCACTGGAAATAGCACTCTCTGTTGCGTTAGGCATGGCAATGAACTCTCGTATTAGTCTGGCATTTTAACTCCTCTAAGCGTTTCTTTTCTGATCTTAAAGTTGGTCTTACTGAATAGACATTTTGAAACTAACTTCTGATTTTTGGTGCCTATCATTGCAATCCTGTTTTTCACATATGTCAATCACCCATAAGCAGTGCTAGCTCCAAACACAGTTTAGGGACTTCAGTATATTGCGCTGGGTGTCCAAAATGTGTGAAATGTTTTGAAAATGTGGCTTTACTCAGTTGATATTGAGCTTTCTGTCTGTGGACCATGGGTATTAATATTAATTTACTTGCAAAGGATACTTTGCAATAGTCTGCATCTTGCTACAACCTGTATCTGGCAACAGAAACACTAAGAAAATTCTGCTAGCAAAATCAGGGATGACAAAGATTGGAAAACAACTCAAAAAGTATGAGTTGCCCAGAAACTTGGTTGTTCACAGCACTAAGCAATTATCAGAGCCAGCCTTGCCATACCAGTGGCGGGGCAGTTCTGTGGACTCAGAAGTGATAAAGATGGGACCACAAGACACTAATACCCCCAGTTCTGCGTTTCAAACCTGTGTAGCTGGATACAGGTGAGGGATGGTCTTCTTATACTTCCCACAGAGCTTTCTCGAGGGCTAGAGGTTATTGTCCTCAAAATATAGAGCTGTAGAGATTGCAGTTAGCTATTAACTAACTGCTCTAAACTGGGAGTCTCTCTTGCTGGGAGAAAAGCACTGACAGAAAGGGCTTGTGTACCCTCTTTGTAGAGGATACAGTCCCTTTATAGGAATTCCATGCTGTCCTATGAAGTGAGACGCTTAGAGTTTATGCTGATCCCCATGTTTGGATAAGTTTGACTGCAGATTTCTGCTTCACTAGCCATGAAGGATCAGTCAGCTATTAAACCAAGGGCTGTAATACCACTAGCTGTGGAGAGCTGCTTGACGACAATGTTTTATAATGCTTGGCTAAGAACTGAGATGTTGCTATTCTTTCCAGCATGAAGAATCCAGACATATACAAATACGAGCACGTGTATGTACACTATACTTCTGATGGTCCCATGATAAAAGGAGAAATAAGCTGTAAAAGAAAATGAGATAAGGTGAGTTTATTTAGATGTGCTGACAGCTCTGTGAAGGATATATTGAAATCTTGCATTTAAATTTCAATATGCAATGGTAACAAAGGAAAGTGCATGAGGATCCTTTGAAGATTTAATGTCTATTGACTACTGTTTAAAAGTCAACCATAGGTTTCAACCATTATTTATTAGAATTTTAATGTGCATTGGGTGTTTGCAGCATACTCCATCTTTCAATGGTGACTGAATACAATCAGCACCTATTTCTCAAGGATTTACATATTATGGCCTACAATTTTTAACTTTGTGAAATCCTTTTTCAAAATGTGAACAAACATTCCAGATGGTGCACAGGAAGAAAGGGAGTGCAATACAATTGTACATAATATCACTTCAGCTTCTCCCTATCCCATTACTTAAAAACTCTGCTTCAACTAAGTGTTAAGAAAATAAAAATGTCTTGGACAAGAATAATAAAATCAACAGTACTTAATTGCTTCAATATTTCTCACAGCCATTCTCCTTCCATAGGAAATTAATTTCCATTCCTACTACAGACAAGATACAGGAGATGGAAAGGGAGAAAATTAATTTGGCTGATGTCATTCTGTAGTTTAATCCCAGCATTAATGTCCTTTGTATAGTGACTGGGAATGATATCTGGATTCAAAAGTAATTCTGTGAAATTTGAGGCTTTACGGAATTGATATTGTTCTGGGAATGAAGATGTTGCAATCTTCCTACCATTTGCAATAGCCAGTAAATGTGAAGAATCAAATGAGTGCTAAAATTCCTGTTCCTCTCTCTGGAATACACAGCTGTCATCATCTCCCACTCCTGTTTTGTAATGATCAGATAGACTTGCCAAGATAGTCATGTCTATGATTGTCTGTGTTTTGATGGATGAGCCCTTAAAAAAAAAAAAAAAGGTTGTAATATGCCTGAAGGCAAAGAAGTGAACGGCCATTTCTTTGTGCAGATCTTGCACTGGGTCCTATATTAGAGAAAATTCTGGACAGAGGAGGAGAACTTCAGAGACATGCCAGAGTTAGGGATAAATTTGCCTTCCCATGTACAGAGCTGTCAGGTGTTATGCCTTCAGACAGAAACTCACAATTAAATCGCGTCTTATTTCAATCACAGACAGGGGGAAAGTTTCTGTGTACGTAGTGACAAAGACAATCTGAAGTCTTCTTCCACTTGGAGAGGAAATCAGGGAAAAGATGGCTTTGGGTTCCTACCTGCATTCCACTGCAAAGAAGCTTCCTTAGGAAGTGCATCCTCCCACTGCTGAGTAGTACCTTGATGCAGCTGGTGTCGTGCACCCCAGTGCACACTGCATGCCTGCTTCCCTGATTAACCATCACTGGGGTTTACGCAGTGACAGTGAAAGAAATCATGACAGACATGCCATGCTGGGGGAGCACTGTCTGCTGATGCTAGGCTGGGGCAGTTCAAATGCCAGAGGAGGAATGTGGCTTCAGTTTTAGCATCTAAGAATTTGTCCACAAATTTTAAATGCCCCACCACTGCCATCACCAGAAGTTTCATACTGTGAATTTGATGCAAACTGATTAAGCTTTCTTTTCCTGAATCTGAAGTGAGCCTAAAGTCTTACCTGAGCTTGATTTCTAGTCCATTTATTATAAATGCTGGTGCTTTAAGGATAAATCTAAAGGGACTTCACTTGTATTTGCTGGAGAGATTGGTGTGTCTCCTTCTGACATTTTGATTTAAAAAAATCATCTTTAGACTCTGTTGTATCTATTATCTATTTCTGTCTTCATTTAATGGAATATTATGGGGAATAATTGTTTAGTGAAAAGCATTCTCATTTATGTTATTGTATGTTATTTGACCTTCCTCAAGAGCACTGGGACACCTCCAAGTACACAACTCAGCTTTGAATACTGGCACTTGTAAGCCCATCTTTACACCCTGGTAAGATGATTAATGTACCTTGGAAAATCACCTAATGGCTTGATACACTTTCTATGTAGTCTCTTATAGGAGAAAAACAGGATAATGTGAGAAGTATTTTATGGGTTATGAAATGGAGGAGCAGAGACAGAGAAACTCATTCAGAAGTATTGACAGGATATCTGTAGTGCTTGAGAACCACACAGCAGAATTTGAAAGCATTTGTGAAATAGTGTGATATTGGAAGAGATCCCAAATACACGGAGACACCTGGCTGACAAGGATGTTCCCTCTTTAGAGACTGGTGGAAGGAACATGAAGAGATTTATCTAGTCAAAATATTGACCTGGAACCTTGCCTTTTCTTAGAAGTACTTGAAGTACTTGATGTATATGACACCAAAATGTCCTAAATTGAGTTTGTTGGTTGTTCACAATTCTATCCTTTCTTGTCAGGCTAAAGATCTTACTTTCCCTGCAGAGCTCAGAAAGGCTGATAGTTCTCATAGAAACATAACGTCAAAAATAAAAAAAAAAAAAGGGAAAAAAGAACACAATCTTCTTTTTCAATCAGTATATGCACATCTGCAAGGCTTTTTGCCTCTCTTGGTTGCTGAGCACCTCTCGAGACCTTGCATTAAATATTTTGAAGCAGGGAAGTCACCTAGAAAGAACTGATACGCCAAAACGTTTGGAGCTGTCATTCCTCCTTTTTGGACACTGGACTTCAGTTGTAATAGAAAAAGGAAAGGATGTTAACTGGCCCATCCTCTGATTAACAGTGTGAGAGAATGGCTAGAAAGCTGTTAATACAATATGGGAGTGTTTATTTGCATTTCATTTTTGTGCTGAGGTTCACGATCCCAATGGCATTTTTTATTGACATTTATGAATTTTGGTGGCTGTAATTCTTTAAGTTTATAATGTTAACTTTAAACATCTGTTCTAAGTAATGGCATATTTCTGTGATTCATTTTTTAATATTAGGACATGACAGATACTGCTTATCTGCACACTGTGGATGCCCTTGATGTAACTTCAAAGTACATCTTAAGTGAAACAGTACAGTATAAAATACTCCAACAAGCAATTTCAATCTCAAATCTCCCATGTGCTCAAAAAAATTCCCTGTTCTTGTAATTACAATTCCTGTCCCCATTTTCAAAAGCCTAAGAGACAAATGAACTTTTGTTAAGTGCCCTAAATCATCACTTATTTGCCTGAAGGTGTTAATGATGGGTCATATTCTATTCACACATGGAGTAGAGCATTATTTCTTGAATTCTTCTATTGATTTTAGCACTGGCAATATACAATTATTGTCACTGAAAATTTGTCACTAATCATAGAATTTCCAACTCTCTCTCCATTGTTCCAGAAATAATATCTTGCAGAAGTGCTCATATCACTGTCAGTTTATCAAAGAACAACTTCCAATTGAAAAGCCATGAGACATTACTAGCCTATCTTGTACACAAAAGTTAAAAGTAATATGTCATCTGGAAGGCAGAATACATTACATTACATTCCAACAGTGTCATCAAGAAGGGGTATGAAAATCCTCTAAACAAAATAGTGCAGTCAACGGGCTTATTCAGCCGATCTCTAAGTATCATCAGTATCTTTTATTATTGCCATTATTATTATAGCACATTGGGTATTTTTTCTTCCATTTGACAAAAAAATGTAATAATGAGTTTCTTTTTATTGGCTTGAGACTATCTAGGGGTGACACAGAGGATTTTTTATAATGAAAAACTACTAAGAGGCACAGCCACTTTTGGCAAGTTTAAATTATGAAAGCAATTCTTCCAAACAAAATTCATGAGTCACAAACATGCTGCCACTGCAATAAAAAAAAAAAAAAAAAGAAAAAAAGAAAAAGGCAGACAAAACACAGCCTCCCCTTCCCCTATGTGTAACATACATATTGGTACAGATTTTAGGGATTCAGCTGGTTATTGCAGTCAGGCTTCAGGACTGGCTGCGTTAACTGCTTCTCTGCCATTGTTCACTCATAGCCTGGAACTGAGATTGCCCCCTTGAGATGTTTTGGAAAGGGAGAGGGAACATAGCTTTTCTCTGGCCATAGCTGTATTGTGGGTAGGGAGAAGGTAAGTTAAGGAGAAAACAGGCTTTGTTTTAGAAGTAGATGATGATATCAGGTTGGTCTGGAAATCACCAAAATGTTATAAAGACAAAGCTCTGACCTCTGTTACATGTTCCAGTGCTTTTACAGTGGGTCTTCCAGAATTTTAGGCATTTTAGCAGGCTTCTTTCACCACAGTAAGTCAGTCTCTGTGTACAAAACACTAATTTGTGTCATGGATACCTTTAGTAGTGCAAGCAGTCAGTGAACTTCATTGAGGGATTTGCACTGTGCAACAGATATGGAAATTTTTGTGTTGCATCTGACTTTCACACATTGTGCACAATGTGTTCAGATTGATCCTTTTCTTTTCCCTTCTTCCTGTCCAACTACGTCACAATACCACATAATCAATGCTCTAGGTTTCCCAGTTACAAAAGAAGATCTGTGGCCCCCACCAGCTAAAAAAAAAAAAAAAAAAAAGGAAACAATAGCTTTTTTTTTCTGAGGGTTTTTTCTTGCATGTAGTTAGAGAAAACCACAGACAGCTATCTTCTGCTTCAAAATATGTAAATATGCAGTGTTATATTGAACAAAACAGAAAGAAATTACTCATCAAGAAATTCCTCAGCAAGCATGTAATTAGAAATGGATTCCAAATCAAAATGCAGCCAGAAACTGCAGAAATCCACATCTAGAAGTAAACAGCTTACAACTGCTTTAGGATAAATATTCTGCTATGCTACAGGAATTTAAAAAAAAAAGGAAAAAAAAGGATGAGAAATACAGTTCACAATACCTGTGGTTACATAGACAGTAGCTAAGCTGATTTTAAGACACTCAAAGTATCTGTGTTTAAAGGTACGCATTTGAAAGAAGAAGAATTGATCTTCACTGATATCAGTCTGTGAAGCTCTGACCTCTGTTTTCATCAGCAAGCTTTTCTGGCAGGCAATTGAGAGTCAAAAGAGAGTCTTGCTGTGAGATCTACCAAATTCACTCTGACCCTAATTCATCCTGTCTAATGTTGGGAGTTTAACTACAGCACCTTTACAAGGAGTGCAGTCCCTCCACGCTCCCCAGAAGATCTACAGAAAGTTACAGACTCAGGCCAGGCATCTGACAAAACTTGTCTGCTCCCAAAACACAAAAGATGCCTCTGTTTGACTATGCAAATGCATATAAAAAAATTCCAAAGTTGCCTTGAACCAGGATAAAGGGCCTAACCAGAAGACTGTGATTTACTTCTGGATAGGAATGGAGATTTGGGTGAGTATTTGACACTGCACAGTAGCATTTGCTTTTGATATATCCTTTCACCATATTTTCTTCCCTGATCATGGTGTTCATGAAAAAGACATGGATAGACTCTGATGGCTGAAAAAAAAAAAAAGGCTTATACTGCAAAGAAAGGCTTATTCTGCAACTAAATCTTTTAAGTCTATAATGAACCCAAACTGCATCTTCAGCTTATTGAATTGAGCACTACGGAAGGATCCTGCTCTGTTGAATAGATCGCACACACCTGCAAAGGCTTTTCAGACAATCTGAAGCCGTCCATCACTGTGTTTCTTTAAGCTCCATCCACTGATTTACTGAGAAGCTCTTGACATCTTGCAAAGTTCTCCATCTCAAATTTGTGTCTCACCTATCTCCTTCCTGACTTCTGCAAGAAAATCATGAGCAAATAATGTCATTCCAAACCCATGCCTCATCCAGAGGGATATAATTTCCCATCTTTCATCAAACATATTACAATCCACTGAACACTGAAGAAACTTATCCTGGATTTATTGGCTGTAGTTCAAAAAAGTACAGTGTCAAATCTGCTACTTGTGAGAATACCCATGGGGAACTCATGGAAAGGCCAACTTTAAGCCTTTCTAAGTAGTAAAAGTAGAAGTAGTAATGCAGACACAGCTTTGTCTGGATGTAGGCAAGGGCATGGCACTGTATAAACCACATTAATAACACTGGTTAATGAAATTCTTCTGTCAACAGGTAAAAGATTTTATTAGAGGCTTCCCAAATCGTTTTGCAACATATGCTGTTGTGAAGCATAAAACACTGCTCCTCATCTGAGAAGCACAGCCAGGATCCAGAATAATGTGTTAAAATGGCTCGACATCTTCCCACTGAGTTGAGGCAGAAGCTGCATTTCCATTTCTATGCTACTAACCTGCAGTATAAGACTAATACCAATTCTTTCTTTAGCTCTAATCATCAGCCAGGTGAAATGGACAAGTAGGAATGACTTCAGGCTCCAAAACATGGAAAGGACAAACTGTTCTCATTGCTAAATGCATATGACATCACCACCATTAACAAAATGGTCCACTGTGGTTTATTCCTTCAATATAGATTACATGATGGACATTTGCGATGTGCATCTTCTTTCATTCCTTTCTCAGGAAGAAAAGGGAGTAGCAGAATGCTTTCTTTTGGGTTTTCTACTTTTCTTGCTCTAGCCTGATGTCAGATATACCAGGGCATACTGAATATTCTCACAGCTGGAGAAGAAGGGTTATGAGACCTGGAATGGCATCTGTCTGGAATACATTAGATGACCCGTTCAACCATGTTCCAAAAAGCTGAACTCAGAGCAAATGTCATTAGGATTTGAAATCCACCAGCAGTGATGAGTCAGTAGAGTACCCTGGAGACACTGATTTCTGCCCCTTCATCTTGACTGAGGTCTTCCTGGGGTGGTTCCTATAGGTATATAGATTGCTTTTTCACTGGCTCTTGTGGAGATGGTAACAAGGTGGGAATCTTTTATCTCTTACTTATGTTTTATCTCTTACTTACATCTTATCTCTTACCTCTCTTTTAAGGATTTTCATGTCCCACCACAGGGACAATAAACCACCATCAGAACAAAACAGAAACTAGGGTCTTGCTTTACTTTGCTCCGTTGAAAATCTTAGCTTGAGTTCTACTTTCCTGTAATCTCTGTGGTGCATATTTTTTCATTGTGGCTGTGTTGCTGTGATTTTTCTTCTCACCTGAAACAGGTATCTCTCTAGGATCATTTACCCTACAGGCAACTGTCTTGTTGGGAGCACAAATCCTGCTAGAATCTCTCAATAGCAAAACAAAAGCCTTTGTGTTTCCACATTTGCATTTTTTATTGCTTTTAGATATTGCAGTTTTTCATCTCCATCCATTGCCCTCCCCTCCCCCTTTTCATGGAACCTACCTGCACGTACACACAAGGCATTAATGTGGGCCTGAAGTTACCTAATTCACAGGGGCAATTTTTAATAGGCTACTACAGCCATAACACAAGTTTCCCAGGTTTGCTGTGGAATCTCCATTATTAAGCAGATATATCCAGAAGGATGTTAGATATAAATTTTTAAGAATGAGTTTAAGAATGAAATGAAATGTTAGTGGAGCTGACATCCATGAAATGCCCACCAGCTATATTGAGGAGCTGGGGAAGAAATGGGGTTCTAAGTGTATTTTGCAGATGGGAGGTAAAATCATTGCTGTGTGCTGCCTTAGCAGCTGTTTTGGTTCCTCCTTTATACCAGGAATTTGTGTTATCCAGAACTCTGCTGGTCAGGTGATAAATCTTTGGCACTTGTGCACATGAGCTTTGTACACCTCAGAACTTAAAGCTCCAATGTGCTGCCTACATGAGGTTCCTTCTGGGTCGATTGTCAGTAATAAAATACTTACTTACATTAAAAAAGGTTAGAGAAAATTATTAAGAGAAGACTCTTGTTCTAAGGAGAAACCGATATCCTTTTAATAATAAAATAATTTTAACTAGAATTTATTTTTTTATTTTATTTTTTTTCTTCTTAGGGTAATAGTAGACATAATCATAGAATGATTAACAGAATGATTAACAGTAATGATTAACAGTAATCTGAAAGGAAGTAAAAAAGTATATCCACCTGCAGTTTTAGTGGTCTTCCAGATGTTGACAGTCTCCCCTTCTGTATTCAGTGCAGTTTTGCTTTATTACTCACATTGCACATGGAGTAATAGTTTCCTCACTGAGGATTTGTCCAATGCATGGGGCTAAGGTTAAGTTTACATCTTCTCCAATTATAAGAGGGCCATTAAGTTCAGATAATGTGAGATATAAATTTAAGAGGAATTCTAGGGAAATCATAATTAGGTGCAGAGACATTACATGAGTTTAATGACTGAAATTTAATTTCAGTTTTCAGGATTATAAATTGAGAATCCTATCTGGTTCATCTTTTTTTTTTTTTCTTAATTAATTGGAAATTTATTTCCAAGTAATTAAGGCAGAGATTCTTTTCAATCCCTAAGTGTTTGTGAGCTATATACTAATGTTCTCTACCTTGCTTTCAAAACTCTGTCCTGCTAATTTGTGAGCTATATACTAATGTTCTCTACCTTGCTTTCAAAACTGTGTCCTGCTAATTTCTTTGAGCTCTTTCTGATAACATGGTAATGCCTGTGTGTGTTTTTATATACAAAGAGCAATCTTCATTTCAGTTTAGATATCTTGTAGGAAATTAGGTTGCTCAGGACTTAGAGCTGTAGCATTTCATAAATGCTGATAGGTTAGAAAGATAGTCCTCCACAAAACCATACAGAAGGAATAAAATTAAGAAGTAACATCATTCTGCAAGTGTCTAAAAGAATGGCTTGCTGAGATGGTCTGTTGTGGTGTTTTACGGATTCTAAGTTACATGATCTCAGCAAGTAAATTTGTCCCACTCCTAAGATCTTGGGCTGTGACTCACTTAAATTGACTTTAGCCACATACACATTATAGATCAATCATCTGCTCTCTCAAGTGAAGAGCAGCATCTCCATGTAAGGGAAGCTGATCCCTTTTGATGCAATTGGTTCTTTCCACTTCATCTCTTGATGGCAGAGGAATGATTGTACATGTCAAACCTGCACACTACCTGAGCGCTAAGGTGTGATACCCAGTGGGTGTGTATGTGCATGCAGGAACCCAGCTGTTGGTTTTCCTGTTTTGCACCACGTAATGAAATCTAAACTCCTCCTTCCCACAGGTCTGCATCTGGATGCGTTTAGAAAGTGAGTGCTGATGTATTAATTTGTTTTTTATTCTTTTGAAGTGTTGTTCTAGTCAAACATGAATGCTGCACCATCCTGCATAGTAACCAAGCACACAGCATAAAAGACAGTCCCTATGCCTAAAGACTTAAACCTCACAAGAAACAATTTTAGGAAGCAGATATTGCCTTTGCCTTTATTTTTCACAGTGCTGAAGTGCCTACTGTTCCATTTGCTCTTGCTTTCCAAAAACACCACCAAATATGCCCTGGGAGCCCGAGTCAGAAGCAACCCTTTGGCCAAAAAATCTAGCCATAACACAGAGCCTCCTGGTGCTGAGACAGAGAGGCTGTGATTGAATGAAGAAAAGCTTATGATGCCAGCTTGGTTCTCTTTCTTCCATCACCATCACTCTGCCATCATTCAGGGCTAGTCTTACACTTTTGCAGAGTACAGAGTATGAGGAGAAAACAACATCCTTCAAATTCAAGGTGCTAAAGTTCACATACACAGTTTTTGTTTGCCAAACCAGTTTAAGAAGTTTCTGCCTTCTTCATCCTCTTTTGCTTGGTTGCAGTCCCCACTGCAGTTTAATACTGTCTTTGTCTCATTTGTACTGATAAACATTGAACTGGTCTTAAATTTGAGTGCTGGCAGAGGCTAGCTGGCACAACTTAATAACAAAACCACTCCAGAAGTTCACGGAATGTTTTAGGTTGCTTTTTAAAAAAATATTAATGTTCTGCTTTGCTGCATAGCAACACGAGCATTTCTTTTCTCAGTACAGGTGAAGAGGCAGTGTTGCCTCTTGGTAGAAACAAGTATCGGGGAATAAAATGTTCTTAAGGTAATTTACAGCCAAATAAGTGTCAATGGAACTATACCCTAATAAATGTTATTTTCAAAATCGAGCTGGTATCCCCTTGGTATTTGGGATCTATCAAAACTAAAAAAGAGGAAAGTAAGAAAAATAGTGAGGTTTTAGATCAATAGCTTCAACAAAAGAAAGTGAAAATTAAGTTCAGTTTTAAAGTAATGAATTGAATGATTTAGAGGATTAGTGGCAGGAAATACACTTTACATCTAAATGACCAGTTCCACTGTGAAAAGACAAGCTGACCTACAGTGAATGAGTGTTTATATTTGTAACCTTTCTGGCCAACAATTCAACCAATGTGAGAAAAATAAGTAAATAAATAAATTGTCTGGAGGCTGTTTCAAAGGCAAAAATCAGCATTCAATGAAATGTTCATGAAAGTGTCTCTTGTGGAAGCTCAGACTCAAACTGTTTTGGGTTTTCAGCTTCAGATGACACATAGCTGGTTGGCTATGACATTGACTCATGCTTTCTGTGTCTCAGGTCTCCTTTCTTCTTTATAAGATGTGATTCCTGGATGAACCAGGAGTGCACCAAAATGACATTTCAGAGTCAAAATATTTTCAAGTTCTCATCAAAAGCTCAAAATCTGCCATAAGAAAATCTGAATTAAAAAAAAAAATCGTTACGTTTTATTGAGTAAAAGAGTGTTTTTTCAGACAGCTGAAGAGTGTACATTGAAAAGTCACACACAGAACAGGTTATGGGACCTGGATCTCCTTGTAGAGATGGCTGTTTCAGTGTTCACATGGTCACAAAGTGAGGAAGTTAACCTTCACTGCATTGTAAGTGATATTTGAATAAATAGAGATTCAGTGTCATGGTAATGAACTTTCTACCTGGAAAGCAACACAGGAAAAATCTGGTATAAATAGCTATTTGCCGCTGTCTTTTCAAGCAGGAGTGTGGCAAACTGTGGGTTTAATACGTCATACCTTACATTCATTACTGAGTTTCCAAGGTTAAGAGTACAAATGATAAACAAACACGATTGTTGTGTGCTATCAGCCTCCATTTCAGTGTGCTTGCCTGAGGAACACCTTGCTTCTCATGTTTTATTCCTGCCTTCAGCTCAATTAGATGCATCTTTCTGAGGCCAACCTCCTTTATAAAAACATGTATTCTTCCCATAATTGCCTTTTTAAACAGGGAGCTTTCTCAATATTTCCTAAAGAATCAGCTTTCTGAGAATCTGCTGTGAATTGATACCAGCTTCTTAGGCTTCTGTGAGGTTTTCTTTTACAGACACAGGCTTTAGTTGTTTATCATCACAGCTATTTTTAAAGCACTTTGGACTGAGACCTGACATCTCAGTTGCAAGGTAGAAATAAGACTTCTCACTTTCAGTCACCCCTGGACTCATTTTTTTTCTGGCCATTTTCTTGTTTCGTTTGAAAAATACAAGTAGATTCCAATTTTTACTAGAGTTTTCTCTTTATGTGCTCCTCTTTTTGGCTTCTGTGGCTTATTCAAATGATTAGTCTTCTCTCTTAATTAGGAAAAGTGGTATTAATACTAGCTGGGAGTTCCAGTGTTGGATCGCTACATCATTTTACTTTGTCTTGAAATTCAGCTGGAAATACGCTCACAGATAGAAATACAAGCCCTGCCCAGCAAGATTTCCAGTTGGGTTATAAGGTAAGAAACAGCAGATGTATATGCAAAGGAGAACACAAGACAATAAATACAGCTACAATTGCAACAGTCTTTTTAAATTTTCTTTTAATATAAGGTAACTGATCTGTATTTTTTGTTATATTTAGCACCATTTTCTTCTACCACTGGTGAAAGATTATAGACTCCATCAGGCAGATCATCAACTGATGTAAATTACTGTAACTCCATGGATATTGATGAATTTACCAGTTTATCCTCTGAAGATCTACACCTTCACTTTTATTAAGATTTTGTGATACTAGATTGCCAGTCTGTGATTTTTATCTTTTGCAGTTATCATGTACAATCAGTAAAAAGAAAAATCAAGTTATTTCAGGACGTATATGAATTGTTAACAGAGAGTCTATGATGTAGTCACATACTCACAGACTCCTACAGCGACTGCAACAGTTTGCTAGCACTGTTTACCTCTTCATTCCTGTGCTCTCCAAGACACAGCAGCTGAATATGTGTGCTTCCTACACTTCTGTAGAGCAAAGCAAAATAAATCCATTCTCACCTTTGCAGAGGTGGCTTAAACTGGAGCAATTGAAGTTGATTTCCATGAGTCTGTTTCAGTTTGCACTGAAATGAATTTGGAGAATTCACGAGACCATTTCCATGTGTTAGCAGAGAGGATGTCACAAACATCTGAGGGTCATCAATTCCAGACCCCATTACAGATGTTCCAGGGGAAAAAAAAAGTGGTGACTGCGCATTTAGGAAAAGCATAATGGTTATGTTTGCACAGTGAACAAAACACATAAAAAAGGACATCACCTATGTCTCATGTAAATGCAAATGTGAAGACGTAACCAATTTTTCAATAGTGCAAGGTGGAAATGCACCTGGGGAGGTGCAGCTGATCAGCATGCCCTGCTCTGAAAAAAGAACTTAATATCAATTTGCACTGAATAAAGCCCTGGTGGGTCATAGCAAAAATTTCTATGGAGAAAGCTTTGTTAAAAAAAGAGTTTCAGTGGAATCCAGCTAATACGGCCAACATTACATGTTCTGATGAAAGTTGGGCAAATTCTTAAAAGCAAAACCTGAACTCTGAAGTCTTCTTAGTTGAAGAGTTCAGAGATTCAGCCAGGGAGCTGCCAATCTGCTTTCTCATATTATCAAATTAACATCCCTTCATCACATATGTACTTTATCCCCTTCATGGCATCTGTTTGTTTCCTGTTTTGCTCATGAAGTTCACAGTAGGTTTGGGGTTTCTTTGGTGGAGGGTTTTTTGTTGTTGGTTGGGGTTTTTTTGCTTTGTTTTTAATAAAAGCAATGTTTGTTCTCATTAAATTATGCCAACACTCTTTTAGCATTACTTATAGCTCTCAGGTTTTGGACAAGAGGTATTTTCCTTCAGTCATTGATGATTATATAATGAATTCATTTTAGGTAATCACAGCAAGTATAGGCAAATGACATTTTAGCTGTTTTATTTGCAATTATGCAGATTCTAAGCATAGCATTTTGTAACACATCAGAGTGTTGGAATTTCCTTCTTTGTTTGATAGACTGTTTGAATGAATCTTGAGGCTTGAGTCAGTTGCCTATTCAGAGGTGTCAAGTGTTATTTGCAACGCCCACAGGTAGCTGAGACATCTTCATGGTGCTGGCAGCTATTACACAGAACCTGCTCGCCTGGAGCAGCAGCTGGAAATTGAGCAGAATTGTACATGAAATGGCACTGGCCACCTATCCATCCTGGGGACCTTTATCCTGTCCTTGCCAGGTGAGATTCAGTTTAAGACTCCTTGTTATAAGCGTCTACAAATAGCTGTTTACCTCTCCTTTCAGTGTGTAAGATTCCATTATAATCAGTCAAGATTTGAGAGTCTCAATTCCATTGCTTGAATGTCATCTCCAGTGGCACAAGACACTCCAAAGGGTCACGTAACTCCTAGAAGTTCTATGTCATAGGTTCTTGGGTACCTTTGAATGTCCCAAGTGCCATCAGATACCTATCTATAGGCATCCACTTGCATGGCTCATCTGGTCAGCACAGTCAGTGGAGCCTAGACAGCAATTCAGCTCATCAGCCAATCTACTTTAGCGTGAGATAATATGATCTCCCCATCTGCTTATGTTGGGTAGTGGCAGTATTCAGATACTCTCAGACAGGTATGTAGGCATTTGAGATAGCATAGGCATACGGGGCTGGCAGATACAACATAGGACCTATGAGGTACCCAGACTCTTCTAGACCAGCAGCTAGAGACCATGCAAGATACCCCACTGCATCTCAGATGGCAAGAGGTGCCCATGTTTAGGTGTTTGAACAGGCCCCATAGATCACCATCTCACAGTAAGAACCCGGTGGATATTCACTAGAATTATAAATGTAGTTGTCTTAAATTGGGTCCCAACCCCACCCGCTATGTTTGTAAACATGATATAAAGTGTGTTAGATGAAGGAGAACATGCAGGTTTTCTGCTCTTGTGCAAAATATTCTCCCTCTAGAGCAATAACAGCCATAACTTTTCCATTCTATAAGACCATTTGTGGTGGGCTTACCCCAGCCAGCCGCCAGATACTGACCCTGCCTTTTTCTCACTCCCCTCTCTGAGGGCGGTGGGGAGGTATATTGAAGAAAGGCAAAAGGACTTATGGATAGAGATAATGACAGTTTAATAAGAAAAACAAAAGCTGTGTGTGCAAGCAAAGCAAAAATAGGAATTAATACACTACTTCCCATCAGCAGGCAGATGTCCAGCCATTTCCTGGGAAGATCCTCAGCATGTATAACAGCTGCTTGGAAAGACAAATGCCATAATTCTGAAATTCCCACTTCCCCCTACTTTCCTGAGTTTTATTGCTGAGTGTGATGACATATGGTACCGAATAACTCTTTGGTCAGTTTGGGTCAGCTCTCCTGGATACGTTCCCTCCCAACCTTTTTTTCACCCCCAAACTACTTGCTTGGGAGGGTGTGGGAAGAGAGAGGGAAAACTTTGAAGCTGTGCAAGAGCTGTTCAGCAATAGCCAGAACACTGCTGTATTATCCACACTGATTTAGCCACAAAGCAAAGCACCATATGGGCTGCTATGAAGGAATTTAACTCTAACTTCATGCCAGCCAAACCCAGTACACCATTCTTCCAAGTAGGTAGTAAAAGGCTATGCAGATTGTCTTCTGGGTGACATTTGTACAATACGACAGTAAGTGCAATATTCCACTGCCATTCTTTCCTATATCTATGTTCTGATTATTTCTGAAGGTCCCTGTCACTTCTTGGACACATTATAACAGACCACTCTATTTTGTAGAACAGAGTTGTTCTACAGACATGCAGAAGGAAAGATGCAAGTGCTTCAGTTAGGAAGATGGGAGAGAAACAATGGGGTTTGCAAGAATATGACAGACCTCCATGGTGGATTGCCTATCCGGTCTCCAGTGCCAAGTACCTCACTGATCCACCACCACCAAAGCCGGTGCTGTCTTTAAATTGTATTAACTGCGAATCAGTAATTTCTAATTATGGTATACATTCGATGCATGTCCTTTTCAGTTTTCATAATCTGAATGGAAAATGTTTGTGAGGTACAAAATACCAGTATTGTTTTTGTAGATCCAAAGAAGTCTGCAGGTTTAGTTTAGCCAATTGTAGTTTAGTATAACAGAATTTTTCAGAAAAATTTAGACTTCAGTCCTATACCGGTACTGCCGGGACCCAATTTGTTATTGGATGGTTTAAGCATATTGTGATATGGCGAACATCCTGTGTGGATGCCAAAACCACAATAACCTTGGGCATAACTAAAATAAGACAACTAGAGACTGTAAGGAGATCAAAAACTGGAGCTTTTTACCACATCAACAACTTCCCTAAAGCTTGTGGGAAAAGCATATTTCACTGGGGTTTTACAAATCACAATCATCTTTGTCCACTGCATACTGACAAACTTGCCACTTGTCAGTTAAATGAGGAAAATTATTTTTTATTTTAAGATTAAAGGGGCAGTTTAAATCTCCTCGTTAATGCAAAGCAGACTAGTGGATTGAATGTTGCTGATTGACCTAGTATCATATGACACATTAGAAACTGGGGAAATTAAAACTGGATTACCCAGCACATTTTCCTCAGTTGAGCTTTTCTGGCACAAGATTCCCATTAATATTTTGCTTCTAATATGTCTTCTATGCCAGGAGTGCTAAAAGAGAAGGAAAAAAAAAAAGGAAAAAAGAACAGAAAATGAGTTTATATTGGATTTGGGTAATTGACAGTGATCGCTATCAAATCACAGCTTAAATAATACATTGTTCAGCAGCGTCAACACTGTATTGAGGTGTTTAGAGCATTTATGTACAGAAAGCAAAATCTGCTGCCTCTTTCTCAGTCTCCCTGTCTGTCTGGAATACAGATGCATACACTGAAACTGTATGATTTAAAGACAAAAACAACGGCAACAGCAATGATGAACACTTCAGTGGAGCAAAAATGGTGAAACAAAGATGGCTTACAGAGCCTGACTGGATCCTGTATGTCTGCCTAATTTCGAGAGGATGTTCCATCCAAGGTGAAGGTAGCAACGTGAACCCAAAGCATGTAGGTGAAGAGACCTGCTGGGTTCATAGCTGCTTTCAGGGCAGCCCCTTGAAAGGGAAACTTCATCTTGAAACATCCTGTGATATTGACCATTGGTCCATTCGGACTGGGGGGAAGGACACTCTGATGAGAAAGAGAACATGTAGCCTTGCCTCCTTCCCCCACATACTCCTTTATCATTGCTAAACTGCCTGTTTTTATAGCAATCTTAGTACAGTTCTAAGGCCCGATTCAGTCTTCCAATGATTGCCAGCTACAGCACTGCACTGCTGGCACCGGCCATGACAGGAGAAGAATTTGCTAGCTGACTGCACAAGATGGGCAGATGTTGGGTGAAAGATGGATAAGTGACTTGCCAGAGTCAAACAAACACAGGGCTCCACACAGTACCTTGCCAACTTCCCCTGCAGGATCCTGCCTGCTAAGCTCATTAAAGTTCACAGCAGAATTTGGATGGTAAATTGAATAATCATAGGAGCACAAAAGTATATTAATTTACTTTGAAAACTCTATTAAATGTAGGAATGGTAACACCAAAGTTTATTAATTGTGACATGAATGTATAGGAACAACAGCAATTTAGGAATTTGGAAAAAAGCAAGCCAAAAAAATCTTGTAATTAAGGTAAACAGAGCCAAGAGGAGCATTATAGAATCATAGATTATGAACTAGATCTTTTTTGTCTCATGCATTAATCACAAATGATCAAGGAACTCTACATCCACAGGGAACTGGCAGTCACATATCAGTGATATTTGATATAAATCCAATATAATAACAGCAGTAATAATAATACTACTACTCCTCTGGACAATAGTAACATCTAGTCCTTACATCTAAAATCCAGCCCTCAAGTTAGTGGCTGCAGCTACACCGGTGTCAACAAATTGTGGATGCCATGGATTTGCCCATTTCACTTCAATATGCTGAAAGGGACATATTTTTTCCTTATGAAAACTAGTAGACATTAAGATGACTAAAAAGGCACTGCTGTTTTTCAGGCTAACTGCTTTGTATCCTGGTATTTTCTCCTTCTTTTTAGAGAAATAAAGATAGAAAGAAAAAGAAATTTAAGATGTTTGGCTCATCTCCAACATATTGACAATCCAGCCATGCAAATACTTATGCCCAAATGGTTTTCAACCTGGACAGACTTACAGTTCCCACCTGTACACAGCAAACGCCAATATCAGTGGAAGGAAATGCTGTCAAATACGTGTTTATTTGGTAAAGTAGAGTCAATGCATTCCTCATCAGAGGTTTATCTTGTAATGAAGATTTGAGTACATAATTTAATATTTTACAGCAATTTTATTTCAAGACTGACATTTGAAGGGGAAAAATAAAATTCTTAAGAACAGAACTGGACAATAAGTTGACACTGACATTTAAATTAATTGGTTATTTTTTTTAAGCATCTAATGTAAAAGTTGTGATAGTAATCACTTGTCTTGTACTACCTGTTTCCTTCTGATTTTGCTTGTGCAAAGGCAGAAATGGAAGATTTAATTTGCCAACTTTTAAGGCATTCAGAAGTAATTTACACAGTGAAGTTGTCTATTAAGAAAAAGTCTATTATATTTCTTGCAATGAATGTATTCTGATAAGACTGCAGTATGCAGCACTCGTGAAGGTGATGTAATGCAAGTGTCAGAGACAGATAACAGAGTCTAAACAAATTTTGATTACTAGCGAAAACCTAAAAATTGGTATGGGTACAATTAAATTCTAACTAGCAGATTTTTCAAATGGATAATATAAGAAAGGGAAAGTTAATTTCTTCAAAAAATAGTAGCACATAAATGACATTCTGATTACTTATAAACGAGACTGAATTTTAACAATTAGGCTTAATGATAATTACCCAATATTTATAATTTGGTTATTCTAATCAGTATAAATGTTATTGTTGTTTGTAGTTTCACAGTTAAGACTAGGTTTTTCACCTAACGATATGACTGTGAGCATGTGACTACTTTGTTATGTATAAATAAAGTATATTATATCATTGGCAAAAGGTAAGCCAAAGAGAGGATATGATGGTTCCCTTCTTTAAGTGCTCCTGCAACATCCAAAAAAGCATACACAGGTGGATATTCTCTGGGTTGCAGGTGGCAGAGGCCCTGTTTCAGTGGGATTGAATGAGATAAGGCAATAAGAAATCATATGCTGTTAAGCAGAGGTTCCTCAAGAAAAAAAATAATATTCTGATGACAATTCAGATTGACAGAGTTCCACTACCCATGACAGGACAGATTTCAAGAAGAAGGATCTCCAAACTTACATTCCGACAGAAAGGATTGAGATGTAGTCTGTCTACTATTTCTCTTCTAAAACCACAGTGATTGGAAGTTATTGAAAGTGAGCTATGTGCACATTCTTCAATCAAAAATGGTTGAAAAACAAAGAAGAACAAGCTAGTGGCATTAAACTCACCTGGAGTGATGGGCTCACCCTATCTGTTGCACTGCTCATGTTTTCACAAAAACAGTTCTGTCCGGATCCAGGTATCGATGGAAATAAGTGCAATAAGAAAGGAAAATCTCAAGTAATGAAAACTGTAAAAGACCGGAATTGTTTATTTTGGCAAGGAGGCAAGGGAGATACAACAAATAGTTTGGGAACAGACAGGAGAGTCTAATTCCTAATTGTGCTATGAAATTCCTTACCATAGAATGCTATTGAAGCAAGAGTATATCAGGGTTCAGAAAGCAAAAGGATATTTTAATGGTCATCAGAATAACCATATTGCTAATTATTAACTCTATGAATATTTTATGTTGCTTGTTAACTATTTATTCTGTAATGGATTATTGTTAACAAACATTTGCCTTTTAAAATGTCTGACATCTCCTGTTATTCTCGCTGAAAGTGAACAAGATCATTGGTAAACATACATCTTTTCAGTAAAGACTTTGGAATTACCTTCCAAGTTTTCCATGGAAATGAAACTAAATTCCCCATGGGAAAGATGGTGGCCATTATGATTGAGACAGCAGGTGTTTAAAATTGTTCCTGCTGAGCACAGTACAAGATTAAAATTTTACTAGGTGGGGAGAGGTATAAGAACATATTTTGCTGAATAGAGAGCCAGTATAATAAACTGAGACATTTTGCAATTATCCTGAAGTGAATACAAGCTACAGCTCCTTCCTAAACCACATTCAAAGGCTGCACTGAATATTTCTTGATGATCAAGTCATTTTTTAAATGTAGTAGAAGGCAAGTTTTAATTTCTTCACTCTCTCAGTGTGTTCAAGGATAGATGACACTATGAAAATACAGGGACAATCTCTGGCAACTAACACTGTAATTAGCTTCCAGAAACATTAGTGGTTTATTTTTTCTTTCTTATTCCCTAATGAAAAAGAGCTAATCGAAAAAAAAGCCACGTGACTCTGTTCAAAGTGTTTTGAATTTTGGGTAAGTCAAACACAAGGAAGAAATATGTTTCATAGACAGAGTGTGGGTAATATGTCCTGAGGGGTCAGCACAGTTAGTTGTTCAGTAAGTAAGGTCAAATTATGTGCGAGGCAGGGACATTTAGCATAAAAACAGTATTAATAATTCATGTGGCAAGCCGAGTGGTGGAATGATAAGATATAGCGATGGGAAAAAAAATGCCAACAACAAAACCCAACCACTAGACAAAGAAAATGGAAGGAAAAACTCATCTAAAACAAAAAGCCAATAGGATAGAGAGGTGAAAATACCAATTAAGACCTTCCTTATAAATGTCCACACAGATTCAGTCTTAGAATAAGACAGTGATTCTGGTTTTTGTTATTTGCTTGCCAGTTATTGCAAGCCAAAGCGCAGAACCTCATGTCATATCTCACCAGTCAACTACACACTGTTTATCTTCACTGCAGCATGATAAAGAGAAACAAAGCTATCTGGATAAGTAAATACAGGAGGACTATGTTAGGAAAAGAATGGACAAGGTGCTCCAGGTCCAAAAAAGAGGGTTTTGCTATCCTGGCATTAAACTCCAGAGGAGTTTTTATTTCTGAAACTTTCTCACAAGCCTGAAGTCTCCCATGAAATATAAGTCTTGAAAGAGCTGAGTGAGCTGGCGACTAACTAGTGCTATGCCTGTCTGGGATCTAGAAACTACGCCTGTTCTAAGCTTATGATCCCTAAGAAGCATTAGGTATAGTGATGTGTTTCATCAGCTAACAGCAGCTGAAGGTGACAGTGTTCACTGAGGATAACAGGCTTGCGATAAACTTTTTCTGCTCCTCAGATTTAAATACCAATACTCTTTCTCACTCAACCGGTTAGTGCTTTAAGTTAAGGGCAGGGACAAGGGGAAAGCAGAGATGAGGATCCACCCCAAAGAAGCAATATTTCTGGCACTCTTTCATGTTTCTCTGAGAATAGCAAGAATTCTCTGAAGATCCCATTCCAGGGGAACCAAGTTGTGTGACCTGCTGAGTCTCCATCATTTTATTAGAGGCGTCTCATGGAATCACAGAATAGTTTAAGTTGGAAGGGACCTTTAAAGGCCAACTTATATCTGGTCTAAATCTTCCCTCTTTCAGTTTAAAACCATTCCCCCAGTCCTATTGCAACAGGCCCTACTAAAAAGTATGTCCCCATCTTTCTTCTAGGCCCCTTTTAAGTACTAAACATGGAACAGATCCTCCTAGAAACTATGCTAAGGCACATGGAGGACAGAGACGTGATTTGAGACAGCCAGTATGGCTTCACCAAGGGCAAGTCCTGCCTGATCAACCTGGTGGCCTTCTACAATTGAGTGACTACATCAGTGGACAAGGGAAGAGCTACAGATGTCATCTCTCTGGACTTCTGCAAGGCCTTTGACATGGTCTGCCACAACGTCCTTCTCTCTAAATGGGAGAGATGTGGATTGGATGGGTGGACTGTTTGGTGGATGAGGTACTAGTTGGATGGTCGCATCCAGAGACTAATGGTCAACAGCTCAATGTACAGATGGAGATCGGTGACAAGGGGTGTCCCTCAGGGGTCCGTACTGGGACCAGTAGTGTTTAATATCTTCATCAATGACACAGACAGTGGGATTGAGTGCACCCTCAGCAAGTTTGTGGATGACACCAAGCTGAGTGGTGTGGTTGAAAAACCTGAGAGATTGGATGCCACCTGGAAGGACCTGGATAAGCTTGAGAAGTGGGCCCATGTGAACCTCATGAGGTTCAACAAAGCCAAGGGGAGGGTCCTGCAACCCCCAGTACCAATACATGCTGGGGGATGAAGGGGTTGAGAGCTGCTCTGCTGAGAAGGACTTGGGGATACTGGTGTATGAAAAGCTATACATGAACCGGCAATGTGCACTCACAGCCCAGAAAGCCAACCGTACCCTGGGTTGCATCAAAAGCAGCGTGGCCAGCAGATCAAGGGAGGTGATTCTGCCCTTCTACTCCTCTCTCTTGAGACCCCACCTGGAGTACTGCGTCCAGCTCTGGAGCCCCCAACATAAGAAGGACATGTGGACCTGCTGGAGTGCATCCAGAGGAGGACCACAAAGATGATCAGAGGGCTGGAGCACCTCTCCTATGAGGACAGACTGAGAGAGTTGGGCTTGTTCAGCCTGGAGAAGAGAAGGCTCCAAGGAGACCTTACTGCAGCCTTTCAGGCCTAAAGGAAAGATGGGGACAAAATTTTGTAGGGCCTGTTGCAATAGGACAAGGGGCAATGGGTTTTAACTAAAAGAGGGAAGATTCAGACTAGATATAAGGAAGATATTTTTTTTTACAATGAGGGTGGTGAAACACTGGCCCAGGTTGCCCAGAGAGGTGGTAGATGCCACATCCCTGGAAACATTCAAAGTCAGGTTGGACGGGGCTCTGAGCAACCTGATCTAGTTGGGGATGTCCCTACTCATTGCAGGGGGGTTAGACTAGATGCCCTTTAAAGGTCCCTTCCAACCCAAACTATTCCATGATTCTATGATCTTCCCAGGCACAGAGGTGAGACTGACAGTTTGGTAGTTCCCATGGTCCTCCTTTCTACCGTTTTTAAAAATGGGTGCAATGTTTCCCTTTTTCCAGTCACCGGGGATTTCACCTGACTGCCATGACTTTCAAATGCCATGGAGGGTGGGTGGCTTGGCAGTTACATCAGCTAATCCCCTCAGGACTCTAGGATGCATCTTGTTGGGTCCCATAGGTCTCTCCCTGCTGCCTCCATCTTTTGGCTGAGCAGAAGCTTTGGAACCTTGCACTTTGTGTCTGGGGAACCCTGCTAAGAAAAGTGAATCCTTGGTTTACATTCCTGCTTCATAAAATATTTAAAATCAGACTAATTGAGAGTGGAATGGATCTCTGGAGGTCATCTAGTCAACCCTTCTGTCAAAGCAAGACTGGCTTTAAAGTTACCTGCAGCTGTCTGTTAGATCAGGTTCTTGTCCAGCTGAGCTGTCACGGTCTTCAGGGATGGAAAGTTCACAGTCTCTCTGGGTAACATGTGAAGAATTTGTGTGTGTGTCTGTGAATAATTTTTCTTTATAACTAACTGAAATTTCTCTTGTGGCAACTGTGAGTATTACCTCTTTTTCCTTGCTGTGCACCTTTGAGAAAAGTCTTGTTCTGTCTTCCTTATAGGTACCCTTCGGGTAGTTGAACACAGCAAATGGGTCTCCCCTTAGCCTTCTCTTCTCCAGGAGAAAGAAACCCTGTTTCTTAAGCCACTCTTTGTTTATCATGGGATCCAGTATCACAACCATGCTGGTGGCTCTCCACTTGACTTGCTCCAGTTCATCTGTGTCTCTCCTGTACTGGCAGACCCCAAACTGAACACAGTTCTCCGTATGCAGTCCTACAACTGCCAAACAGAAGGGAATAATTACTTGTCTTAATCTCTTACTAAAGCAGCCCAGCATATAGTTCAGCCTGTTGTCCAGAGGCACCCCAAGGACATTTCGTGTTGAGCTGGTCCCTAAACAGAAGTGCTTGGGTCTGTACTGCTGTATGGGGTTAGTCCTGTATAAGGTTTTCAGTTGAGTTTTTTGGGGCTTCATGAGGTTCCCGTTAGCCTGTTACTCCAGTCTAACGGGGCCCTGTTTGGCTACGTTACCTCTTAGCTTATCTCTGGCTTCATTTTGGTCTCAAAAATGGGAACTAGATCTTCCCAAGACAGGTCTGGTCCAGAAGGAGCTAGTCTGTTGTATCAACTAATCCCCCAATTTGGTGTCACCTGCAAACTTGGCATGGGTGGGCTCATACTGCCCAGGTCATTTGAAGATGACAACTTACCAACCGAACATCAATCACCAAGGAGCACCTTGGTGAGGCACAATGAGTGGCATAATAATTTCCAGGTAAACTTTGAGCTGCTGACCACTACCTTTGAGCCTGACAATCCAGTTAATTTAATATCCACCATGTAGTGTACCCATCCAGTGCATATATTCTCATTATTGCTGCAAGGATACTGAAGAAACTGTGTTAAAAACTTTCCTAAAGTCAACGTAAATTATTTAACCCCCACCCTTCCCATCTCCACAGAGACTGCCATTTCATGATGGAAAGCAATCAGACTGGTCAAGCACGATTTACCTTGATTTATTACCCATGATTTATCCAGACTCTGTGTTCCCAATCACCTTGTCTCTCATGTTCCTGGAAATGGCTTCTGTGTATTATACCTTTTTATCAAGAAGCCCGGGAAAGTAGCTAGTGAGGCAGGCTCTGGGATGCAGCTCTCAGCTATGTGCTCCAGCTACAAGAAGAAGACTTCACACTCTTCACTATGGCAGAGTTAAGGTTTTCATATAAAGCGAAACACCTTCCAAGAAGGGGCAAGCTGTGGGACAGCCTGCAGTTTGACTTGCAGTTTTTCAAGGACTTCTGTACTCCACAATTCAGCACTTACTAAGAAAAAAGGTATAATTTAAGACATATCCTTGCCTTGATCATTGATTTCTGTGAATCCTGCTTTTAGATATTGAACTCACTGTGCACAGGCATTGACATTAGGCCTGTAATTCCTCTAACATGCCTGGGTATTATAGTGCCTAAATTTCTCACTTTAATCCTTAACTTTAATCTCATTTGTGTACCACGTTGATATTACAGTAATGCACTGTATGCTTCAGTGGTACTCACATAGTAGGCAGAATTGAAAGTGATATAAACATTTATTTTAATGATGACAGGAGTAGAGTTTGAGGCTGGAGTCAGGAAGACCTGACATATGTATGCCTCAGTAAATTTGCAGCCTTGAGTTAGACCCTCAGACTTCCCACACATTGTCAGGGCAGAGAATACATCTCAAAAGCAGTAAACAGAGACAGGAGATATTTTAAAATAGAAAATAGGAAATTCAAAGAAAGTAGCAAGTCTTGTATCTTGTATACCTCTGAGTTAGCAAGGTGACTCAATAGAGGATGAGGAACCTCAGTTATTATGATTTACCTAAGAGAAGATTAGGGCCAAATTTCTTGTCTGAAGACTTACCAAACTCCTGGATTTGGTTTTGAAGTTCCCATGTTCTGCTGACGCTCTGGACTTACGTCTTCACCGTTACAGACTGTTGCCTCTGTAGAGCACAGGACTGTGCACTTCTTGTTTGTGAGCATATTTGGAGTTTATAAAAGTGGTAAATCAATTCTGGAGATACTTTCTAGCAAGTGTGAATTCCTGGACACTAATCAGAGGAGGGCTGTGTAGAGGGAGATGTTTCTTGTTTTCAGTGGCCTGGGATTATTTGGGTTAAAGCTGAACACAAAGAAGAAATGTTTTGTCCTTTTCCTCCTCTGCATTTCTGTGAGTGATAAAACTTGAGCTGTGCTGCCAAAATAATCACAGCTTAAAAAGCTGCTTTAAGGGATGGGGATTATCTCAATTATCACAGCTCTTCCAAAGGTATGAGCATAGAGGACATCAATCTGATAAGACAAAAATCCTTGTGTTTGTGTTCCCATATCTATAAATTCTATATTACACCCAGAGGCACCAAATCAAGTCACACTCATGCCGTGCCTTACTCATGCAAGTAAGAGATCGGGATTAATTGGCCTCCTGAAACCATGGAATTGTGATACCTCACACCAGACGGTAAACGACCTCCCCCTTTGTTTAGAGGCAAACAAAGGGGCACCTCTGCCGCAGCTCTGCCACAGCAAAAGGGGCACCCTGCCCTACCTGCATCCCAGAAACCTTTCTGGTGGTAGAGCAGGATGTAGACAACATTCAAAGCCATCCTTTTGCATTATGACAGATATAAAGTTGTGTGCTCTACAGTATTCACCAGTTTCCTTTGCGGATTCAAGTACAGACTGTACTGAAGGGACTGTCAACAAGATGCATCTCACAGACAGCTCAACTGTACCTGAGGATCCTGCGCATCTCTGATTGCAGCTAGAACTGCTCTTTGATGCACAGTGGAAAAATGCACATATTGCTGATACCCAGGCAGCAGAGTAAGTGTGCTGTCTCCAAGCTGGAGGATGTCTGCTTAATTGTATCATGTGTGCATGTCTTTCAGACAGCATAAGAGCACTTGACTTGCTGCCTTCTCTGTTCAGATACTTACAGTGTCTTCACAGTACTCTCCTGTTTCTTCTGCACCTTATAATTAGTTCTTGCAGCCATGTAAAACCACATTATGGCCCTTCTATGAATATTCTGAAATTCATTTTGTGGATGGAGTCACGATGGGGTTTGTGGAGCTTGGAGGACCAACGACTGCCTGTGACCATAGTACTTTTACCTTCTGTGGGCTCCAGGCTGCCAAAGCTTGAAAGGTTTGACAGTCACACTAAGTCCCTGAACAGGCAGAGATGGGCAGAGGCAGTAAATCAGGATCACTCCACTCAACATGAAAGTTGGATCTCGCTTGAGTATTGCTTTTCTTCTTTTGTTATCCTTATCCAATTAAATAACTATAATAATGGGAAATGACATAATTGGTTGATTGGGTTTCTGGAACATAACACACGTGGCTTTTGACCCAAACAGACTCACAGAGCAAGCAGACAGAGGAAATAACAACAAGAGACAGAATCCTGTATTAAACTGGAGTCAGGACAGGGTTATTAAAAAGGTAAAGGGGAAAGAAACTTCCTCTGTGGACTCAAAATATGTATGCTTGAATTATTCTGATATCATTGGCAAATCCTTTGTCTTCAGGTTCCTCAATTATAAAAAATTTTCAAATCAAATATTAGAACAATTTACTAATTATGCTTCTGTTAGGCACTCAGACTGTCTCTGGGTAGATGCTGTAATCCTGTTCACAGGTATAAGTATTCTAATAATGCTGTGTCTTCCGAGTAACGGGATGTTACCTTAGCCATTAAAAAGAAAACAACATGAGCTGATTTGGAAAACAAACAGAAGATAATATGGGCTGAAGACTGCAAATTACAAAGCTGGGAAAATTGATGAAGAGGACTATCCTTTCAAAGATCAAATACAGCTATTTGCAGCAGAACTGCAGGAAATGAGTAGGTTTTCCTCCCTTGTGTGGTAGTTCTGAGAAAGTGCCCGTGCTTGAGTAGGGCATGAAACAAGTGCATTTGCTGCCCTTCCAGGAGACCAGATGCTGGTAAGCTGGACAGCAGGCTGAGGGACAGTGTGGGAGCAACTGCTTAAAGCATCGACATTGGTACCTTTGCCATTTCCTCGACCAACTCCTTTCTCTCCCTCCCTTTGTGAGGAAGGGGACAAGCAGAGGAGGGAAAAGAAAGAAACAGAGTAGATATCATTAAAAATATAATGAGGTGAAGGAAAGGGCACTTGAAAGTCAGGATCTGGCAGACAAGCCAAACTCTAGAAGCAGTGGAAAGCATTATTGATAGGTGATATCAATAATAAATGTGAATAGGAGGTAAGAAGCTGAGAGGAGGACACGAGTGCAGGTTTGCACTTAAAGAAGAGGGATGGAGCATGCTTGGGCTAATGAGGCAGTGGCTGCTGCCCTAAGGGCAGGAGGTTGCTTGCTCTGACTTCACTTTTGGCTTTGCAAATGCAGGGAGGAAGCTTATGGGATCTTCCCTTTCTGGTACTGCTGCTGGAGAAATCTCTCCTGTTCTCTTTGTCGTGCTGAGGCCAAGTTATTCGACGAATGTCAGGTCTTTTAGAGAAAAAGCAATGACAAAATCTGCAAGTGCAGAAGATGGAAGAGCAGAGTCAAAATGTAGAGCTGGAGATGCAGTCACAGCATCAGCTCTGTAGGGAAGTGCTTCACTTCATGTTCAGATGTGGAGTGCGGCATGGTGTCTGGTAGGTGTCTTCATGCTGGTCATTGAGTGAAAAAGACTGCAAACATGTATGGCTGTTCTACCGTAAGACTGGATCCACAATACACATATCATGTGGACCAGAAGGTGGCGTTTGGATGTTTCCTTCAAGCTGGACAACCACAAACTACCTCTCTCTTGTCCTCTCTTCCATGTCTGTACTAAATACATTCCAGTACATCTCAAATTACTGTACATGTGAGGGTAAGAGAAGTTCATTATTCTTAATACTGCTCAGTTAAGACTCACAATGACTAACGAGAAATTGCTTCTAGTGAGCTAGGATTTGATCCTGCTGCTATTGACTTTTGAAGAGCTGAAGAACCTGTGCTTATAGTTACCTTCATACATCTTGAGCTCAGTGCAGTTCAGCAAATATCACACATATTTCAGGAACATCTTTGGAATCCCTGAATGTTCCAAAGATACAAATTTCTCAGGAAATCTCATGGGATTACCTCAAAGGATTTCAGCAGCTTTGAACTTCCTTTTGGAATGGAAGGGTAACAAGTAGTTCCTGTTCTTGTCTTGTTTTGGTTTTTCTAAACAGGAATACAAAAATAAAAGCTAAAAGCAAATCCATATTGGCTGATTTCTTCTTCAGAACTTCTCAGAAAGTAAGGTTAAAAAACAGAATATTGGTATTATGGGAGAAATCATTCTAATTCTTTACAGAGTCACCTCTATTTACCTAACTCTTATGCCTTTTCCTATTTGTTTCCCAGGAACACTGACCCTTCTCCTCCACTCACCTGGTTAGTGCTGCAGACATGAATTCTCAAACCTAGATTGAGTGCACTCATCAGTGTCTAAAACAATCTTTGACAATAAAGGATGAAGATAAAAACATAAAGTTCTCCTCAGTGTAAGTGTAAGGCATATCAAGAAAGCAGGATTTGAAAATCTAATCACTCTTTCTAAGGACTGAAACAATTAGAAGTGATCAAAATATGTAAAGAAATGTGCTTCCAGCAGCTGATATAAGCAGATATTCTTCAAACAAACATTTTAAAATCACATATTTTAAGTACATACTTAATTTATGATATATTCAACGAGATTTTTTTGTCTTTCCTGTTTTCTTTATTTTTAGACTCGGGTGAGAAAAATTTGATTTATGCCCTCAGCCAATTATATTTTTTTCTGTTAACATAGCATTTGTAACTGGATATCCTTTAGGGAAGCTTTTCTAGGGTGTAATTTCCATGAAACTAGGGAGAAATGGAATTATTTCTTGCCTCAAGCTAAACTGAATTTATCTCTTACTAAAATCTCAGTTGTTTCTTAGTGTTGCCTCTAGGTGTTGCAGGACTCTCTCCTACTTGTGAGGGCTCATTTTTACCTTGAGAACTTCAGATAAGTTACCCCAGAGAAGAATTAGGTCATATAGGTTTTAAACAATGATTTAGAGGCTAGTACCTAAATAAAGGGCAGTAAAATCCCACGATATCATCTAGTCTGGGCACCAGTGAGTGCAGTGTTGTGCCTTTTAGATATAGTTAAGTGCACATTATGTAGTGTTCATCCCCCTGAGAGCATCTTCCCCAGTTCAAGCCCCTGCAGCACCCAGGAGCGTTTCCTGACACTCACTGTACCTCTTGCCTCCCTTAATATCATCCCATTACTCTTAGTTACAGCCCTTTGATTCACTTTTTTAAATCCTCACGTTTGGCTACATAAACCTGCCATACATTTACAGGCAGATTCATGTTGTGTTATCCAACAGACAGAATTGCAGCACACACTTTGCAGTGGACAGTGTCCCCACTTCAGGTTGTGAAAAGAAGTAGAGAATAAACCTTAATATGCTTCATTTGAGTACACATGGGTATAATGAACAGAGCACAGGGTGCAGTTCCTCTAACCCCAACATATATGTCTGAAGTAAGTTATATCCACTTCCCTCTGCTGTGTATAAAGAGGGTCTTCTCTAGTTGGTTTGTGTAAAAGTCCACACTGCAGATACCTAAACCTCGGCGAGATATATTCCACTTCAGGTCACTGTGGTGAACTGTCCCACAAAATGGCAGAGGTCTCGGGTCAGGTCCTCTCCAGCACCGAGAAAAGCAGAGAACAGGGAAAACAGCAACAGTGACTTATCCCTCCTCATTGTCACCACTGCATAGCCTGGATCATCACACCCGTCATTGTATAATTGTGACATAATCCTACAAGGTGTTGAGTGCTCTAATTCCAGCCCGGAAGTGTCCACTCATGGGCAAAGAAGTATCCCCTGGGCTCACAGTGTTTAAGGGACAATATGAACAACTTGCCTGGACTACCTTTGGGACTTTGCTTCAGGAAGAAATTTTTCACTATGAGGGTGGTGAGGCACTGGCACAGGTTGCCCAGAGAAGTTGTGGATGCCCCATCCCTGGAGGTGTTCAAGGCCAGGTTGGACGGGACTTTGAGCAACCTGGTCTAGTGGAAGGTGTCCCTGCCCAGGGCAGGGGCAGTAGAACTAGATGATCTTTAAGGTCCCTTCCAACCCAAACTATTCTATGACAAAGCCCCAGCTGCAGGTCTGACATGCACTAAGTAGTACTTTCACATATAAAAAGTCTTTGTGAAGAGGCATAAGTTTAGGCATTCGTTAATCCTATGGCTTAATTTGGTATAATAATTACTAAAGGAAGGAGGAAAGTTAAGCACCAGTGTTTCATATCTTACAGTAGTGAGTTAACTACACAGAACTGTATTCTACTCTTGTTAGACATATGGGGAAAATAAACTGATTTTCCTGACACTGTTTGAGTCATTCCCCCCCCCCCCCCCCCCCCCCCCCCCAAGCTGAGCTTTTTTTGTGAATGTTATCTATATCTTCAAGCAGAAGCATGTGTTATTGTGGACAGCCAGAACCAAATGTTTTAGTATTGCTGCAGTATGCTTGCCATCCCTCTCTGGCTTCAGCCTATGTAAAGATTACAGCATTTGCTATCATAATGCAATTTTAAAAGTAACTTTTTGCTTGCTGAAGGTCAAAAGGACAAAAGGCCATTCCATGACAATTACTTTTCCTGTGGTTTAAAAAGGAAAATTCAGGTCATGTTACTTAAAAATTTCCCCCTAATATTTCAATTTTGTACTTCCTGCCAATCATACTTTGCTGAAGTTGCCTCAGATATCTTTAAGAACTGTGTGTTGTACTGTTCATCTGACCTGTAGGCAAAAAGTAGTTCTCATCAGAGAATAAAAACTGCTTTTCTGTAAAAAACATTTTCCCCAATGGGAAAAAAGCTAATACTGAAGTGAGCAGGTATTTTCAAGAACACATTTGATTTTTTCTACAATCAAGAATATATCATTTTAGAAAGGGAAAGTTATATCTGTCAGCTTCCTGGCTGCCAAGCGTCATATTAATCCTGACTTCAGGTGGATACTGTGACAGTGCCTCCACCCTTGATAAACCATTTAGTCTCTGTTCAGCCTAGTAAAGAGTCTTCAGACTCTCATCGCACTGTGATGTGGCTTTAGCTGATAAATCAGAGGATTCTTTTCCTCTCTGCCCTCCCTTCACCACATTAATATTGATTATTTGAAAGTAAGGAGTCCCAAGGAGTGGAAGTGGATACGCCTCATTGCCTTGAACAATTCTTTTCCCTCTATTGGGACAGTACAAGGTAAATTAATAGTGTGCTTGCAGACACTAGATAATGTTAATGTACTTGCTATTGATAGAGTGAAATAACATGAGTAACTTCAGCTTTACTTAAAACAAAACATTAATTTTCCAAGGCCACTAGGATTCATGCAGCTGGTCGGTGTAACACGTACAACCTTTATTTTAAATATGTGATATTTGTGTTTTTAAACATGAGGCAGGATTTTATTGCCAGATGAAAGACAAAAAGGGATTTTAATTCATTGCTGATGCTCTCAGGTTCTTGTCTGCCTTTAATCTGAGTCCCTGTTCGATTTGGTGGGTAAGAAGATGCCTTTTCTACTAGGGAATAATGCATAGCAGCTTTATCCCCTGCGATCCTCTGGCTATGTAAAAATGCATAGGAAATCTGTATGTGTGGATGCTGTGGTTTTGTATATGTTTCAAAAAAAGAGTTTCCATGCAAAAAAAAAAAATGTTGGCAACAAGGGAAAACTCCACTTCCATGCCCATCCTTTGAATTTTCTGAGAAATTATTACAGCCATGTTAGATTAAATAGCAGATATTTTATAATAGGCTGGACCTCTGCTAGCTGGAAGCACAGATAGTATTTGAGCCACAAAGCTTTCTTGACCTTGAGGCCAATTTAAAGCGCCTGCATGGTTTCCTTCCACAGCTCCTCCTGCCTTTGGTACATGAGGAGCATCTCCCATGCCGTGATGGGAAACTTGGAGGAAATTGCCAGAGCAGAGTGTAGGTGACTGTAATGACACGCTGGTGATGGCTGCACATCCACAATGCGGTCTAGCAGGGATCACAACGCAGCAGCACAGGATGGGAGGCAGTGAGGGCATTGCCATGCAGGATCAAAGCGTTGCCATGTTACCGTTTCCCTCCTGGCCCCTTCAACTTGCTATATGACTTTGTGCAACTCATCTGAACTTAAAGTTGGAGTTCACCCATCTGTAACTCTGACGTAGTAATAAATTATGGGTAGGACTTGAATTACAGCAAATTTGGCCCTGCTTTTCTCTTTGCACTCTGCTCCTAATTTCTACAAACGTGTTTCTAGTTCATAAATATTCACGGAATAGCTCATGTAAACAAATTTTGTCTATGTGTTATTCATGCACTGTTTGCTTTGATTGTGCAAGTTCCTCTATGTGTTACTTATGGTGGGTGAACGGTCATAAAAGTCACATACTATTACTTCTGGTACCTGACTGGGTGACTGAATTTTCTAGACAGGAATATAACAAATGACAAACTGTGGATAATGAATAGCGAGTAACAAATAACAAACTATACAGAATGAATATTTGGAGGAATAATTATTTGTGATGAAAATCATGAAACTTTTAGGATTTGCCAGCATTTTTTCTCCCAGACAAAATGGTATTCATTTGAAAGCTCATGAATGATAGATAATCTCATCTCACAAATAATGACAGTTCAAACCTCAATTAAACAAGCTTCACAAAACCCCTGGGAGATAGGCACTAATAATAGTTTTATATTACTAAAACCGATACGTGAAGGTTTTCCTGAAGAAGTTTGGCATTTGAGGGGTATTTCACTACCATTGAAAGAAAAGCACTACTGCAAATGAGTGAAAAATACAATTATTGTATTTGTCAGATTCCAGCATGCAAGAAAATTAGATGAAGGACACTCAAGACACCAGCTCTGGTGGACTGATTAAGGAAAACAACATCATTTACTTGTGGCAGGTCAGCCCAGACCCTCTTCCAGACTCGGTGAATCCCACAGTTACTTGACAGTCTGCCAGCCCACAGAGCAAATGCCAAAAATTCCTTCTCACCATGTGTGAGTTAAATCATAGTTAAATGATTAACTATCAGCACAGAGCGCAGATTACCTGCACCTATCCAGCTTGTCAGGAGAGAAGCAAACCTGGTTTCTGTTGTAGTAGTTACAGATTTATAAGTAGATCTTACAGAATTCATTATTTTCTATTTGCACTAAGGTAGCACCAGTTTCCAGGGTCACGCAAATGGCCAAAGCAGCTTTCTGTCTCTTTGATGGTCCAATTCATAGCTGAATACCTCAGGTCCTAACCACAGTCACATTTTTCTGATTCTGCATGTACCTCAGATGTCTGTGGTGATGTTGCATTACCCTGCGCAGGAACGCCCCGGCACAAGCTCCTTCACAGATGCAGAACACGATGTTTATCTGAGAGGACTTGTGATCAAAGCATAAAGTTCAGTTTTCATCATGCTTCACTAATGTAGAGTTTGAAGTGATGAAGGATGAGTGATGTAGTAATCCAAAGCTTCTTGCAATCCTTCCAGCATTCCTTTTGTTGGAGCGCCTTGAGTACCAACCTGCTACAGTCTTACCGTATACTATTTCCCCAGGAGGTAATAGGGAATTTCATTAGCTACCATATTATCAGCTCTTTGGTTTGTGTGCAAAGGTCCTATAAAGCACCTACAGGGCTCCAGCCTGGTTTTGGACATTCTGTACTCAAACTGAGAAAAAAAAGCTTTCTTATTTAAGGCAACAGAAAAGCAAGTATCTGAAGCCCCTCATCTTCTAAATGCACACTTGAGCACACAAATGCAAGTATGAACTGCATTTTTGTTTGGGTACTCAGAGGGCAGAGAGAAAACACAAACACTTGGTGTGCAGAAGACAGTGACAAGTACCAAGACTGAAGCTGGTCTCCTTCATGCCACTGTTAATCTGAAATAAACCAGTGTTTATGCTGATATGAACAGGATCTGGATTAGGCATGTTTTCTCTACAGCTTTCGATCTTTTTCATCCTGCTAATCAAAGATCTGTTCTCTGTGCTGCTGCATTAACAACCTTGCCCCCCCAAAAAACAAGGAACGGTTTCTGCAGCCTAATGTTTGCCCAGAAGACAAGGATATAACCTTTGGATTAGCAAGACGACTTGTTAAACTAGATCAAGAAAATCCTGCTGGCCTCACAGAGCTAACAGCAGCTCACTTTCTGATGCACTGTCAACTCTCACGAGCTGGTTCTCCCTTTTCTCTCTTCCCCCAGTAGGTGAGCACACTTAACAGCCTTCAAAGCAGCCAGGCTTTTTCCTTTCTTTCTTTTCGTAGGTAATGTTCCCCATTCTCAAAGTAGGAAAAAAGATGGGGTAAGTTCCTATTAAGCCAACACAGCCCTTCTTAAAATCTCAAGGCATCAGTGCTCCTACCCTCTTGAACCTTTCATACTCTTAGCAGCTTGTGTTTTTCACTTTTCTTTTACAGCTTGAGTTTTTGAAAACTTACTTCTTTTTTTTTTTTCCTCCTGCCTGGAGACATTTTTATTCCCAGAATGTTTAAATTCCCTCGCACTGCAGGGTAAAGGAGCTGATGCATGTTTGCAACTTCATCAGTATATTGTCACACTTCTCCCCCAGTCCAGCACACACTAGGAAAACAAGCTCAGAAATGACAGAAAAATCTGTGACATGATACCTGGGAAGAAGCCCCTTGTGCTTCCAGGGCTGCACTGGGCGCTAGACCCTACAGAGGTCTAGTCCTTTTTCTGGCATTGATTTCTGCTCTGACCTTTGGCCAGTTGTTAAATCCCTGACTTTCAAAGGTGCTGAATTACTGCCACTAGGTAAAATCCTTTTTCTTTTTTTTTTAACTAAGGTCAGTAAGAGCTTTGCAGCTGGAAGCCAGGATTTCATCTACTCACTTGAGCTGCAGCTGTGGGTGTTCCAAAAATCATGCAGCTAGGGCGGGCAGAGTCGGTAAGGGGAAAGGTTAAGTCAAAACCAAGTTGGAAGCAGCTTTAGCTGCGTTTAGTTTCTTCAAGATATGATTCTGCCCCAAATGTTGTGAGACGGATTAGTGACTGATCCGATAAGGTAATGAATTACTTGTCAGTAAAAGCTGTGCCATGTAGTGAATGATAGATTATAAATGAAACACGAGAGCTTAGTACCTGACATAGGTCTTGTTAACAGGGGAGATGAAGAATTATCACATGATGTCACATAAAAAATAAGTCCATAGGAAGTGGCATGCACTACTGCGTCTTTTGTGGGATGTCATCCAGAGTTTCTCAGTGTGGATATGGTACCATCTATTAGGAAATAGATTCAATTTTGAAGTTTTAAATAAAAAAACTAAAGTATCAAGAGTATTCCATGGGCAGGAAGAGGTCACTGGCATCTGATTAGAAATAATATTCAGTTGAAAGCTGAATTTCACATTTTTTTCTGCAGCCAAATACTGTTTATCTACATCTTCTTACTCCCTCAAGACAAAACAATATAAACCAAAGCAGGCTCAAATCTTGTAAATTAGTGTCTTGCATTTAGTGCCAGAATAATGCTCAGTTCAGCCACATATCCAAATATATATTTTTTTCTATAAGCTTCTTTTACATTAAAATGACTGCGTGTACTGAAAGCTGAGAATAAGAGAAACTGCATTTCTGGATAAAGGCTGAATAGAGCTGAGCTACAAGCAATGAGAAAAGACTTAATAATTTACTTAAATACAGTGAACAATGCTGGAGAATGGATATAACAAAATGACACGTTCTGGCCAACACAGTAGCTGGACTGTATGCAATAAATTAGCTAAAATATGTACTTCCTGCTACCTGCCAAAGGGTAGGAACTTTAGAGTATCAGGAGGCAAATCTCAGTCAGCATAAATTGTTATAGCTCCAATGACTTCAAAGTTGCTAAAATGATTATGCTAGTAAAGCATTAGACCCTACCTACCTGCTTGCCTATTTTTTCATCTCAGGAAAATCAGACAGAGCCTTCACAAACTACAGAAATGAGAACACTTCCCACATCCACATTTAAATGCATCTTCTTTGCCTACCCCAGTTATAAATAGAACTGGTTGACATTTTTCATTCACATTGCTTGTCAATAAAAAAAATGGCCTTTCAGTTTTTTTCAGAATATTCTAGTCCTGTTGATGTTTTGATTTGTTTGGGCTTTATTTCACCATGCTCTCTTCAAATAGAAATGAAAGCAAACTCTTCTCTACACACAATTTTTTGTTTAATCTTTGCAAAGTGAAAAGCTTTTAGTTTTTCACAAACATTTCATTTTTCTCATCGTCGCAAGATGATGTAGGGCATTTTCCTGCGCTTCCCTAATCAGACAGATCATAAATGTAATTCCAAAAGGGACCAAACATTTAGATGGCTAACTAGGCCTAGGCTAATTTAATCATTAGCAATTGATGATTTAAACTGGCAATTTCTAGTGGGGATGTTAGATCATATCAGATATCAGGAGAAACCGACTATGTGATCGGATTCTGGCTGAGGTGAAGTTTTCTTCCTTGATGCCTGGAGGGCTGGCAGTCCCAGATATAAACCAGCAGAGAATAGGGGTGATAGGTCTGACCCTGAATAGTATTTCAGATCAATTCTTTGCAAGACTTTTATTTTTTAAAAAGTTAAGATGCCTTATCTTCTGACCAGCTCTAATTACAAATCTCAGTTGTGTTCAGAGAAGGATTTGTTCTGTAAACTGTTTTCTTCTAAAATCACCTTTAGCAGTTCTGACTCCTCTCCTTGAAAGCTTGAGTTTCCTGTTTTAGTATCTTTTTGTCTTATTCATCTTTGAGCTATTTTTCACAATTTCAATGCATGAAGAATCTTCACATCTTTTCTTTGCAGTTTCCCTAACTCTGGGCCTCTCCTGATATTCCTCGATAATTATTTCCTGGCCCTTATAACATGGGAAATTTGTCAGGGAGTCACCTGGGAGAGGCCCTCCAGGGGAAACTCAACTCCTGTGTGATGGGGAGGTGGGACAACAATACAGATGAAATTGCATGCAGTGATACAAGAGTCTGTGCACACACCATCAGCACATGCTGGGGACAGGGGCATTCTCTGTTACTCCATCCTTCCTCATCACCTCCCAGGCAAGCCCATCCCATCTCTCAAGCTCCCAGAATAGCGTAGTCCAGAGTACCTGGAAAAACTCCCTGCTTGTGGAGTTTTTGTGGGTTCAGCCTACTTCTTTCTCAGGCTTTTCCTTCCTGTTAACAGGACAATGTTTGGGATTAGTTTTGTTTCAACATGCCCAGATCAGAGTTTCTGTTTTCCTCAATATCATTTCATGGTTTCCCTTCCCGTGTTCCTTTCCCCTCAATCTCCTTGTATTGTTCTCCTGTCCTTTCTGGCATCCATGACTCCTCACTGTTTAATATCACCTGCAGGTTTTAATAGGGTGCCTTTACTCCCAGTTTCTGAACCATATGAAAGGAGGTTGTAGCGAGGTGGGGGTTGACCTCTTCTCTCTAGTAACAAGTGATTGGACAAGAGGAAACAGCCTCAAGTTGCACCAGGGGAGGTTTAGATTGGATATTAGGAAAAAGTTCTTCACCGAAAGGGTTGTTAAGCATTGGAACAGGCTGACCAGGGAAGTGGTGAAGTTGCTATCACTGGAGGTATTTAAAAGACAGGTAGACGTGGTGCTGAGGGACATGGTTTAGTGGCAGTTTTGGCAGTGTTTGGCTGATGGTTGGACTTGCTGAACTTAAGGGTCCCTTCCAACCTAAACGATTCTATGATTCTGTATACAGTGGGGACCAATACTGTTTGGTATATTGCTGTAATGGACGTTTTACCTAAACTTATACCTTTCATCTTGTCTTTCTTTAGCAATTCTTATCAAGAATTCAGAAAGATGCGTTTGACAGCCTCAGAGGAACCCCTCGGCTTGAGTCTTTCAGAAAATATTTCACCATTTTAATGAAATATATCATTCACAGCTTGGTCTTTAGTCCTATTGAGAGGAAACGGTTGACAACAGATACACATAAGAAGAGAGACTGGTGGGAGACATCTATTTTTTTTTCACACTGGAAGCAGTTATGGGGTATGAAATCCAAATTAAAACCAGCATCCAAAAGGAATATGGAAATAGAGCTCATTCAGGTACAACGATGACTCTCCTGGAGAGGAGCAGACATGCATCAGTGTTACAGGAGGAGGCCTGGAGGCAGGGACACCTCCACTGAGCCTGGCCGCGAATTGACAGCATGTCACAGGCATTGGAGAGAATGCCTCGCCTGCAGGCAAAACCAACTGACCAACACCAAGCCATCGTCTCTGCAAAAGTGCTGACTTTGACAGAGAAAATAACCTTTGACTGTACTCGGTTGATAGAAACTCCTCAGTTTGAGCCCCTCAGCCAAGCCGGGGGCGCCCCGCGGGGGGAAAAGAGGTTTGCGGCAGGGCCCAAGGCGGCCCAGGCAGAGGAGGAGGAAGCCCAGGAGGGAGCAGCAGCAGAGGGAGCCCGAGGGCGGCGGAGGAGGAGGGCAGGAGGCGCTGCAGGCCCGGAGCAGGGATCCCCTGCAGCCCTGCAGAGAGCCCGCTGGAGCAGAGGCCCAGCCTGCAGCCCGGGGAGGGCCCCAGGCCGCAGCGGGGGGATCTTTCCTGCAGGAGCTGCGGCCGTGGAGAGCCCCGGCGGGAGCAGGTTGTCCCTGAGGGACTGCAGCCCGGGGCAGGGCCCGCGCTGGAGCAGGGAGAGGTGTGAGGAGGGAGGAGCGGCCCAGAGGGGCTGCCATGGACTGACCGCAGCGCCCATCCCACCCCTGCGCCCCCCGGGGTGGGGAGAGGGGGCGAGAGGGGGGGGGGCGAGGTGGGAATGGAGAAAGGGGTAGAGGTGAAGTATTGTTTTAATTTTGTCTTTGTTTCTCGCTACTTGAATCTGTTTTAACTGACAATAAATTAAATTACTTTTCCTCAAGTCAAGTCTGCATTGCCCATGATGGTTAACTTTTAAGTTACCATCCTTGTCCTTATCTTGACCCATAAGCTCTTCCATCCTTATTTTCTCCCCTCATCCTGTTGAGGAGGTGGCGTGAGAGAGCAGCTGGGTAGGAGTTAGGTCCTTACCCAGGGGTAACCCATCACAGTGTTATTCATCCCATACTTAGGAGCAGAAAAATTTTTATTTACCTTCTTCCGAAAGCCTCATTATCTCAAACTATGCAGCAAGCATCACCCCAAGCTATGAAAAACAGGAAAATGAGGAATTGGGGGGGTGGAATCAGTCTAATCATGATGCGAAAATGGAGGAAAGAACAAATGAGTCCAAGGTCGTTGCTTGCTTCGTTCATCCAAGTGTGCTTAGTTTCTCTTCCAAATCCTCTGTCAGACTGTCAGTGCCAATCCATTCCAAGTAATCTTGCTTTACCTTCAAAAGCTGAAGTGTCTATTGCTATTGCCAATGAAAGATTGGGGAAAAAAATAAAAACATTTCTGAAATTGAGTTTGTTGGACATAACATAAGAAATGTCCCTAAAAAGGAAACAATTCGGAGATCAGTGTATCCTTGCTTAATTCTGTTTATTCCACATCTGAAACAACATTTGCACTTTGCCTGCACAATGTTGAATAGGTATGTGAAAATGTATGCCACTTCCTAGAGGTCATCATTGTCTCCTCAGGGATACTTCAAATACTTCAGATGTAATTTGAAATCATAAAATACCTATTTCAGCCACCAGGAGACTTCTGTTGATGGGTTGGAGGATCCCGATGCTTTCCCATGTCACTTAGCAACATACTCGAAAGGAGGTATCTTGGCATTGGTACCCACCAGTCACAAGTATTTACACATCTGTACAAGCAGGTGTGGGGTTAAATCCCATTATACATATTATGCAAGGCAAGTGATAGACCAAGACATATTTGTTTCCTAACTCCATAATTAGGCTCCCAAATGAGTGACTGCTGATTGCTTAGCACTTTTTAAAGCCTTAAGGCTGCAATTTTTGCAAAACTAATGAAAGTGGTTTCAGGGGAACTTTACAGCTTGCACAGAATCTGAAACGTTGTAGTCTTCAGGATTTTTTTTTTCCCTCTAACTAAAAGCAAAGATTTGGATCCACAGAAAGATAAAATGTAAAAACAATTCAGAGAAGCTACAGAATCTTCATATTTGAAGCCAGTATATAGAGCTCCAAAAAAAGAGTTGCTGACAAATGTAAACTTGAGTTTTAATTTCTAGGTATCCAGAATATAACTTTGGTCTATGATTTTCTTATTTTGGTTCATTTAGTCAGAAGTTTTTCATGTACATTGATCTGGAAAATTTTAAATGGTTATCTTTCTGTCACAGGGCAGGTATAGCAGAGTAAGAGACCTAAGCATTTTCAGTGTTAGATTTAGTGACTCAAGTTCCCTTAGAAGAATTGCAAACTTACGAAATATTTCTGATATTTAGAGTTGTGAACTGTAGTGAACTGCAGAGGCCATGTGTTGCAGATTTTTATTTTTTCTGCCACGTCAAAAATAAAAACCCTGGCATGTTTTGTTTTGGCATTCACTTATTTATTGTTTGACAACTCCAGAATTTAAGACCAATATTAACACAGGAACTGTCAGACCGAATCAGTCCAGCAATCTCTCTAATTCATTTCTGTCTCTGGGGAAGCCCGATGCTGGAATAGGAAGGTACAAAAAGCCCTAAAGCAGGCAGTTATGGAATAAATTTCCTTCTTTTTAAATATATGTTATAATAAGAAGGATATCAGTGATATCTAGCTAAGGGTTCATATATTCAGTAGAGTTACCCGCTGCCTTATTTTTGTCACCAGTGTTCCTGGAAATTAAGAGAAGGAATGCATACGAGAATGCCCAGTGCAAATGCCTCTGATCTTAGGAAATAATTGGACGTGGATCCAAACCTGGCTGCCCTATCGTGTACTAAAGTCTCTTAAAATCATCCTATCCACCAGCAAAACAGGGAAAGAGAAACATGGGAGAAAAGGTCACATTAGCAGGAAGCAGCTGGCATGATTCCACAAGGTTCATTTTATTTAGTGGGACCAGTTTCTGTTTTACAAATTCCAAATCCATGCCAAAATTTAATGGCACAAACATGCATAGAATTTCACACTTAGATATATACTGTATCAGGGTGACATTTCAGAAATGATGTGCAAGGAGTTACACTTACATGACTGTAAATAATAGTGGTCCAGTTCCCCAGAGATGGCACTAAACTCTTACTACATCCTCTGCAAACACTGCCACAAGGCAGTGCAGATTGGCTTCACACTGTACACACACATAAACCAACTTGCTTTAGTAGAAAGGCTGAAACATTTATTAGAGGAAAAGATTATAATGATACAGTTTAAAGAGTACTAAATAAACAGGAATCGATGGGAAAAAAGTCAGCTTAGTAAGAGGCAAGTTTTTCCTTCGTCATACTGACAGCGGTGCTTGTACCATTAAAGAGAAATCCATTTTGTGTTTCCATAGCTGTTTTCTTCTTGGGCTCTTAAAGAAATTCAAACCATCAGAAACTCAACCACCTGAGAGCATCCTTTGCAAAACTCCTCTTGGTTTTGTCTTCCTGACCTGGTATTATACAGACCAATGGATCCAAATACTTAGAGGTCCGCCAGTGTGGACGTCCACAAAACCTAGTAGTTCCACCAGTCTCAAAGAACTGCTTCAAAATGACAACTGCCCCATTGCTGCAGACAGAGAAAAAAACACTTCCAAAGGAAATCTACAAATGTCATTTTTCAGCAGTTACTCACATCACCTTTCTCCACAGATTTTAACCCAGCACCCCTTAACAAATAAAGATGGTCTCACCAGAATTTCGTCTGCCACACGCCCTTCTGAACATCATAAATTATCCCCACAGCAGCTTCCCGATAAAAAGCGACACCTATTCCCTGGTTCTCTCCTTTAAAAAACATTCTTCTTTTGCACTAGGCCACGGGGGCTGAGTAGTGTGTATTCTCAAGGAAATTTCTCAAGTTCAGTCTATAGAGTTGAGGTTTGTTTGGTTTTGTGGTGCTTTTTTTTTTTTTTTCCCTTTCCACAAATTGTTTGGAGACAAATCAGTCTCGGGGAACGTTGATGTGTCTGAAGACACTTTACAAGCAGAAAGAAAAATTCATCAGTCACATTACTTGCTATGAATCATTCACTCAACTCCACTACTGACAACTTGGAGTTCATCCAAAGGTTCCATGCTCCACATTGTGTTCAGGAGCAAACATTCTCTAAAGAAATGTTTTTGCATGTTAATGACTCATTTGCTTTCAGTAACCACGTGTCTATAGAAATCACACCAAGTTTAAGATTCTGTTGCCTAACAGCTTTAATGCAACATCATACATCATATTTTCAGATGCAGCAATCCGTCTCATCCTAATTCTGAGACTGCTAAGAACATCCTTAATAAGTCTATAAATCACAGCGCAGGTGCAGTCAGCTGTCCCACAAAGGCTGGACTGGGGCTGTGTAAGCTGCTTCTTCACAGTTCTGCCAATGCACCTCAGAACCAACTCCCAGGTAGAACTAAGAGAAATCCACCATTCTTTTAATTCATAACATGCATTTTTTCTTTTCAGAAGATGTTTTTTCAAAACTTCTGGATGAGCAAGAAAAAAAAGTGCTGCTTTGGTTTTTTGATAAGGGAAAAAGCCTGTTTTGCAAGGCCCAGGTGCAACAAAATCACCAGGCATTCTTCATTTCAAAGGAATAGGGCCCAAAAGAATGGTTTACTGAAATGAAACCGATCAGCATCTCTGGGAACACTCTCCAGAAGGAGGGGAAAGGTAACTGGGTGGTGAGAAACTCTGGGAAGATGAAGACCCTCTTCAACAAATCTCAGCTAGTGTACGGTTCTTGAGAACAACGTCCAGCTGCTGCACAGCGATCCCTTATCTCTCAGGACAGCAAGCAGTCTGGGGAGACTCATTTCAGTCTACTCTGTATTAGGTGTATGCTGCCTTATAAGGCAGATTTACTCACATTTTAAAGCTGATCTCCATTCCCTGCACGATTTTCTTGAGAGATGATTTAATAAGAGACATTTCTGAGGAACCCAGAATTTATTTCTGTTTTGGCAAATATTTTTTTCCCTGCAAAATAGGTTTTGAGTTGTGCTGAAACTAAACCCAAATGCAAAACCACTTTCTGCCACATTTAGACCATTGATTTGAACCCATTTCTCCATCTTGTGGTCAGCTGGCCTTAGGCTAATAAGACAAAGAATGTCTCTTTGCTCCTCTCAGTGGAGCAACTTAATTTCTCATGCATTATAGAGAGGGTATCCCATCCTATGCTGTAGAAGTTAATGATAGATATTCACCAGCAAAGAACTGTGAATAAGGCTCAGTTGACCTAATTTTAATCATCTACTTGAGTCTTCTAGGCATCTGTAGCAGAAAAGTCACCCTATAGGGGAAGTCTAAACAGAAATAAAGGGTTTTGTCTGTCTCCATGGGCAGATAATAGCTTCACAGATGGCTCCATCTGGGTGAAATATACACCGTAAGATACAGGAAACAAAATCTCTAGCCTTATTTCCAAAGATAGTAATTAACATAAGAAAGGGGTTAAAACGCTCAGCCCCTTTCAGTTATAAGCAAGAAATTACTTTCCCTTTGGATTGCTGTTTGCCCTTGCTGATTTCTGTGATGGAAGGACTCCAGCAGATATGTGGACATACTTTTCCGACACCTTGCTATCATTTTCCTTTCTCTAGGCAGGCCATCCTACTGCTAAAAAAAAAAGCTTATAGTCTTCCTTTCTTTACAGTGGGAATATTTAATAAACAAAAGCATGTTTTTATATATATATAATATATTGATCACATCTACACAGCCTAGAGCAGCGCATTTACAGCTATATAATAAAATGTCTTTCAATCTTCTGGTTTATTCCCTGAAAGAGAATGGAATATATAATTAGGGTTAATTTTTCATACAAACTTTCTGGAATATTTTTATGTCCACGATAATAGGTTACTTTCCAAAAAGGAAAAAAGAAAGATGAGGCAGCAATGAAAATGGAGATTCATGTGTCCTAGAAGTCTTTTTCTAGGTCACTACGGGAGGACAGGACATTACAAAGGCAAAAGAAACATTTGCAGATTTCTTCAGGAATTCCCAGATGTGTCCTCCCAGCACAGAATACCTCATTATATTCTCGCAGCATTATGTGCATCAAGGAAGGTATCACGGCATTCATCCTGGTCCTGGGAACTACTGCACAGTTTCTCACATCGCATTGTTCATTCCCCGAGACAACAGCCCTGGTCTTATTCTCTGCTAATGTCCTGACTAGCCTGCTAAACACCTGCTACAGCATATGATTAAAATGTACTGTGTTGACATTAAATCTGCAGTGCCAGGAGGGGCATTGCAGATGTTTCTGTTAAACTAATCAGAAAGGAGAAATATGGCACATAAAGTATAACCGATATCTCTACTGTACTCTTTCAAGCCCTGACATAGGCACCTCCTGGAGAATTTTTAGTGAGCTGCTTGCAGTAACACCTAGAGGCCACATCCAGAATATACCCAAGGGTAATGTGTTTATTTTTTTTACTCTGGAGCATTATTAGCGATTTTCCAGACTCTTTCATACTCAAGATTGAATTTCTTTTTTTTTTTTTTTTAATTTTATTTTATTTTCAAACTCTAGTTGTTCCTGTATGATAATGACCTGATAAACTTTACTGGTAATTTTATACCTGAAACAAATATTTAGCCTTGCTAAAGTTTTGTTCCATCCAGAGTCTTCTGATGATATGGTGCCCAGGGCATGGTTAACTCTGTGGGCAACTGTGTTGACTCTCTTTATCACAGGTTATGAAAGGGAATATGTGGGAAACAGAAAAGTTTGTATATTATTATATAGCTGGACAGATTGTTCCTCATTTGGTTTAATTCCTCATATGTAGTTTAATTTGACCCCAAAAGTTAGATCCCAACTGCAAACTCCAAGCACTAATGTTATGGATTTTGTAACCCCTCAGCTCAACGCTCTGCAAGTTTTCGGCTTTACCCTTCTGGGATGAAATCTGGGCTCTACTGAGGTCAAAGCCAGGACTCCCTCCGAGTTTGCCAGAGACACAGTGTCATTCCCACAGAACAGTGCAGCAGCAGACAAGCCGAAGTTACCTGAACTCTGATGTTGCCACTCCTTTGTTCCCCACCATGAACAATATCATCTCACCCACCTAAGGCTTTCACTCCCAGGTGCTTAGAACAGACCAGAGATGAGGTAGATAAGTCACCTAGATCTATCTACTTTGCAGTGTGTATTCAAGCTGAATCATTTGGGTCCTGTCTATAATATCTTTGATGCTTTCTTAAGAAAGAGAACTTGTCCCACACCTCCGGGAAAGTATTGAACCCATCTCAGTGCACTGTATGGGGAAAAGCCATGACTTATGTCCTGCCAGCAATGTAATTGGATTAAGCATCAGTAGGGACACCGCAATTTTAGCAGGATTCTCAAATATGATTAGTCAAACGTGGACTTTCCAAATTCAGATGTTCAAATGCAGGTGTCAAGGTTATTTCAGAAATGATGAGAGCCCTTAAGATGTGTGAAGTGGGATGTATTTAACTAAATGTGACTATTTATAGAGTTAAACTTTCACCTCCAAGCAAGTCACTCTGGGATGTCTTTGCAGTCAGCAGAGAGCTAGTCACTAGAGTTAATGTAGTTCGTGGCATGATTCATCTCACCCTAAAGGAGAGAGCTGCATTCGGACAAATGAATCATACACTAATCTCCATGGTCTATATTGACCAGGTCACCATTGATTGCAATAAAAGTCTAGGCAAGTGGTAGACACCTGATGCTAGGTCAGATGAATCATCTAACTAGCAGGGTTCCAGCCTAACCTTCCCAGAGCCATTATCTAAAGCTCCACTATGAACATCAAGGGCTCTACTAGGAACATCAAGGGCTCTGAGTTCATCAGAAGAGATGAAGGCACGCCCACATTGATCCACCAGAACTGGGAGCTAAAAGAGATAGCGGTTCTGTCTTTGACTAGGTGCAGGAGGTGTGAAGCATTGTGGAGGCACTTAGATGACCTTTCTGTGGGTTTTATGGCTGGATACTAAGCAACTTGATGGCAGATCTCTACAATAATGACAGAAAAAGTCCCGTACACTGGACCTAGCTAATCGTCACAGAGGTGAGCGACTTACCCTTCACCTGCTGCAAGAAGCACCAAGTTTGTTTTGTAGACTGTCCTTCAAAGAGACTCCATGGTCAGGAGGTGCAATGATAAAAGATTAATGAGATGAGGTTAGCATCACAGCACCCACTCTGCTGAGAACGCACATCAGGATGATGCATTGATAGTAAAAAACTGACGTGTTCTAGGTATCGTTGAAATGTTTTTATTAGATTTCAACCTTTTTAGAAGCAGATTTTACCACAGCAGACATTACATAATAACACTTTGAATAACAAATGAAAATATTGAAAGGGAACTTCATAGCAAAATGAAAAAAATTAATATTTGATTCTGCAAATGTGAAAAGGTCAGAATTTTCCTCCTGGGTTTTCTGGTTTTCTTCTAAAACAGAATTTGTGTTTTTCAGCAATCTGAAAAACCTGATCTGCAAAGCATTTCAAATCACAGTGTGCTCTGACAAAAAAGTTTTCATCAAGCTTTTTCTGATCTGCTTTGGTATTTGCATACTTGTATATCTCTCTTCTTAATATGTAATCTTGTTAAATTATTATAAGATAAAATGAATGTTATTGTTAAAGACAACTTCCAGGCCTCCCTCAGGTAGGCTGGCAGCTTGCAAAGCCGGCTTTGTTCTGGCCTATTTATGTAGCATTTTCATTTTGATTTATTATATTAAGATCTGTGGCATTTAAGCAGGACTGGTTCCAAGCATATCTGTGAACCTGGACTTACTGCACTTAGAGGGAGCAGGTGGAGAAAGGAAACAGTGAAATCTGTCACCAGCTAATTCAAGTGGGAGATCTGCAGTTTCTGATTACTCCACGCATAAAGGAAATCCAGTCTCTGAGATTAATGGTTACAAATACTTCTATGGATACCAGACATCTAAGAAAAGACCTCACTAGGAGACAGAAGTGCTGGGACAACAGATAAGCCCTGCGAAGGATGAAATGCTGAAGAAGAGATGAAAAGAACAGAGAGGCTTTCAGCCCAACTGGATGTTTTTCAGCTTAGAAAGAGTACTTCAGGATTTGTGAATAACTGAAGACAAGAAAAAAATCAGATTCATTTGTACTGGAAACATAACTTCAAGTACAACCTAGTGAAAACGCCCTCTGAAGTATAAGGGAATCCAAAGGATCCCACTGATGCCTGGACTAGTATAAGCGTCACAGTTCATTTTGCCTGTTCTTCCTCACCTGCTGCATATCTACAAAGTGCACTAATATCATCAGAAGTGAGAGACAAATATGAAGGTCTGAGCCAGTGCACCAGGACAGAAGGAATAGCATTTGTATGCAGTCAGTACAACCCAATCAGAATGATGTGTTTGAGGTTCCATTGTACTGATGGTTTTCCCGCATTACAATCCCTGGCACAGCTGCCCCCATGCAAACCACTCGCACAGGCAGGCACGACTCCTGCTTGCACAAAGTTTACAGCTGCATCCGTCGCAGAAAGCAGCAGAGTTCACATCATCTCAGCTGCAGTGGCTCAAACCATTGCTGCTTTACGAGCGTTTTGGAGTGGTGTAGTTTAATGAGCTGATGGTGGCCAGCTGCTAATACCAGGCCAAAGCTCTGGCACGAGTAGCACCTTCCTTTTGAAATGATGCAAAAATAAAAAAAAAGCAATTTAAAAATAGAGGAAATAAAGCTGCATTGGTGAAAGAATAGCCACTAGGTCAGCAGTATGTTCTCTACAGTCATGAGTTTGCACTTCATTTGTGCAGGCGAAGCTCCTGCTTCCAGAACCAGGGTTCATCTCATCACTTAACTCCTTCCAGTCCTAGATCTCTCTGTTTTTCCTCAGGTGTTGGTTGGGTGTCAGTAGCCAAGCTTGGGACTGAATGTTCAGATGATATTTTGCTTAGGGTAAACGTCTGGGAATTGGGATACACAAGCTAGATTTATACTAAGAAATTAAATGTGCTTAGGACCATTCTCTGGCACTGAGGCAACTGGGCATTGAAAGGGCTACTCCAAAGTGTCCAAATTACCTCACTCTCTCAGTCTCCAGGAAAGCCTAGCTACATGGAAACTGCTTATTGGGAATGGTTGCGTGCCTGTGCTAATTACTGAGCTGTGATGAGGGACGGTTTGGGAGAATGCTGGTTTACTAAAAGGATACCAGGAACAATTCCAGCAATTTGACAAAGTAGGCAATTGAGTTTCAGTGCCAAGGGGTATTTCCTGGCTCCGTTTAATTTTCTAGCATAACAAATTCAAATTCTCAATTCTTGGTGCACCCAGGCTTGTGTGTCACGGTGTGCCTTGATTGGTGGTACATCTTGATGATGATTGATTGATGCTACGTCTACTTTAGGAAGCACTGCAGTGCTCAGCCTACACTGAAGACTGAGCTCCCAGTCCTGTACGCCACTTCTGCAGGGGGAAGGGCTTACTCTGGTCCAGATGTACTCTGGTCCAGATGTACTCTGGTCCTGAGGGGTGAAAACCCAGTAACGATAGGAGTGCACGAGGGCATCTTCCAGAGACTGTCTTCTGGTTTGGTCTCACCTGAAATGAATCTGGTTTGCACACTTGAGGACTGCTCTGGTATTCAAAACACAAGGCAGTAAATGCAGGTGGTTGGAAGAATTGCTTCAAAACTGCGTTTCAGATCCTAATTAAAGTGCTAACACAGAGACACCTATACACATTCAGGTCCAATTAAAGGTGGTTACTTCCTGAATTTTTGTGCCTAATTTCAAGTGTTCTTCTTTCAAGTTATAATCAAACTGTTTGTTTTTCTTAGTTCTTGGTGTATTGTGTTATGATCAAACTTTTTGGTTCTTGGTGTATTTTTTTTCCTTGTAAAACACTGTTAATGGTAAGATATGTATAAGCCTGATTTATCATACACACTACAAAACCCAAAAATTGTATACCTGTAGAATACTGCATTGCTGACTTCACCTTTGTTATGCTTGATTATTGATACTTAATTATTAGTCTAAGCTGTTGTTTCTTTCTCCTGACAATGTAAACACAGCTTTTTTGAAAAGTATTTTTCAGCTTTTGCAGGAGGTTTGCCAGTTAGACAGAGATGGTAGGGCTCACCCAACCTGTGGTGCAGTAATACTTTATTTTGATAGCATATACAAACAAAACCAAAAGCCTCGCTAAGTAGTTGTCAGGGTCAGTTATTTTTTCATGCAAGGAAATCCCATAAACAGTGCTCTGAGAGGGGTCTGTCAGGGTTGGAGGGTGTCTCATAGTCAATAAGGAAAAAGTGCATAACTGCTTTCTGACCTCCTGGTTGTAAATGCACAGTGAACCAGCAGGACCAACAGAACACTTACGGACACTTTTTTTGAAAATAAACATTCAGTTTTGATGTACAGCTGGCTCCATGACAGTGCCTCAGCAATGTACAAATGGAGCTCCTCTCTTCCACAATCTCACTCATTGACCGCCTGACAACTGCCATGGGTAAGAGGCTGCAGAACTGGTGGAAAGAAGCAGCTGCCGAGAAGGCTGATGCTTTCCCATGAGCCTGAAAACTTCTATTAAATTATTACTATAAAAATATGCAATCAGTGTAAGAAAGATGTGCATACTTCAATCTCTGAGACACAAGTTGAAAGTCCCATCTGTCAACCAACTATCCTCTAAACTGAAAGGCTGGCTCAGATTACGGGGCTCACTTTGCTCCTTGGTCACTTTTTCAGGTCACAGTTGTGAAGTTTGTTTCTGCAAGCATAAGAGAGAGAATAAAATATTGTAAATGACAGTTGCTGCTTAGAGGTGATCAATTCCCTCTGGTAGCCTTCATATCACAAGATTCACAATAAAATCCTGAATATTATTTTAAGCTCATTTGGCGTCACTCCATGCTTACAAATGACCAGACATTTCAGTGACTCTCATTTAGGAGTTAACTTCCTATATAGTCTATAGCCACCTCTGCAAGACCAAATTTTCACCCAAGCATGATCTTCTAGAAACGACTTGGCAAATCATTTCTGCTTGGAAATAATACATACAGTACCACTGGGTGGAACTACTCAGAGTAGTAAGCCCTGAAATTGTTAATAAGTGTTTGCAGTTGCACACTGAAATCTTCGTAAGCCTGGATATGTCATTCACACTAGAACAGCCATCTACATCTCTGGGGGCTGAGTGAGATAAATGAATAGCAGTTTATGGTTGTTGTTTTCTTTTTTTTTTTTTTTTTCCCCAGAATACTTCAAATTACTACTTCTCCTGGGAAGAAAACAGCATTTTCAAAGGCACAAAGAATGTGCGGATGCCCAGCTCTTATTGACGTCGTTGAAAGTCACCATTTAAGTAGGATGATTTACTTAATAGCCATGTTTTACTTGATTCTTTATCAATTGGCTTCATTAAGTCCTTAAAGACATTGCCTCATCTTAGAATTAATTCTGACCCCCCAAAAAAAGGGCCAGGGCATTTCAGTCATTACCTCTCAAAACACTGCAGTCACATTAATGTGAGCTACGCTGTTTTGAGCCGTTACTACAGAACACTGAGGTTTATTTTTATAAGGTTGCTAGGCAGTTAAACCACCTTGAAAGAAAGGAACTATCTGTGTGAAAGCATGTATAACAAAGTTATTGATGGAATACTAAATAAAAAAAGAATAGGCAAGAGCTAAATCTGGAGATATTTACTGGTGCACTGCTACTGTATTCCAGCAACAATGACATTTCAGTCTGCAGTTTTCAACAGCCACTGCAATATAATTTAAGCCCCCAAATCAAAACTACCAGTGCTTTTGGACCCAAGAGTTAGGGAAAGAGTTGATTTTAAAATAGTATTTTTCTTTCCACCAGCTTTCTAAGCCTCACAAGTACATAGTAAGTTGTACTTAGTCTCTTTCTCTTGGAAGAGTACTTACTCACTGTCTTTGATGCAAAACTATAGAACCACAAGAATAATTTGGTGTAAAGGGACCTCTAGAATTCATCTACTCCAACCTCTTGTGCAAAGCAGGGCCAGCTTTGAAGCAAGATCTGGCCTGAAAACCACCCTGAGCATCAGAAGTCCATCATTGTCTTGATTCAGAAGGGTTGTCATCCAGATGAGTACTGACCACTTAGAAATCTACTAAATCCCATGTTTTTTTCTCTTCTTGATGTACTACTTTTTGACCTCCTATCTGTGTAGACTATATGGGAATATTACTTCTGGGCAAGGGAAATGGGAAAAAGCATTGCCGTCTACTCATGCCCTAGCCCTAGTCCTGCATTTATACACATTTTCAGTAAGACACATGAAAAAAAAATCCCCTCTCCCCACACCATTCTCAATAAGTTCTCACAGTTCTTTGCTGTGAATAACTTGAGCTAAGGGACCATGGTTCACATCCATTATTATATTTGAAAATAAATCTGCTAAAACTGGCTGAAAGGTGTGTAGAGGACTATTTAAAGCATTACTATGCATTAATACATAAACCAGTAATGTTTTATGTAACAAATATTTCCAAAATGAAAAATACAGAAAGTTTAAACTTTAGTATTTTTGTGCTTTTTTAAATGAAAATTCTTCATTCAAGGACAAACATTGAAAAGAGTTCAGTATCAATGGTTTAAGATAAAGACAACTTTAGTGCCTAGTTAATAATACCCATTAAGAAGGTTCATAAATAAACCCAAGACCCAAGGTGTGGGGTCAATCTAGGATGTACCCTGTAGTTTCATTGGAATTTTTGACTGTTAATATATCCTCAGGATCTTCAGCTGATTTAATGCTCCATGGAAGTCAGTGGAACAAAGCAACAATGATGATTCCATAAAGGTAGTTCTAACTTTGCCTTTTGTTATTTAAATAAATTAAAAAACAGGAAAAGTAAGGGAAGCAATGAAAGATTTATTTATTTATTTTTTATAACCCCAGGAGTCTAAGGTGTAAATCTTAAAGGAAAAACAAGTGCAAGATGCAGGTTAAAATGAAAAAACTTGGCAGCAGTTTGTGCTCAAAGTGCTCCATATACATTTTCTGGTTACAGTTGAGCAGATAAGCCCAGCTCCTGCGGAAATGAATAGGAGCTGGCACATAAGTACCTGCAAGAATCCACACCGCAGCCCATGATAAAACATCTGGTTTATCTTCGGCAGCACAACCAGTAGAATTAAGTAGTTAATACTTCAAAGTGATACAAAATGGGGCTGTAAATTCAACAGAGCTTTCTGCTGGAGACCATGTAAGGACAGAATAATAACAGCAAATTGATTCACCTAAACCTTTGCTTTACATTTGCTATAATACAGGCTTTCCAGTAAACTACTTCAGCTCTCTTCCACGTTAATAATAACCACCTCACTGGCTGCTGAATGGGACACGCTTACAGACACTGGTGGAAAAAAAAAGAGAGAAATAAAAAGAAAAATATTACAGACATGGGGGAATGTATTCCTTGTTGGAGCTCCCATTTGCTGCAGTTTTATAAAGATATAGAATTTGGGTCAATGTAATACAGCAGATGCATGTAGTACCTTAATACTATTGTTTTTCTCTTTTACAGCCTGCTGAGATACAAGTGATTGAAAAACTACTCCATTAAAACCAAGCAAATGCGTTTCCCCCTGCTTTTACTCTCTCCCCCTAAAAAGACCATGACTGGTTTTGTTCTCACTGGAGAATTAACTGCACAGATTTTATAAAGCTCATTGTGCCAGACACTACCACTACTGAAGTTAATGTCAAAATGGCTCCTTTTCCACAGTCCCCTACATAAGGGTGGTATCACACTCATTTAGAGGGCAGCGCCATGGGACCTCTCACCTCATGGTCCCACATGCAGCGAAGCAGCCTGAGCCATGATGCCCCATCCATCTCAGCTGTGGGGTAGGAAAGCAGCAGTGGTGCTTGTGGCGTGTGGCAAACAGACTGCTTGGAAGAGCCTCAGACTCGGAGGAGGACTGCAACGAGGTCTCTTCCCAAAGGCAGCCTGCACAAGAACCCTTCAACACCATTTCACCCCCTACACATGCACACAACGGTCTTCCTACCATCTGACATTAAACACAGGCTTCTGTCTGTCTTCTGCATGGATTTGCAAAGAGGAAGATTGCAAATGTGTTTTTTTTTTTACTTTCATGGCACTCCTTAGCAACCTTCCCTGTTTGGACAACCCACCCCCATAGTCACTGTGCAATTAAGATTTTATCTAATCTGAGTGGATGAGTTCTGTTGCTCCGGCTCTGCTTGGTCCCTTCTGAGCCGTTTGTGCAGCATTCAGTTCCACGATGAGCCGTGAGTGGGGCGGTTGCAATCTGGCTTGTAAATAGCCATTGTGTTTTCAACGTGATTAAAGTCTCAACATTTCTGATGCTTTACAGGTTTCCTGCAAATATTGATAGCTGTAAAAACAAAAATAAAAAAGCTGAGTTGTGAACTTCACAATTCATGAGGTTTTTCCTCTAATAATAAAATCATTTAACTGCATATGAAAGGAGGTACATTCCTTTCCTCAGAAGTAACCTTCTTTGGGTCTCAAAACCCCTAAATGCCATCAGCTGGAAGACTGGAGCAAAAATAAAGACGCAGAAATCTCAAACTTTGCTGCAAAATCTTACCCTAAGGTAAAATCGATCCACTCTGCTGTCACAGAAGCCAAGGGAGGTCAGACACTAGTTCCCCAGGTATGAGGCAGACTGTGATTGCTGTGCCAACATTCACAACATGCTGGGGTTTGTCTTTATATAGGTTATTATTTCTCTCAATGTCATGCACTGTGATCTTTTTAAAAATGTGGCACCTGCATCATGCAGAAACGGCTACTTTGGGGGAGCTGGGGTTTCTGGTCACCACCAGACTTCATCATTTGTGTTCGCTGGTCCACCACTGCAGTCATTGTAGCATCAAAAGGCACAGCAAGGGAGGATGAGAGGCAGGAGACCTTTTTGTGTGTCTGCCAGCTAGAACAAAATGCAAGCCATCTCTCTCCACTTCTTGGGTGATAACACAGGTGGTTGTAGATCTTCATCTTTTCACTTTCTGCTGTGGAAGGCACTGTCTTCACAGCCACAAATCAGTCAAGGTGCAGTGCTTGATTCTTTCTACCCCTCTGCCATGCCTTTTCTGTAATTCAAATCAATCACTTGAAGTGTCCATAGAACCAGTTTACTGCTTCAGATGCTGCCAAAACAAATGAGTCACAGGCAAAATTAAGGACATTTGGTCACAGGAAGTTGTTGCTCTTGCCTACTGCTTGTAAACAGATCTGGATATGCCTATACCAGAAACCTGGTCTGGTGGTTTAGCCCCATTTGGTAGCTCAGCCCTACACACCGCTCACTCACTCTCCCCGGTGGGATGGGGGAGAGAATTGGAAGGGTAAAAGTGAGCAAACTCATTGGTTGAGATAAAGACAGTTTAATAGGAAAAGCAAAAGCTGCACATGCAAGCAAAGTAAAAACAAGGAATTCATTCATTACTTCCCATCGGCAGGCAGGTGATCAGCCATCTCCAGGAAAGCAGGGCTACATTATGCATATCAGTTACTTGGGAAGACAAAACCCCATAACCCTGAATGTCCCCACACACACACACACTTCCTTATTCTTCCTCCAGCTTTCATTGCTGAGCATGATGTCATATGGTACGGAATATCCCTTTGGTCAGTTGGGATCAGCTGTCCCAGCTGTGTCCCCTCACAACTCCTTGTGGACCCCCAGCCTACTCGCTGGTGGGTGATGTGAGGAGCAGAAAAGCTCTTGACTCTGTGTAAGCACTGTTCAGCAATAACAAAAACATCACTGTATTATCAACACTGGTTTTATCACGAATCCAAAACAGAGCACCATACAAGCTGCTGTGAAGAAATTTAATGTTATCCCATCTGAAACCAGTACACCTGACCATATGTGTTTGCAAGTCATTAGTTTAAAGAGATGTGCCTTTTAAAACAAAAGAAGCTACATGCCTGGGATGGAGTGGCAATGCAGGATCCATGCATTGGCCCCTCCATGACGAGCTTTCAGCAGGAGTACCTATTCAGTTTGTAAAACAGCCATCAAGAAGCCATAAATGCAAGAAAAGCAGTATTTTTCTTTTTTCAGATATAAAGGGAGGAGCCCTGTGAAAATGTTAAAATGTCACTACATACCTGATGTCCCCTGCCCCTCAAGCTCTAAACTTCAAATGGACCATGTGGATTTCCCCAGGCCTGGCTGGACTGTGAATTTCATGTGGGAAAAATAAAACTATATTAACCACAATATTTTCTTTGTAAAGGACATACAAACTTCCTTTAGCTCCAGGCAAATAACGGGGCAACTTCAGCTCCTGGAAGGGACCCTACAACCCTTCTGTTCATGGCCCCGATCTGGTGACAAAATCAGCATCGACAGAGAAATAGGTATTTTGTATGTTCACTGATGTCACAATCAAGCCTCAATAGCAATTAGATTACTTTTTTTTTCTCCTCTCATGGCATCCGGCAGACTGAGGATGCTGACTGAAGCCAGCTTTTAGAAACGTGAGGAAAATGATTGGCCTTGTCACAACTCATGGTCAGCCAATGTTCCACGCCATTTATTAATGTTAATCTGGGCTGTCCATCCCCAGATGTGGATTTCTGAAAATTCCTATGTCCTGGCAGTGCTTTCTTCTCCTCAGCAAAGATGCTGAAAATAGTGGGGAAAATACACAACATAAATTAAATCACACTGAACTCTAGTCTAGGACTTTGGGAGGTTGCTCAGGTCTATCAGTATATGTAGCACAAAGATGTTCAATAATGCTCAGGGTTCGTATATATTACTACCAAGTCCGACATTCTTGATTTGAGCATAAACATGGGACATATCTTCCCATGGCCAAAGAAATGATGACTCCAACTGGAAAACATAAAATCAGCTCACAAGGCCTGATACTCAGCTGTAGCAAAAGAAGATCTCTTTTAATGAAATATGCAGAGTTATGCTATTTTGGACCAAAGTATTTGAGGATTTAAGTGTTTGTTGGTATAATGTAATAACAGCAAGTGTCTCTGGGCAGCTGGCATAAATTATAGTAGTTTCAACCTTTATAGGATCGGTCTATGATGTAGCTTTTTCTCTATCTAGCTTTACAAACCCACTGCCACTAAACAGAAGGTAAACAGGAGTTTATCCTGCTTCCCATTTTGCCAGTGAAAAGACCTTCATCTTACACCCTGAGAAATTGATATAGCTAGAAGTAGCATTGGAAGCAGAAAGTACTTTTTTTTTTTTTTTCCAGTGCCAGGAAGAGTTTGCAAAGCCAGCATCTTAAAAACAAAACAAAACAAAACACAACACAACAAAAAAAACCACGCCAGGTTTTAACTTGTAAACTGAGCACATCTCATATGTAATTAGGGAGTGCAAATAAATTAACTTTATAACCTAAGGGTGACATACGTAAAGATTATAAATCTTCCGCCTGAGGTCTCTTGGAAAGATGAAGACTATCCCAGGAGAAGAGATGAACCTTTTCCTCCCCCTTGCATGGAAATATTTCAAAACAGATAAAACACACAGGAACACATTATCTTGTCTTGGAAGAAGGTTGACCAGCAAGCTAACAGTTCTTCTACTCTCTTAATATACTGCTTGAATATCTTAATCTCAGAAGAGTATGCATCCACAAAGGTGTGGTTTTATGTGGTTATGAAATTAATGTTACTCACTCACTTCCTGAATACCATCCACTTTCTTATCTTTATTTCTATATAATATGAAATGACAAGCCCTGAGCAAGTCATTACTATTTGATGATTACGAATTAGCTGACCTCAGGCCACAGAAAGGTAGAAAGGTAGAAAGGTCTGGCAGACCGCAAGGTGTTTTAGACAACAAACATATCGTAATGTTCTGATCTGCAGCTGGACATTTCTGCTAGCTTAGTAGTCAGGTGTTTCATCTTTCCAAAAAAGAAATGTTCACCTAAGGAAAAAAGAAGAGACCTCTTCCTACACTTAGCAAAGCAATACTATTTGCTAGAGGCTATCAGTGCAATCAGAGCTTTACTCTCTTCTGCTGACTGCCATAAAAATTATTCTAATGCAGGAAACATTAAGAAAGACCATTTCAAGTATAATGGACCATAGGCTAAATCAAATATCAAGTGCTGTACCGTATAAATTCCTGTCTGCTTCCAGAAAACAAGTAAGGGACCACCAACATTTCCCTGAGTCCCTATGGGGAATGCAAGTCAGCAGCAACAACATCTCTAAAGCAGAAGTACTCCCCTCCTCCCTTCCTTTCTACTGCTTGCACCTTCAACAGGCCCAAAGCAGCCCTTTCCATGCAAAATCCTCTTTCCAGAGTCTGGAAGAGACCAAAGAAATAAAACCTGAGTCTGAGGTAGCCCTGCCACTTAAAGAACTAAAATCTAGCCCCTCTCCATCTGTTCATATCTTATTTAATCTCACTTAATCAGTGTGTTTCTGTGTCTTGCAGGCCATGCTGCAGCAGCTGGCCCAGCTCTGCATGAGGTGGGAGGGATTGCTGAGGCTCCGAGCGGGGCTTGGGCAGACTCAGCTGTCAGATACAGCACATCAAAGCCCCGTCTACCAGACCTTCCCAACAAGCGTTGGTGAACAGAGACAGAGAGCAAAGGAGGGAAAGAGGTCATCCCTTGCCATTGCCTTTTATAGGGGATATGAGGAGAAATGAGCCTCTTTTCCGTGGGGGAAACATGGAAATGCTCGAAACCCTCCGTTCATTGCAAGGAAGGGGGCAAGAGAGACTGTGAGCCCTGTTCTTTCAGAAGGAAACCTTGAGAAACCCCCTTATGGCCTAGGAGATGTGAAGTAGTTTGGATACGCCTCCTCCCTCCTACCTCTACAGATAAGAGTGCAGAAAAGATTAAATTTACAGTGTGGTTGCTCTGAAAGTGTGGGACACTGAGATGCCCCTAAGATGTCAGAACCTGTCTATGTGGTATATTGTGGGCAGAGGCATGGAAAAGATGAGTCAGTTCCCATGCAAAAACCATGTAATGGCAAAATAAGTTAATTCTGCTTTGCTGAGAGGCCAGAAACTTTGGGAAAGCTGAATGCATTGGCTCAGGATCAGTGCCCTGCTATCGGGAGTACACAGTTGGCTGATGTCCCAGCACAGGCAGAGAGTCCTGGCATTTGTCTGTAATGTGGAGTGGAGATACACAGCAATGAACCCGTTGAAGACAGCATTGGAGGCTGCAGAAGAGTAGGATTTCTTGAAACATCCATTTATTTGAACCGCTCTATACTTCCAACTTCCACAAATCAGTTAGTTTCTATGTATTTTAACACTTGTGGTTTTGTGCATCATCTGTAATTGTAGCTTTGCATCCGCTTTTGTAACTCTGGTTCTCCTACTCTTTAATCCGATTTTGCAAGGTTGCCAATGGATGTGTCACAGGTCAGAGAGACCATTGCTTCATTTTGGGACGCATAATAAGTAGAAGGAAATTGGAAAGAAGCAATATTCAATATTCCTGAATCATTAGACCAAGCCAAAATACAATGTGGTTTCTGCAGTGTAATCTCAGCCTGACATTGACACCATTTTAATAACCATCCATCAGTAGTGAGAGGGCCTGAGTGAAATTAATTGGTCGTCTTCATCAAATTTTAAGTAGACCAGTGCCAAGGCATGAAAAAACCACCAAAACTGCAAAAAAGTTTCCCTGAACAAAAAGCATAGCTGATAGGCCAGAAGCAAAACTGAAAGACTGTCTTTTACCCCTCTCTTGTGTAGTAGGTTTGAAGCACAAACCTGCAGGGAGGGTGGTCTCTGTGGACTTCAGCTGAAGGAGAACAGAGCACTCAACTTCAGAACTGCAAATCTGTTACATTTCATCCATGCTCAGGACACATTAAGTGTTTATCAACATTTATGTGATACCAACAGAAATAAGAGGGGAACCCCATACACAGTGAGGAGCTTTTACCAAATTTGTTGTGCTGCCTATTGCAAAAATCTCACAGTAATTCCTCTTCACAGACTACCTGGAATGCAGGTAGGGTTGGAAGGACTCTTTTTCTGGGCTTCCTGACATTGTCAAGCCCCTCAGGTGGGAGCTTATCAGGTCACAATCACAGAATCACAGAATCATAGGGGTTCGAAGGGACCTGTGGAGATCATCTAGTCCAACTCCCCTGCCAGAGCAGGGTCACCTGGAACAGGTTGGACAGGAATGCATCCAGGCAGGTTTTTAATATCTCCAGAGAAGGAGACTCCACAACCTCTCCGGGCAGCCTGTTCCAGTGCTCTGGCACCCACAAAGCAAAGAAGTTTTTCCTCATGTTGAGGTGGAATTTTCTGTGTTCCAATTTGTGCCTGTTGCCCCTTGACCTGTTGCTGGGCACTGCTGAAAAGAGTCTGGCCCCATCCTCTTGACACTTGCCCTTCGGGTATTTATAAGCACTGATGAGATCCCATCTCGGTCTTCTCCAGGCTAAACAGATGCAGGTCTCTCAGCCTTTCCTCATAAGACAGGTACTCCATTCCCTTGGTCATCTTCGTAGCCCTCTGCTGGACCCTATCCAGTCGTTCCTTAGGTCACTGCCATAGTGTTGAAGGGTAGCACACGAGGGATTTGAACTACCTTCTACCTGCAGAGATGAGGGTGTCCTAAAGTAAGATGCTTCATCTCTACTCTCCCTCCTATCCCTTGACTTGTCTAGCCAAACCAAACATCCCCTACCCTTGTTGCTCTTGTTAAGAAAGGCATAGTATTTAAATACTTTTCCTGATGAAGAGGTTCCCACAGCTCTTGATTACTTCCCGCCCTGCCCTTCTCTACTGTGGTATTCCAGCTCCTCAGATCTACTGATGTAAGCATTCATGGGATCATGCTCTAGGTGGGATCAGTGAAACAAGTAAAAACAAATTAATAAATGAGACATGAGATTGTAGTAACATTCAAATGGGAACCAAAGTGATCTCAGGAGCAATGAGGATTGCATTGGAACAGGCTGCCCAGAGAAGTGGTTGAGTCGACATCTGTGGAGGTATTTAAAAGATGTGTAGATGTGGTGCTGAAGGACATGGTTAACCAGTAACTTGGAAGTGATAGGTTAATGGTTGGACTCGATGATCTTAAAAGTCACTTCCAACCAAAATGACTCTATGTTTCTATGATTCCACTGCTCACTACAGCTCTCCACTGGGTTTGCAACTTCAGCTACAGCATCTCAAGAAGGAAGTCATTCCTTGATCACCTCTTCCTTAAGTTATAATGGCAACTATACCAACATGTACCAGCTTCACACAGCATGCTCATCCTAAACCTACTGCAGCAAGACCCCAAGCTCAGTTGAAGCCTCTTGGTGCTACTGTAATTCAGCTAATTAATGCTAATTTTAGTCAGTTGTTCCTGTGTATCCTAGAGAATAGAGTGACTATTCATTAGCCTTGGTGTGTACTTTGAAAACAGCTACAAATTAGAACTCTTTTAAAATGCAAAATGTTATTTGCCTACGTGCTGCTTTCATTGAGCAAACAGCAGTTAAGGGCGAGGATGAAAGAAACTGCCGTACATAGGTTGCATAAGAATGAGATCTAGCATCTCGCTGTTACAGTGCCAGTCCCTCCAGCCTACCTGGCTGCCCCATTCATGGCAAGGTCACCTTTATCAAGAGCGTGCAAGGTACAGCCTGAGCGGGCTGCACCATGGTCCATGGCGGTACGATACAAAGTTCAGGCTTTGATCTCAGACTTCAATGGTTGAGATGGTGGTGCAGATCCCAGGGGACATGGATTCCTGTGTAACATGTAAATTCAATACGGTAATGCCTGTGATTTCATGCCTCCAGCTCCTGGCTCAAGGAAAGATGAGAAGCTTTTTCTTTTGCATAGGAGGGATGTTACTTCAATTCCAGGGGAGGAGAGGGGTGATCTTAGTGTTGCTGGATTGCACCTAAATTCCTAGCAATAAAAAGATGTTGACAGCTATGTCCCCCGGTGTGTGGCACAGTGAGCAGACACTTCCAATTACTTCTTAGATCAAGGTCCAAGATGTCCACAGAGTGATATTAAACCAGGCTTGATTCAAGTCACAGGCAAAACAGGTGACTGCACAAAGGTGTTCTGCTCTTGCTGCCAGGGCTCAGGTTAGCAAAAAGATGCTGCAAAATACCTCAAACAGCAGAAGTAAACAAGGTTTTCCACAAAGTCCCAGCCTGCTCCGCTTCCCCCTCTTTTCCTAGAGAACACACCTGATTGCAGGCAATAGCAAAGCCAAGCAGGGAAGAGAAAAGAGCTGTAGAATCACTGGCATGCAGCTCAGAAGTGGGTGGAAGTTTGGAAACGTGCTTGATGAGCCTCTGAGTATGGCAAGACCTATAGAAAAGAAGGAAGCAACAGCTACCGTGGGACGGGGGCTTAGCGTGACTGGCTTATATAAGAGTTAAAGTGGGGATAATCTTAATGAGGAACAGACCAAAGCCTGAAAATACTGATGGCCCCTGTGAAAGAGTGTAAGGAAATCACATAGGGCAACGAAACAGCAGCATGAGATGCGAGCCCTGGCATCAAAATACTTCTCTCGTTAAGGCTATTGGCCCGGAAACTATGAGGAAGTATTTTCTCAATCCCCCTTCCTTGAAGGAGAAAGTTAGTATAGCTCAGAGATTCAAGAAGCAATGGCATCAGAAATGAAAGGCTGTGCCCCCAGGGGAGACAAAAGCCACCTTTGCAACCTATAAATTAAGTCTGATCAATTCATATATCTGGAAAAAATTCTCAATCAAGTTAATATGCCACGGGGTGGCAGTTATGGCAATGCCTGCTGACTTCTTAACAGCATGCAGTGCAATACTCTTCCAGAGTCTGACACAACAGGTTCTGGCCTTAGAGTGAAAGTTACTGCAGGACTCAATTTTGCTTTCTCCAAAGGCTGTGGAAGAGGAAGAGGAAAAATCTGCCAAAACTCCTCTTCCTACCAATGTGAAGCCCTATGTTGCAATCTGGAGCCTTTGTGAAATGGCACCTTGAAAATGAGCCCAAGCTGCTGTGCTCCAGAGGCAGGTTGTAAAGATCCCCTTTTTGGATAACACCACTGGTGTGATGGGTCTAACCAATTTATCTATGACTTCTCAGACTGGAGGAGAGTAGATTTAGATTAGATATTAGAAAGAAATTTTTCACTCTGAGGGTGGTGAGGTGCTGGAACAGGTTGCCCAGGGAAGTTGTGGAGGCCCCATCCTCCAGTTGTTCAAGTTGTTCAAGGCCCGGTTGGATGGGGCTTTGAGCAACCTGGTCTAGTGGGAGGTGTCCCTGCCCATGGCAGGAGGGTTGGAACTAGGTGATCTTTAAGGTCGCTCCCAACCTAAACCATTCTTGATTCTATGACTTGCGCCCTTCAATGACATTCACTAGTGGGTTGTGTATACTGACATATTTAAGTCTTGAGTCCTCTGAATATTGTAACTTCAGAAGCCGGCTGAAGCAAGTAGGCAGGTGATACGGTGAAAACTTCTCAGCCCCTGGAGCTGGTTTATAATTAAGATACTTTTCAGAAGGGTGAAACCACAAATTCTGTTTGACTAGATCTTATTTTCCAGATTCAACATGAGCTGAAATAACTGCATAAACACAGTGTACCAGCAGGGACCCGCTAAACATGTATGAGCCACAGCCTTCTTATCTCCTGGGCAGGAACTTGAGACAGCCTCATTGCCACTTGATCCCTTTACCTCTGCCCAAAGGGTCTGTGTTTTCCTCTGTACCCGCTGTTTGTATATACAGCCCTTCTCATGTCAGGCAAGCTTTAGGAAAGGCTAACAGAGGAGGTGCCTTGCAGCCTCCAAGCCTTTGAACCACATATTTTTCTTCTGGAAAGGCAATAAGGTGTCATACTTGTATGAGCAGGGAAAACATCAGAGGACCTTTTCTTTTTCTGAATGTGGGTTAAATTACAGTGTATGACAGACAGAGAGAAAGAAACATTGTGGTATCAACCACCCATGCACAAGCCAGCTCTGGTCCAGAAACTGCGTTAGCACAGTGTTGTACCCAGGATCACTGGCTTTGCTGAGAGTATTGCCTCCAACACAACTACACAGCCTCCACCCCAGACTGAGCTTGAGCCCAAGACAATTGAAACTCTTCCAGAACTAGCTCCCACCTGCCTACGTGTGTGCACTGCGCTGTGAAACCTTCCCACACAGGGTCCACCCAAAGTTTGGGGAAACAAAGGCTTTAGTCTGCAGTATTCTTTCCCATATTTGGCATCATTTATGACAAAGTGAAATCTGGAAAGATACCATAGATAAAATAATAGCGTGTCATGTTTAAAAGAATTTTCTGTACTATATAAAAGCTGTAAAAGCAATTACCTACTTTTTATCTAATCCCGCTAGGGATTAGATGATTCCTTCACAGTGAATTAAGTTTTTGAGTAGTTTTTTGGAGGAAGAAGGTGGGGGAAGAGATAAAACAACTGTCTTTTATCTGTTCAGGTAATCATTGGTCAGAACACATAACCCTATAAACCACCATTAAAGAATTTTCAGAAAGAGTGAGAGTTATTCGTCCCATTCACATGACCTACTCTCAGATGTGGCAAGTTCCAAAATGTCAAAGAACAAAAATATCACACAGCCATTGTAAACAATATCCGCCAATCCAAGATAAAGCATTTCAGCTCTACTTAAAAGTCAGAGCCAGGAACACTCTTCTAATACCATTGTAAAGCAGAAAAGGCTCATTACAACATGATTCTTTTTAACATCCTGTTTTCATTTCTTCCCCTGCTTCGTACACATGTAGTGACTGCTTGTTTATAATGTCAGCAAGATAGTACTCCTCAGGGAAAAGAACGGGGAAAATGCACCAAATCTGGCACATTAAATCTTTCACACACATATGCATCTAGTTAGCACTGTGGGGCAGGAATTTTCTCACATGCTGAGGACTACGAGGTCCTTGTGTAGCCATAATATTTTGAGAGAGAGGAGACCAAACCACAACTTAGAGGCAATTCTCAGGCCATTCATAAGGCAAAATTTTAAATTAATGTTTTTATCCTCACCTCTATTTCTTCATTACAGTGTCTGCCTTTGTTTGGTGTCATAAACATTTTCCAAGTTCACTGTCAGCCTCAAAGAAAACCATTCCGCCCAGCAATCAGGAATACAGAGAAGCCAGTGAGGTATTTTTCAGGGGGAAAAACCCTCCAGACAGCTGCCGAAAGTAGCAGAATCACACAGGTCTTATTTGCAAAGGTGGTTGTTAGGTGTGTGAAAATGCAGAAAAAGGGCAGCAAAACTTATTTTCTGGTTAGCACCACTCCTATGTCTTGCTGTGGATTCTGCAGGGGAAAGTGTACTTAAGAATCTCTCATCAGAGAAATTGTTTCTCAGTGTGCAACTCAGTGCCCTGGTGCATTTCAGGAGATGTGAGGACATGTACAAGGCCTACGTAAAGTAAACAAAATGCTGTTAAGACCCCTGCTACAAAGGCTGTGAAATTGATGTAAAAATGGCATTTATAGAAGCCCTTTTTACTCACGCCAACTTTGAGAGCCATTTAGTTTCACTATAAAACCCTTTTTCACTGCCCTTAAGACAATTAGTAAGTAGCAGTCCTGCTGCAGTTTTCAAGGATACGGAGTAGCAATCTACATGATCAAAACAAAGCTCAGACACTGCCCTCAGTGCCAACCAATTCCCTCTGGACTAATGGAGAGGCAAAGCCCTGGGTGAGCCTTAGGCTCTCTGCTCTCACTGTAGATCACAGAGATTTCACCTACTAATAAGGATTCCTCTTCAGAAGCTAATGAAGACTAGGGCATCAAGCCAAACGTATGCCTCTTTTCTTGTGCTTCTCACACCTATTTTTATCCTTCCCTTGTGAGCCTGGTACCCCCCCTAGACTGGTGCCTCCCCAGCCATCACCTTATCTTGGCACCCACTGCATCACCATCCTGGCAGGAATGCCTTTCTCTTCCGAGGCAGGATGGTGGGATAAGGACCATGAAATTAGTAGCTGTCCTGATTTAAAATAAGGAAATTATCTAAGGCCTCATTTGCCTCCTCTGTCTTTCCTTCCATGTTCCTTCACAGGTAGGCTTACATTTGCCATCTCCTTTCTCTGATTTGAAGTTGGAAAAGGTGGAAGTTTCGTCCTGGAAAGAGATCCAGGCATTTACTGAACACTTTCCATCTCCCTAAGAGGGGCAGAGCAGTTCTTGCAGCATCAGAGAAGAGTATTTAAGTTGTTTCTGTGGCTCACTGAGACCTGTCAGGTAGATCAGATGTGAGAGCAAAGGCCCTTTATATTCCCAGCATGTCTTCCTGACCTGGACATGAAAACAAGAGCCTTGGAGGGATCACCCTTATGATTATGCCCTGCTGGGTCTTTACCAGCAAAGTTTCCTTTAGTCTCACTTGCGGTGCATCAGTTCCCTTTGCCTCACTTCTCTCTAAACGTGGCAAAGAGGAGCAGGAACACCGGTGAGATAACACCACCTTGATTAAGGCTGCCGATGACCAACAGGAATTTCACAAATATATCTGACATTTTTAATGTCTTTAATTCACTGCTAACCTTCAAGAAGCTTCTTCATTTCTGCCTCAGTACTTATTTGCCCCTTCCCTTGCCATCTCTGTCTCCTCAGTAAGTGCGCACCTAGCAATTTACCTAACAGTGCATGGAATTGCTCTTCACAAAAGGAGGCTGCATTTTCCCTTTGCGTAGAGTTTACTTTAATCAGAGGCTTCAGCGTGAAAGCCTACACATGCCTCCCTTGCAGCTCACAGATGAGCTGGGAAACTCATTCAATTCTTTGAACATCCATTGTGGCTTAGGGCTACGGTCAAGCACCCTTAATGAAAAGCTGTTTGTGCAATTTATTTCCTGCTGATAACCAAGAACACCTCCTTGAAAAATAAACACACGAAAATAAAAATCCCAGGAAGCTGTCAAGCCTGCTCCCCAGTTTCTAGACTCTTCCATGGTAACTGAAGTTAGAAAACTACACAATCCACCTCAGAGCAGCCAGAAGTCTCAAGCAAATGATGACTGCAAAGTGTCTCTGTTGAGACGTAACTGTTTGTGTTGGGCAGGTTGTGTATTTTCCCATGGCAGAACAATTTCCAAGGATGGCAAAAGAGAAAAGTGTTTCCATTTTCCCTTCTCTCTTCTCCTTTCTTGCCTTTCAACAGCCCATATCACAACTGTCTAACTCCAAAGGGGGCCAGAATTGGTTTCCTCAGAGCTGTGGCACTTCCTATAACAAACAATTTCAAGCATATGGGCATTTGCTCAAATTTTCTGCTTAGCCAGCAGGAAAAGATGTGATATACATTCATCTGAGTGTACTCACTTTGAGTTGCGTCGAATGGGAAGCATTATCATATGTGCAGTGACAAGAAGAAAACTTCCTTCAGTCTTGTAATTTGTTTGAGGTGCCAGTGCTAGAATGGCTTTCTACCACGACATTCTCAGGAAAATACAGCGTTAGGACGTATAGGGAACATGGACTTGGGCGAGCAAGTTATGTTTAAAAATGGGGTCTCCATCACCCTTTTACTGGTCAAAACCCATTCTCTCTTAACTCTGAGGTTTTATGAGAATACACCCTTTTTTCTTCAAATCCCCTAACTTACCAAAGACTTTCTGAAATCACAAAAGGAAGCTCGTCTAATGGAACAACTTCAAAACTTGAGTCACAATCTTCAAAATGCAAGGGCTTCCTGAACCTGAAAGTGAGGGCTGTGAGTCAGAAAATTCATAAACTTTCGTTCCAAGGTCTCCACGATGACATATGGCCTTGAGACTGGAAAGACTTGTCCACTCCTATAAATATCTCCTCTTACTGATGATACTAAGTATACACATAAAAGGATAAATGCCGCTAGGTACTTTAGACAATAGTACTGCACCAGGAAAAGCTGGTCAAAATGAGCAATAATAGCTTTAACAACTGACTAACCTGTTCCTGTCTTCCCAGTCCAGGCTTCGTAGCTAGGGAGAATGACTTGTCAGCTACATAATCAGTTTCAAATTCTTCACTTAAATGATGCAAAAAACATCACCTAAAGAGAAAAGGAGGGAGAAAAGACAGACTTTGAGAATAATATTGCCACTAAAAAGTATGTGAGTGAGTCAAGCTGCTGCACTTTGTGAGCGGTCTGCGGGGAGACTGACCACCAAGAGCTGAACTGCATGGGATAAAAATTGCTGCTGTACAGGGGCAGGTGCAGACACCAACGTCTTTGCATTCAGTTGTGTTTCCATAGCTGTGACCGGACTGAGCACGTTTAAGTGCCCACGACCTTACCGAGGACTCTGTCTCCACTGTCTCTGCTTTTCTTGCTGCTTTTTTCCACAGGCTTCTTTTGAACTTTTCTGGGTTTGGCTTGCACTTAGTTTACACTGTCACAGAACTGCATATTTTACTACTTGGACAGCTGAGAGAAGGGTTTGGGGGTTTTTGTTTAGGGTTTTTTTTGTTTGGTTGATTTTTTTTTATTATTTTACACTCATTAGACTGTCTATTTACAACTCTGCTGTAGACTCCCTTTGGTCTTCCTTGTTGCGGGCGGAGGAGGGGCAGTGGAAAGGGGAAAGAACTTGAACATCCAACATAAACACTGCAGACAGTCTATGGCTTGCTTGACTCCTTGCATGGTTTGGTTTGAAGTGAGGAAGGAAATAGTTGGACTGCAATTATCAGACTCTGGCAACTTTTGTGGTTTGTTTTCTTCAACTCCTGAAACTGAACTTTTGAGAGAAGTAATTTAGTTGAGCACTTTGCATCTGTAGAGCACTTTCACTCCAAACACAAATCCCAGAATTTAATAGATTGGGTGGGGGCTGATCTGTACAGAACTAATTGAAGGAGCTGCACATATAGACATTCAATCCTGATTAATTAGAAGAGCAAAAAGAAACACTCTAATTCCATTTCCAAATCAAACCAGTTGTACCACAATTATCTCAAGTACCTCAGAGACGGTTGAGTTCACAGTTAGTCCCTCTTTTTCCTCAGGGAGGAATGGATAGCCTTGTGCACAAGGAGAATCAAAAACCCTTGAGCTCTGTATTCACCAAGTTACTTGTCTCTCCCACTAATAAAGTATTTTAAAAAGATATAGTTTCTATTTGGGACCAGTTTTCAAAGGAGCTTAGCGTGCATGTTCAATGATGTTCAGCTCCTGGGGAGCTGCAACTCCCCTGGAAATATACCCACTTATTGAAATAGCTAAAAAGGAACTCTTCTGGAAATCCAGCTTTGATAGGCTTTGTTTTGAAGATGGGATACCTCAGAAGTCCATATAATGAGGCTTGCCTTCCGCAACTTTCCAAAGGATCTGGGTAATAGGATGTATGATATTACCAAAGCTAGCAAATATAGTTTTCCTCTGAAACTAGAAAAAAAGACCTTTCCTGGAGATCCATCTTTTCCCTTGAACAACTCCCCTGTCTGCCTCATTTCTCCAGCTGGAAGATTTTGGTATCAACCTTAATGTTTCTGACATATGGTAAAACAATGACAGTGTAGTTGCTTTCTGACAGCACTGCCTTTCTACATTTTCTCATTCTAGGCTCATCTCCATCCGCCATCAAAATGCAGTTGCCTTTGCAGCAGAGAGCAGCTGTTTTAACAAGGCTACAAACAGTACACAAAAGCTCTGGAAAAGAAGAAAAGAACTTTCCCAGTTTGAATCTGCAACAGGAATTCCAGGCCAAAGGCAAGCAAATGGACCATTGTCTTCTCAGGTAGCTCTGTGAGCCAGTCTTCAACAACCACAACTTGTCAGGGCCTCTCATTTTGTACCTCAATCGAAAGACAGCTGTTCTATTTTCTAAATGGGAAGATAGTTCACCTTCAGCCTGGCTTCAGCTGCTGCAGCTTTTTACCATTAAATATAACTCAGAACAGATTATCAGCATGGGGAGAAGACAAGAGAGTGTTTGAACAAAACAAGCCATTAATTTTCTACATAGAAGATAACAACTCTCATCCTGGAGACACTGCTGTGCTATTGTCTGAAACACAATTTTCATCTGAAATTGGGCAAACCATTTGGAAAGTAATTCAAGTTTCTCTAAAGGGAGGATGTATAACACACTGACGGTGGTGGAGAGATTCAGTACCCACAACTATGTTAACTGTATGCAATGAATTGGAAGTATCTTCTTTTAATAGGTCCTAATTGCAACACCCTGTCCCAACAGCTCATTTGCAAACACCCCAGAATATTTCAACCTCTTTAGCTCATTACCATCAAGCTTCACTTAGTTAATTCTGCTCCAGTGTCATCACCACCAACTCGTGCCTTTTGTTTTGCAGCTTATTCTGAGTGGTGATCTAAGTCACAGAAATGTTTGCCAGGAAGACAACCAAGGAAAAATGTGTCTCTGCACACCCCACCACCAAAACATGAGGACTCTCACATTTTGAATGTGTCAATGACCCCTCTATACATCTCATTGCATGGTCACCATTTTAGTACAGACTACTTATCAAACTACAGGCCAAGTCAGGGAATGCATCACTCCATGCCCAGATCAAGTATTTTTTCGAGACATGGACACACACAGAGCTTTCCACCCTCTATACTAAGCAGTAAAGGAAAACAACAACCTGGGTACTGGAACCCTGTGGACATTTGCCCAGTATTTGATCTCTCCAATGCCTCTCACTCTGCATCACAACAGCCGCCTTCCCCACACAAGGCAGGGTGAGCTCTCCACTTCCCCTCCACTCTCAGCTACCCTGTTCACAGGCTGCTGCAGACTCAATGCCGACATGCTTGTAGATAACATGCAAAGATGATGCAGAAACTCCTCCCAGCCAGCTGTAGACTGTGAAGTACCATTCTTTGGCATTCCTTTTCTGAGTTTAGTTTGCAAAAGGCAGCCAGATCTGTCCAACAAGTGCCACAGGAGTGAAGTACATCACCCAAGATTGCTGCGTAAACACAAACAGTATGTCAAGTAGAAACAGATTTTTATTTTGCTTTACCTCAGAATCTCCAAACAATGGAAAAGTTAAATCTAGGCATCACTTTTGTGGATACATGTGATCAAAGCTTTCATGTTTCATGCAATGCTGACAGAAAACAGTGATTTTAAGAGATAAGAATACAGTATGTACAGAGTGATAGATGATCTTCTACAATATTACTTGTGATTTTCTTCTAAACAAATTTCCAGGGTTATTCCACCTTCTGAATATCAATCAAGCCCAGGAGCAGAAAAAGGAAAGAGGATGGATGAGGGAGCAGTTGGAGTAACGAGCCTTTCTACTGTAATCTCAATAACAGATGAGATTGCATCTGCTGCTTTGCTGGACCCTGAGCAAGTGTAGGGAAAAGAAGTATCTTATAAAGGCAAGAATAAACACTGTATTTGTGCACATGAAGACAGCAATAGGACAGAGGAGGGCATGTTGAAGACAAATTTTAACAGTTAACTTTGGACCTGACTTAGATTTCAGAAGTCGGTTAAATATAAATGTACTAAATTGCTTTAAGCACAGCCCTGGCTAGAGTTCAGCTGTGCTTTCCATTAACTGGTTTCATTGTAATGATTTTTTTTTCCAAATAATCATAAAAAAATTTAATTTGAAAAACGTTGTCTTTAGTGACATTAACTATAAAGTAATGAGCAGTCTTTTTGTGGCTTAAGGAAGGGTTTCTTTTCATAGAATCATAGAATTAAAGAATCATAGAATGTTTTGGGTTGGAAGGGACCTTTAAAGACCATCTAGTCAAACCCCCCTGCAATGACTGGGGACATCTCCAACTAGATCGGGTTGCTTAGAGCCCTGTCCAACCTGACCTCGAATGTTTCCAGATAGGGGGCATCAACCACCTCTCTGGGCAACCCGTGCCAGTGTTTCACCACCCTCAGTGTAAAAAATTTCTTCCTTATATCTAGTCTGAATCTTCCCTCTTTTATTTTAAAACCATTACCCCTTGTCCTATAGCTACTTTTTTGTTTAGGTTAAGTCAGCAAGGAATAGGCGCAAGGTATGTTGAAATAAGACATTCTTCAATCAGAATAGACACCCGCACTGGAGTTCATACAGTCATCATTAAAAAGAGCTGTATGTACAACTGAGTACAGCATCAAATGGTCCAGACATCCATGTTGGATTGTTTTGACAACAGAAACATAAAAGGATATAGCCTGAAACATGGAGGGGCGTAATCATAGAATCATAGAATGGTTTAGGTTGGAAAGGACCTTGAAGATCATTGAGTTCCAACCCCCCACCATAGGCAGGGACACCTCCCACTAGACCAGGTTGCCCAAGGCCACCTCCAGCCTGGCCTTGAACACCTCCAGGGATGGGGCCTCAACAACCTCTCTGGGCAACCTGTTCCACTGCCTTACCACCCTCACAGTGAAAAACTTCTTCCTAATGTTCAATCTGAACCTGCCCTCTTCCAGTTTAAAGCCATTAATAATGCCTAGTAAGAGACTAGAGGAAGCAGTGTGTCTTATTTCCTGGGGGAAATTTGTCTATATGTTTTTTAAAATTACCCCTTATCTCCAAAATCGTTATGAACACAAAAGCTAGGTGAAGCAAAACTGCAGTTGTCCGCTCCTCACAGATTAGAGCCGGGTTAAAGACAGCACAAACACACAGAAGGACAGCAGAGTGCTGTGGAAGTGGTGGTGTCCACCGTCATCACTCAGCCAAACACATAGAGTTGGGAAAATGCTCTCCTTCCTCCCCCCCCACCACCTCCCATGGCTTAGTTTTATTGAGTTATATTGTTCTTTGCCTCCCAGACACCTGGACAAGAATTAGTGCTGCCTCATTGCATTTACGTGCTTAGCCAAGCCATCCCAGCATTTTCAAGGTCACCATCTCCAGTCTCCTGAGGTTGTTGATCCTTTGGTTTGCCTTTAGAGAAACAGGGGAGATAAATTTCCAAAATGGATATAAAGGACAAAACTGAAAAAGTCAAAATACATGTCATTTTCACATAATACAAAAGATGGATGTCAATTAAAGGTACTGCCATTGCTCACACACACACACACACACACAAAAAAAAGCACTTTATATTTGGTGGTGGTGGTGGATTAGTCGGGTTTGTTTTTTTTTTTTTTTCTTTTACCCACGATGCAGTCAAGGACACCTGCTAGAGAGACTTTCTCTTCCCAAAGGCAGTGACTTCATAATTTTAGCCTGAGTAAGCTACTGCTGTCTCACCCCATTCATTTGTGCAACCACCTCTATCCTTGCAGCAATAATGAACTGCAGCTTTACCTGCTGGTAGGCGAGAAAACTACTTGCATTTGTGCATTGAGCAGAAACTGGTTTTCTTTTGTCTGTTCCTTTCCCCTACCCCATCTTATGCAGACAAAACTGCACTCTGGTTCACCAATGAATGGTTGATCACAGGGTTAGCCCCGTTATACTTACTACCTTCTGCTTTTAGCCTGGCAAACATCCACAGGAGCTGCATCATCTTCAGCCAAAATATAAAAGACGAGGCTGGTCACTGAATGGTGGTGGAAATAATTTGCCATGAGGTTTTTAAAACATTTGACAGTTGTTAACTGGTTAGATGTGTGATGTTTACTACTGTGGTGAGCTGAGCCTAGTCAGCAGCCAAACACCCACCCAGTCACTCAGTCACTTCCCCTCCAGCAGGACCCAGGGGAGAGAATTGGAAGAGCAAAAGCTGGAAACTCATGGGCCAAGATACAAACAGCTTGATAAGTGAAAAAAAAAGCTGTGCGCAAGCAAAGAAAAATAAGTAATGCATTCATTACTTCCCATCAACCGGCAGATGTCCAACCTCTTACTAGAAAGCAAGGCTTCATCACATGTAATGGTCACTTGGGAAAACAAACACCAAAACCACGGAAGTTTCCCTCTTCCTCCTTATTTCCCCCAGCTTTTATTGCTGAGCATGACACCATACGGTATGGAATATCCCTTTGGTCATTTGGGGTCGGCTGTCCCAGCTGTGCCCCCTCCCAGCTTCTTGTGCACACCCAGCCCACTCTTTGGTGGAGCTGTGGGAGAAGCAGAAAGGCCCTTGATGCTGTATAAACACTGCTCAGCAGTAACTAAAACATTGTTGTGTTATCACACAACGTTTTAGTCACAAATCCAAACCACAGCACCATGCAGGCTGCCCTGAAGAAAGTTAACTCCATCCCAGCCAGACCCAGCACAACTACTGTTTCCTTTCTGCATTTTTACTTTCTGCCAAGTGCTCATCTTAAATGCGTATCATCTCAGCTGTTTTGGACAAGGTCTGTCTTTATCAGATATTTACCTACAGACAAGATACACAGTACAAAGAGCTAAGAGTGGCAGAAAAAGGATAAACAAATCGTTCAGAAAGTCATGGTTTACTGTCTTTTATTTGTTCAGTTTATTTAATTTTATTTTTAGTGTATAAGGAAGAGTGTGTTAAAATTGGGAACAATGTTGTATTAGGGGATACAGAAATGCTTACTAAGGAAAGTCTGTGCCTCAATGCAATTTTAATCTAAGTACACAACAGGAGAAAGGAGAGCGCAGCAAGTCAACCAGCAGGAACTCCGCAGTCTCAGTTCAGTGCCTTATCCAGTGAACCATGCTACCACTGCTTTGAGGAATGAGGTAAACTTCACCTTTCCCAAAAGATGCCAGTTTTCACACTTCTTTCCCACAGGTCTTTGGTGCCTGGAGATGGGATTCGGAAGCTGTTCCTATATAAGCCACCAGAATGGAGAACTCTTCTTGAGAGGCATTTAAGTTTCAGGTGCATCTCCTTGGTAAAAAATAAGACACTATGTTTGAAAGAATCTTTGAGAAGTTTTATTTGTAGCCAGCCTTACGAGCTAAATGAAGACCTATTTACAGATATTTTGAAAAAGTCCCATGCATACTATTAGCAGATACCAAAAACTATCTCTTTCTTCCCATGGAGCTGTAATTCTTTTTTTTCCCCTGAAGCGGAAAAAAAGACTTTGCATTTGAGAAAAAGCTGGTTCATAAAAATGAATTTAGAAAAATAGAGTGTGTAGTCTAATCAGTGACAGAAGCATAACACAGTGGCTGAGTTTCTCTGTGGATGCTGATTTTGACTGCAGATTTACCTGAAAAAAAAAAAAAAAAGATGACCCCAAACCAGCAAAATGCTTAAAACCACATTTTAAGCTTTAATCATGTGAATAGTTTTGTCTAAGCCTCGGAGTCCTCATCCTGCACCTCTGAAGATAATTAGAGTTTTATTATGCTGAAGGAAATTGCGAATACTTAAACAACATGATTTAGGGACACTGTCTGGGAGTTGGAGTTAGACATATTTCTTCCTCCTGACTCTGTGACCTCGGGCAACTCACCGCATCTCTTGACTTTGTATCTCTAAAAATGGAACTGGCGGCTGCTTCCTTCCATCTAGAAAGAGCCTTTCTAGAGGAAAAATGGTGTGTCAGTCTTCATAGCCACTCAGGCCTGAACTTCTGTTATGAAACTACCCGTAATAAAGACAGTAACTACCAGTACCTGTAATGCAGAATTTAGTCCATTAGCACTTGTGCTGGGACCATCAGTTCCTCTTGTGTAAGTTGTCAAAGAGCTGTCAAAGTGACCTACTGCAGAGCAAAACTCTCTGCCAATGCTGGTTTCCTGGGTCATGCCACCTGTCTGTCCCCCACCACCGCCCAGGTTTCAATCTCGCTGCTACATTTATTTAGCAGCTAGACAAGAAATGGGACTGTTCTGGGCAATTTCAAAGTAGAGGAAACAATACCAAGGGGAGACACAATAACTGTCTGCAGATAAAGAAAAGAATGTTGCACCAGAGGACAGGAAACAATTATTATCATTAGTCAGCAATGATAGAGCAAGAAGTAATTAAACTTCAGCTGCATCAGGGAAATTTTTAGACCGAATATTAAGAAAATAGCTGAAAAAAAGACTAGGCTGAGCTGCCAAGGAAAGTTGTGGTGTAACTGCAGTATTCAAAGTCACATCTCATGAATATCTTTCTGTAAATAGGCTATGAACACACTAGTCCTATCTCAGCATTCTTGGAGTCTGAGATGGGAAAACATTTCTATTCATGGCAGTACCTAAACGTGCTTAAATCCCATTCACATAATCTGAACAGCCAAGGAATTCAAGTTGAGCTGGAGCTACAGAAGGGCACTGGATGACAACAGAGTAGATGTGATTCCTCCCCAGACACCAACGTTGTTCCCAGTGCAAGACAACTGCTGAGAACCTCAATGGGTACTTGTAGAGCCAGAGAACCTGTTTTTACCCAGACTGTGGTCATACAGTTGAGACTTTTATAGTCTCATGACAACCAGGAGGTTACAGCGCACAGGGAGTCAAGCCCCATCCCAGTGCAATGTAAGCACAGGAGGGAGGGAGCAGATGCTCCCTGTGACTGTGACAGGAAAAAGAAGAGCCCGGTCATATGTGCTGTAGGGGACAGTCACTCCTTCCCACCACTCAGCTTTAGCTTCGCAGGAGGAATTCCACCCGAGGGTGACTCCGAGCAGAAAACACATCTACATACTCTGAATCCTACCTGGAGGAGCCTCTGCCCCCAGGGGAAACGCATGAAAGAGAATAGCAAGTCCTCCTCCCCTCCTCCCTGCCCCCCCCCAGCCCACCCGAAACCCAGCGAAGCCAAGGTCGAAGATTTTTTTGTGTGCTGAGCTCCCTTACCATTTCTGGCACAGAGCAGGATACAGAGAGAAATTACAAGGAATTAGAATTAGTGTTTAGAGCAAAATCAAAAAGAAGGGGAGAGAGAGAGAGAGCATGTATGCCTAATGGCACAGTTTTTACTGCCTTCCCATCTCCATATTTCATTCATTTTGCTAATCCGCGGAAGAAATGGCTCACTGGCAGGCAGAATCTTGAAGTAGCCATTTAAATTTGCTTGATGGCCCCCAAGGCAAGTCAATTTTCAGTCTGACTGGCTTTAATCCCAGCGGAGAGCCCTGCCATGCCATTACATGGCACAGCAGGAGTAAGAGCAGGGAGGTAATCACATTACAGCACCGTTCCATTTAGCCATAATCTGTGAGGATCTCATGAAAGCATCAACCATTATTATGACTCCTGATGTCCTTCAGGCAAAGTCTTTGTGGGGAAAAGGAGAAGAAAGAAAAATAAAAATCTCCACCTGTCAGAAGGAGACAGGCACTTTCATTCAAAGGAAAAGGAGATGAGATGTAAAAGCGACACAATATTATTTAAACATCCTATTACTAATATTACAGTTCATCTATATAAAAGTGAGCTATAGGACCTTAGTCTGTCAGCTAGATCAATGTACCTGCCATGGTTGCAGAGATGCAATGAGCTGAGGAAGCATTTGGGACACAGAATTTGTTGTAAAGGCTTCCAGCTTCAGTCCATCACGCCTGGTGTCCTTCCTGCAGCGCTAAATAGCTGCTGCAGAAGGCGATGCTGGGGAGGACAAGGATGGATCTTCTTCAGCCCATTGTGGCCACGTTCACATCCAGAGGCTTGAGGCAACTTTAGCATAACCACAGCTGGTTTTGAGCTGGCAGCTTTGTTAAGAATTGTATCTAAAATCCAGCTCTGGTGCCTGACTCTTTGACCTCTTGTGGTAAATGTAGGCTGATTACACACTTTGTGAGGGAAAAGTTGTCATCAGTGGCTGTAAATCTACACAGGCATTAATCAAAGTGGCCAGCTCCAGGATGGAGTGTGTATGGACTGGACAGGATATTTGGAGAATTGCTTCTATTTCCACACCTGCTTTTGACATTTAAAAAATCAAGCCAGTTTTTCAGCCTCCGTTTCTCTGTTTGTAAATGGAAACTCCTGATAATGTGCGTAAATGGATGAGTGAATCACGGATACAACATGTCATCGTACCTTGAGACAGAGGAAAACAGTCCATTTCCATGAGCTTTTTCTCCCAATCTTCATCCCCAGTAATCTGTGAACTGTCTCAGGGAGTATCAGGGAGATGGGTGTGACTGAGGAATCTCAATTTGGGACGGCTGTAGACAGAAGGAAACAAGAAGGATAAAAAAAAAAAAGGGCAGACAGAGTGCATCCATGAAGATGACCATTTTCTGAAGATGCAGGACAGGGCCAGGGAGAAGCAAGGATGACATAGTGGCAGGACTAAGAGCGTTACACCCTGGCATCCAGCCTGTGAGAGACGGTGCCAAGAACGGCTGTATTACTTTGGAGGGCATCGATCCAGGAGATGATGTGTAGTAAGAGCGAAGCCGCTGACAGCAGGCCAGGGCATCTGAAACGTGCTGGGACTCCTGATTCTCAGGGTAGGATGCACATGGAAAACCACAGCATGAAAGACAGGTATACCACAGAAAGTAATGCTGGGGATGCTGAGATAAAGCCTTGATGGCTGATGTCAGTGACCTAGAGTGGAGAGGAGCTCAGTCAGAGCACTGAGCTGCACATGAAGGACAGGGCAACACTCCCACAGTACCATACCCAGCAACCTGGTTGCTGCAACAGAGGATGTCTCTGGCAGGAATTAGATGACCAAGGAGGGAAAAGCTTGGATTACTGGGAGGATTTGGAAGACCTGGAGCCCAGATCAGTCTCAGAAGGGAATGGGGTTAGGACTCCAGAACAGACTGGGGAAAAGTCACACAAGGCTCTTCTAAACTGCAGATGTGGTTTCTGCAGTGGACTCAAGAGTGGGGCAGAAAAACAAAATGGTGATGATCCCTTGCAGGAAGACAGAAAGTAGAAGTCATAAACAGGGGGATGGATTGGGATGAGACAAAGCCCAGAAGAAGGGAGATCCTTGAAATAATACGTTTGATCTACCTAGACATTGAAGGGATACAGGGGAAGACCCAAGGTGCCCACCCTACAGAACCGTGTGGATTTTGTTTGCCTGCTATGAATGGGTCGCGATGTGCCTGACCTGGTCAGGGAACTGAGAGATGGGACATCTACTCTCCTATGAAAAGACCAGGCATGGAATCACAGGGAAAAAGCAAAATAAAAACCTGTCTGGATGCAATACAGTTCTGGCAGCTCACTGAGAAGAAACCATCTCAGACTGTGCGGGGCTTTTTGTTTACAAAAAATATACATATATATAGTCAGAGATTTGTGGAGAGAAGGGCCATGGGAAGTTTCACCCCTCCTGATGGATTTTAATGTGGCACTCGATGACTTGTAACGGAAAAAGATCTATTGTTTCTCCAGTAGCAATAAAGTAAGGTTAAAACAAACTCAAACATAAATTTTACAAACAACCCCATATAAACACAGCTGTTCAATGAACTGACAGGACCGGTTGCTAGCTGAGTACTGCCCTCTAATGTTGTCATCTAATGGAAATGTCCTTTACAATGCCTTTTATTAATGAAACACCATTTCCCTGTAGGACAATGGAGAAAAAAATGATCGCTCTTGAGATCAGGCTAAAGTTAACCTGAATGTAACCTTGACTTTAGCAGATGTGGTTTTGGCTTGGCTGCTTTAAGAGTCAGTTATTTTCCATATCATCAAATAGACAGCTAATGTTTAATAAGGCTGTTTAGAAACCTTCGTTTTGGAGAAAGACTGTTGTGGTTAGATGAAGTTGATTGGAAGACAGAGAGCTGGGAATTAGTACATAGCCATTTTTTTTTTCTGAACAAGTTCAGCCCAAATGTACACTGTCTGGAAGAAACAGATCTTGCTCACTGGGATCCCAAAGTTGTGGGATCCCTCTTAGCAATGGGACTCTCCCTTACTCCAAGGCTTTTTATATCAGCCCCATACATAAAATACATTTTTCATACTAATTTAGAGTGTAGACTGTTCATGGAACCATCCAGGCACATGCATTCCTGTGTGGATCCTAGAAATCCAGTGTCACTGGAAACAACTCATAAAGTTAAAGGCTGGCTTCTTCCCCAATGGAGAAGATTTATATCCCTTTCAGTCTTTTGGTTTAGGATTAACTGATCAGCTCCTTGCCTCCACGGTGCCTGGTGGCAGTAAATTCAGCTGTAGAGGAACCCAGGTCTCCTGAGGCCAATGCAGTGCTTTAAAGCATACAGGGAGGCGCATTTCTTACCAGTCTCCACATCATTCACTGCTTTCCAGGCTTCTTCAAGCTCTTCATTTTTTCCCCCCATGGCACCAGCCTTAATCTTTTTTCCTGGTGATGCTCATGACTCTCACCCAGGCCCTCTCCATTCCTCGTGATAGCGAATTTCCCACCTGGCAGAGCATCCCGTCCCAATCTGTGCGGGACATAGCTGTGCTTTGCCCTCAAGCTGTACCGCAGCTGCCAGGCACCATGCCACAGATCTTCCTCATGGGTCGGGCACTTATTTTCCCAATGGCATCTGTCTCTGACTCACCTTTCCTGAGTCACTCTTCCTGTCACTGTCATACCTACCTGACAGCATTAAAACCCCCACTGTCACTTTACCAAAGGATTAGAAATCCTTCCAGCGTCATTTACCTGGGACAGAACAATTTTCTTCGGGGGGCTATTTTTCGCTCTTCCTCCTCTTATTGCTGCTTGACAGGAAACCATCTCATGTTGTTCTGCTCAAAAATGTCACCTGTCTGTGGAACAGCAGTCCCCATTTCCCTCCCTTCTTCCCACACCCTGCTGTTTTACCTGATTTTAAAATGGCAGCTCAGCAGACTTTATAGAATCCTCTACTCTACTCAATTTTATTTTATTTTTTGCATGGCAAACTGCAAATATATACACACACACACACACACATCTGCTGATCATGAGTATCTAATCTGGGAATAGCAAGAAGTTTCAGGGCAGACCCCCATGGTTAGAATTAAGTATAAAACCATAAGAAAAGACTGAGGTCATAAATAGGTAGGTGGATAGATATATAGGTTTTTTATTTAAGTACTCTGCCTATTACAACTTAAAGGCAAATGCCATTGTGCAGATGTGAGGTCTGCTGCCATTTCAGCACGGATAAGGCTACGTGCTCTAAATTATTGCAGGAAACAGAAACACAAATAGCACTGTCTCCTGTATCTGGACAGATATTCTCTTTTTATTGTCACCTGCCTGACAGCCAGTCTGTTGCTGCTTACTAAAACCTGTCTGTAGCTGAAATCCCCGGGGTAATAAGTTCCCTGTGAAACAGGTTCCTGACTGGAAAAATCTGCACATCTCTAGATTAAATCAATAACAATTAAGAATTCTTTGAAATCTAATTGGAAAAGCAGCTATTTTGATCAGCACCACGATGTTATCTGGAAATTGTATTTTGTTTATCTACAGCAGAAGAAGGTTTTCTTCTTTGTGGGATTGGTTTGCCAGCTTCAGACGCATCCTTTGATCTCTCAGATGATACAGTGAACTGAAACATGGGGGCAATCAGAGGGATTATCACGGGATGGGAAATCATTTGATCTATTTTTAAAAGTATTTTTTTTTATGAATAACTTTGGGGGTTGGTTATCATTAAGAAAGGAAGAGACTGCTCTCCCATCTTTAACAGTGTTAGATTTCTCTGAAGATGACTGATTCATGTAGTTAATAATACTTAGCATTTATATAGTGCTTCCTAACTTCAAAGCACTGTACAAATATTTCTCAGTAATACCGCACACCAAACTTCTGCGTTGTTACTTTCAGGGAGGGATGAGGCTATTTGATGTCTCTCATATTCCTGTAGATTGTTTTCTGAACGGCCCCTCTTCAGTTGTCTGAGGTTAACCAGGACAGAAAGTCCTGGTGAGAGAAGGAAAAAAATTAAAGTCCTGGTCAAGAATACAGTGAGAGCCTTTCAAGCCCATCATCTGAAAACTCTCCTACTCATCTTGAGAAAGTCTTCTACACTTGGTATGGACTATCCTACCAAGTTAACTGACTTTCTGGTGCTTATTGCAAGGACAGTACCCTTGTTTGAAGATTTCTAGCAATACCAATGCTCACCAAAAAAAAAAAAAAAGAAAGAACATAAGCACAGAAGACATACTGTGCTTTGTGTGAGAATATCTGATGTTTAAAACAAAACAAAATGCAAACCCTAGAATGAACTTGGAACTCTAAAAGATTGGTGAAGCCCTTTTTCTCCCCTCAAACCTAGTTTTCTTCTAGTACACATTCATGCCAACAAATAGCAGATGGTGATGGCAGATATGTACTAAACCAGCTAAAATTGTATTCCTTGCAGGAGTATCTATCATGCTGATCAGGCTGAACAGTCTGTGCTAGCAGCAACGACTGGTCCGCGCTTGGAAGGAAAGATCAAAACCTTTCTTGAGATCTCTTTGGACTGTATTTCAAGTGGCTCATTTTACAAACAAAGGTAGATTTGCTCTTGTGGTTCCTGGGAGCCACTCAAAATGGGAATGTTGCTGTGTTAGCCATGTGTCTGCCCTGAGAGGGCGGCTCAAAGCAAGCCAGCATCAGGGATGGAAAGGGGGGACTTCAGGTGTGTGGTGCTCCCCTGCTCTAGCAGGTGTCCTCTCTCACATGTGGACTTGAAAGCAGCTTGCAGCTCTCACAGCTGGGGTCTATAGATGAGCCGGGCAGACCCAACATTTCTACTTGGGCTTCCTGCAGTGTAACTTTTTCTCCTTTCCAGGAAGATTTCCTGAGAGATTTCTGAGTCTCCAGGTCTTTGGCTTCTGTCTGGCTCACTGCAGTCAGCGGTGACAACTTTTCTTGCAGCACAGAAATTTGTTCACCAGGAACTGGCATAAGACCCATTTTGGAAAGGACATTAAGGCTATCATGGATAAGAAGAAGAATTAAGGGAAGCTTACGTATACAAGAAGCTCATCAAGGATCACGGCTGCCCTGGCCTCCAGGAGATCATGCCATCTGTGCTAACATATTAAAAAAGGATCTTTGAATGGTTAGCATTTTTTCAAACCCTGATGTTTTTCATCCCAGTCCCCCAAAACTTCAAGTGGCATCCTTTGATCTTTAATTAAGGAAATTCACAGACTATGAACACAGACCTTACCCTTGCAGTAATTTGCCTTCTCCCAACACTTTGGCATAAGACTATAGGGTAGGATTATCTTAGAGGAAGAGCAGGTGGCCTGAGAGTCACAAGTCCTGAGCTCTGAACAGATCTGTCACTGGTTTGTGGTTTGATCTCAGGCCAGTTACTGAGGGCCTGGTATTGGGACATTCTGGACACCCACATCTCCCACTGACTCCAGAGGAAGCATCATATGTTCGGTACGTTGGAACCAAAGAACCTCGACCTTTCTGACTCTTTGATGTCTGTAAGAAAAAGATGCGATTTCTCATACCTTTCTCCACGGGGTGTTGTGCCACTTCACTAATATTCATACGGCACTGTCAGCTGTGCACACTGGGAAAGAAACTACAGTAACTCTGCTCTGCTTCTCACAGTGCTGGTGTAGCACAATGCCGAGGCTTTGAGGAACTGCCCAGATTTTTCTCTACAATCCTCCAGGCACCTCAGCAAGCTGATCTCATGTTTGACAGAGCTGGCTTTCTCTAGGCATTCTGGCTGGTAATCCTACACGATCTTTTTGTAGTGATACTAATTTTCCCCTATTCACAGTGTCTACTGATAAGCTGATTTGAAGTTACCCCTTGCTTGTAGGTTCAGCCTCTTATTCAGTCGCTTTGCAGTCTTTTATCTGAATGCTGAAGAGGAAACTGGGCTTTGCTCTTATGCAAAAGCAAAGCCACAACGGCAGCACCAAAACCTGGCATGCATGTCCAAGCTTTGAAAAATGGCAGTGCATTGGGCTCTAGGAGAAGAAAAAGCTGACCCTTTGCCTGCAGGGAGCTCAGCCAGATCCAGCATTTTTCAAAGATGCCCCATGTCTTCATCAGTATGCAGATCCATCTGCATTGCTGAGATATCTGCATGGTACAGACAGGGAGTGGGGGAATACATTTATAAATAGGAGCACTTCATCTTTCCCTTTCCTGCTGTCCCCACTCTCCTGCAATCCCCACTGGTGGAGGTACTTCACTGCTGAGAGCTGCCAGTTCCACCCTACCTTCATACCTGCTCTAATGTCACCAAACATTTCTTCTTTGCATTGTAAATGAAGTAAAGACACAGAGGATGAGAGGTATGGATGGGGAAGGAGGAATAGACTCCAGTGGCTGTTAGGACTCTCAAAATACCTTTTGCCATTTGATTAACAAAGACAGGTACTAGAAATGATGAGTCTGACATTACAGTGCCTGCATGCTATTTCTAATAGGCGTCTTTTAAAATCCAACAGGTAAATAATAGCACCTCCTTGGAAAGGGTGTGCACTATAAACCTATCCTCTGTCGCACAGCAGCCTGCACCAAAATATCTCAAAACACCGGGTAAAGCTAACTCTTCCTGCTCACTGCGCTAGAGGGTTGTTAAATGTTTTATGGTCACAGGGAAATTAAACATTGCTCCTACTCACGCTTACTCACATGAGAAGCTGTTGAAGCTGTAGTCACACTGAATGCAGCAATCATGTTAGTACATCAAAGTAACAGTTGCTCTGAAGAAAAACACAGCAAATAGCTATATGAGACACAGCTTTTCTGCAACTGGGTTGAAGTTTTTCTCCTGGCATCTCACTGTGATTTTCTGGCAAACTCAGTAGTAAAGCTCCAGAATCCCAATTTTCTTTTCTTGTGCCCCAACAGATGACAAACCTCTAGTGAAACTGTCCCATGCACACAGTACTGGCCCTGCTGCAGTTTGGCTGCCTGGCCTTTGTGTGTTTTCTTCCTTCCCCAAGTTCACGCTGCCTGTTGGTAAGCTGATTTATCTTCATTGGTCTGATTGCAGATATAGAAACTGAGCTCTGCCTTCTGGCAGCAGAGAAACCACCTCAAATGTCTTGGGAGAGACCAACATCCTTTACAAAGCCTAAAAAGTCATATTTTCTATCTTGAAAATTTTCATTTCTTATTAAGGAAGTAATAGAGGAAGTTCTGGAAATTCTATCATCCGGCACTGGGGATGTAAGTGTTCAGAAACAGACAATGCCGTAATGATTTGAGTAAAAGAGTTACTTTTTAACAAAAGATGAAAAAGATGCTGAATCAATTTATCCTCTAGCCAGATGACTCACAGATTTGTCAAAAGCCAAAAGGTTACAGTAAACACTTAGGGCAGTTCTGCTATTTCCCCTGGAAAATAGATACCCTTGTAATTGTCAAGTGATGCCTCTTGAAACAGTCAATTTGAAGAAGTGTGTATATATCAACCATCACAGCCATGAAAGCAAGTGTTGTTACATGGACACAAGTGTGGAGAAACTCAATGCACTGGTAGTACAGTGCTGACCAAAGTGACCATAACAGTTCAGTGGCAGATCTGTCCCCGGTTCATTTTATAATTCAATGGGAAAGCCTGTTTCTGAAAGGCTGTGAGAAGAACTTTATGTAAGATGAGGCCTCCTCCACTGGCAGATAAGTCCATCTTACAAGACCTCCACAAATGTCTAGTGGAATAGATCAGCAGACCTGGTTTTCCAACCACAGCCTCCCAAAACGTCCATGAAGAAACTGTTACTTCTTACTCTTCACATCATTGCCAAACACATTGCTGCTAATCTCACCAGGGAGTCTGGGACAGCAAGATGGGTTTGCATTAGACAAGGAAGCAAGCCCATTCCCAAAGTGGTTCCCTCAACACAGAAGGACACAGATTGTCCTCATGGACAATATGATTCAAATATATTGTTACATGTTAGCATTTCCTAACCAGCAAGGCACATCTCCTTATTGGGACAAAGCTCAGTGAGACACTGACCTCAAGACAGGAAGCTCTAAGGGGTCACCACAGAATTTGGGAAGCTCCAATGGCTTTGCAACACATCCCAGCATCTAGAATGCCCAGAGCTATTCTGGACAGAGTTCTCCAGGGGAAATTAGATGTGCTCCCTGGTTTCCAGCCCAGGAGAGAAAGAGATAGCAGGGCCGGGTATGTAGTAAGGGAGAAGCAAAGGCACAAATGAAGGGACGGTAAGGTGAGAAAGAGAAGCAATTTGAGGGAAGAGGACGTGATAGACATAAGGGAAAAGGAGTAGGCAGCAATCACAGGAATGGTGAAGATGCAATACTGGGGGTCTCAGAGCAGAACCTGTCAAGAGTGAACAGGAGGTTTAGCATAAGCACAGAAGGAACCCACTGTTTTGTTGTACTCATGAGCACTCCTTGAACCCTCCTAACACTCCTGTGTCTCTGCACAGCCTTTTACATGTCATCCCTGTTTATTAGAGTTTTTCCAATACTTGGGCTAATGGAAGTTATCTCAACAGCCCAGCTGACCTGGAGCTAAGCGAGAAGATGTTTGTGATGCTGGATATCTAGTCACTCTGTCAGGTAGGGTGCAGCTGTCTGTAGACACAGGGCAGATCCTGGGTATGTCCACAGTATACTTGATGAACATCATCACTACAGTGTGTGCCCAGCGTGACTAATCCTTCCTAGAGGCGCTAGTTTTCACTCCATATGTGTTTGCAGGGCACCCACTGTGTTTGCACAGATTTCCATCCAGGAAAACCCAAGTATAAGTATGTCAGCCTTCACTCTGCTCAGGGCACTCGCACTGCAAGGCTAACACATCCAGGATGCAACAGATGGGCTGACTGCACATACACTACACAACCTGTGTACACTCATTTCTCTCTGAGAAACCCTGATGGGAAAAAAATGGCAACCCTATGTGAAAACTAACTTCAAGTACACAAAGAACTACTGCACTATTTGCTAATCCTTTGCATTAGAAAGTGTTTGCTGACATATGAAATAATAGAAAATCAAGGCTTCAAGCCTTCAGGTATTCAAACTGGGACGTCTGCAGTGCAGAACTGTGGCAGTTTTCCCAATTGACACTTGACTGTGGAGCAGCAACTCATTCCACCAGTGCAATCTCTATGCTGGTGGTTATTCCCATGCACTTGCTCAAGCATCAAACTTCAGCGCAAACATACTCTGAGACAGGGGCAGTGCCCTAGACCCTGAGGTGTCTCACCACTACGCCTGCGAAGCAAAGCAGCAATGATACAAAGATGCAGCTGATAACAGGCCCCCAGCTCTAAGCAGAACTTTAGGACTTGCTGAAACATTGCTTTAAGTCTACTAGTACATTTTCTGGTTGGTAGCCAGATCTCACAACTTTGTGCTTGTCACTGTAAGATAGACCCTACAGATCAATCACCTCGCTTGGCAATGTCATGTCAGATTGGGATGACAGTAGATTTCATCAGAACCGGGCGTGGGCGCTTTTATCACTTACTTCACATATGGAAAATCTCATCTATTTTTGCCAGAATTTCATGTGGAAGAACTGGGAAAAGTTGAGGAGGAGTAGAAGGGGAGAGGTGTGACAGCAGTGTCAGTCTGTCCCATTTCTGACATTTGAAAAAAAGGGATTTTCATTTCTTATTCTGTGCTTAGTTCTGACCAAAAGGGAAGAAAAAAAAAAAAAGAAAAAGATTGCAGTGTATTAAAAAGGGAAATCCGAAAGAAGTTCTTGTGTTCTCAAAAACTATTTCTTTTCTCCCTGAACTCTTAATTCATATCGATTATCAATATTTTTTGTTGTGTTTCATTCTGACTTGGAACAAAACTGGACTTCTGAATCATATTTCTTCCCGGAACAGAGTTCTTGTGGTCCCCTCCTGCAGTGCCAAACCAGCGTGGTTTCGGGAGGATGGCACTGCCAAGAGCACAGTTGCTGACTCCACCTTTATATCTGGGTCTCACATTCTGAGTCAGAATGCTTATTTTAATACTTGTATGACCCTTAAGTATTTCATGGTCTGAGCTAAGGGCATGAACGTACAGATGTGACATTTCTGTTATACCAAAATCAGGTAAGACAGAGGGTGCCAGAAGCATGGATGACTAGAAAGCACCATGCCCGCTGCTAATGCTCCACATTGCTGCCTTGGCAAGCCTGGGACGAGCAAGGAAACCAGGGGCATGTCAAGTTACAGGAAAGCGCGTAAGGCAGAGCTTAAGGCACAAGTAATGGGAGAAGCAGGCAGGCAGCCAAGAGGAATAACCTTGACTGATGAACAACAGGATGTGTGATGTCCTTTCATGTGGAACAAAAGGCAAACACGAGACTTTACCCGTGTTCTTTCTGCCTGAAAAACACCACTGATTACACACAGCAGAGGTGAAGTTAGAAGTCAAACACAAGCCCTCAGTCTTCTCTTTTACAACCACAACCAGGCAACAGACAAAAGGGGATGAAAAATGAAAAATATCCCAGTTGCAATGTAAAGCCTTGCTAGAGGGATCCTAAATACAAAGAAGGGACTACAGGCACTTAGCAGTTTTCATGTCCTCTTGGGTGTTTGGGAAGGAATCGCCGGGGGAGAAACGATAAATCTGTGAATTACTGAATCTGCGTGTTGACCTAGAGTACACCCAGTTCCCCCCTCCCGTTTTTTGGAGGGGGGGGCGGGGGGTTGCAGGCTTGTTTGAAGGCAAAAATACTGAGCAAAACCAGATATAAGCAAATCAAGAAATTCCAGCTGAGGAATGGCTAGGAGAAACTCTCCAGAAAAGCAATGGACTACAACACTGCGAGTCTTTCAGAGCCCTTCCGTACTGACCAGCAGCAGTCAGCTGCCCACAGCGACACTCGCAACACAACACTGCACTAACCAGAATAACCAAAGGGCCAAACTGGGCACAGAAGGGATCTTGGTTCAGTTTTTCACTCGCCTGCTAACAGCACTGGACTGTGAGGTACCTTTAAAATTAGTTTCTAGCTGATGTCATTACTCTCTTGGTTATTCTGGATGGTTCCGTGTTTCTCTGGTTTTGCTCAGAAACATAATCTGAGGATCTGCTCCACTGAAGCATCTATGTTCGGGGAAGGCGGGGGGGGGGGGGGGTAAGGAAAGCATTTCTGATTAATTTTCATTTCTGAATGGAAAGCTAAAAATAATTCCCAACTAGCTGTAATCAGATCACAAGTATAAATCACATGTGATTTGTGGTACCAGCATCCAGTGGGAGTTTCTTGGGAGGGATTGTGTCCCCAGGGCCCTGGTTTCAGTGTGACACTGATGTGTTTGGCTTTTCTCCTGTTCCTGTAGAGCATGAGTAAGACTTCAGCCCCAAGACTACGAATTCGCCTGGGATGTCGAGATCTGCAATCACACTGAATTGTTTAAAATGGTTCCGTTTGTCCCCATAGGAGTTCATTTATTCTGATCTATGGTAGGTAAGATACCTTCCCCTGTTTTGGCTAATACATGAAAATAATAATAATAAAGCTTTCACTTTCATTTCTCTTTCTCCTTAAATCTGCTACGTGCTTGGAGCTGTTATGGACTTGAGAAATCTCTGCTAATGCAGGACCAGGAACATCTTTGTATCTGTACAGTTATCCAGAGATTTCTTCCCCTTTCCCTTCACATCTCACCATGTGTCTAGGGTATTGTTCTCTTTCTCAGTTACCAACAACTAATTTAAAACGTCCCAATTTTCGACTCCCTTCTGGTAGCTTCCCCCACTGACCCCAGAGGAATTGCCCGACATACTTCCCCTCCTTTCTTTCTCTCACTCTGTCTCCCCACTCAATATCTAATAATTTATGTAAATAAATTCTTCAGTACCAAAATAACGTGGGGGGAGAGAGGGAGGGGGCTGACTGATTATGAAGAATATGTGAACAGCTCCAGGAAAACACTGTTTTTTCCTTTAAATCTCTATACCCTGCAATGCTCCTCCTTAAAACTGCCTTAATCAAGACTCTGTTCACATTAGCCAGTGATACTTAAGCAAACTTAAGATAATAATTTTCAGGTGAACTACATTTTCTAGGCAGTAACCATAAGTCACTCCTTGCAGTTCAAGCATAACAGACCATTTCTAATCCTAAAACCTAAAATTATCTCCACTTATAAGAGTTGCTCCTTTAAATGGATACATTCCTTAAAATGACATCTTCCACGAGTCTTACATGTTTTATGTAGTAGTGTGAAAACAAGGATCGTTTGCTGATGAATCTTTGGCATTTGCCAACTTTGAAGGCATGTAATTACCAGAAAAGGGTATTGCTGAGGGACCTGGGAGGCCGCAATCCCTTTTGCCCACTGGCATCACTGCTATGACTGAGAATTTGTTCATTCAATTACTCAAAGGTTGATCTATTTCACTGTCTCCTATGGTAGTTTTACGTCGTTCTGTATTCAATTTGTATGCTGCAGACATATCGGGCTTGATGAAAGCAGACAAGAATTTTATTTCATTATCTTAAAACCTTCAAATTACACATGCACAATAAATATTGACAGGGGGGTGAAACGAAGGCTTTGCTGCAACTCACCGCAAGAGTTACAAATGGCAGAAGGGAGAGTGCCGGGGAGGTGTGACAAGGACAGTAGAAAGCCTTGTCTCTTTTACTGGTGCATTAAGTGGGGACTGATACCTGCTGACCCCCAAGTGTCATGACCTGTGTAATGCTCTCCTTAGATCCATCTCCTAGATCCTCTAGGGGATGAGAGGATCTTTTATGTTTCTGCACTCGTTAGCAATGTTAAGGGGCCAGTAAGTAATTGCATAAATTCTCTTGTTCATAATTTGGTATTGTTTTGGTTTAATTGGCACTGGAAAATTAAAATAGGATCATATGATAATTCAGCCTAGAAAAGATCTCAGGAGTTCTGTAACCCAACTTCCTACTCAAAGCAGGGTTAGCTATGAGATCAGAGGAGATTGCTTGGGGCTTTATTGAGTCAAGCCTTGAAAACCTCCAAGGATGGAGAATGCACAACCTCTCTGGACAACCTCTGCTTCCAAAAACTTACCTAGTCTTGCATCTGTTTTAGCTGAAGAAATTCAATTTTTTTGCAGACCCCAGAAGCTATAAAATACTATATATTTGTCAAGTAACATTTTCTAGTTGAGGACTTAAAGCAAATTGCAGTTTACAAACTGTCGTTGTCTTCCAACATGGGGTTTCCAAAAGCTGTGTTACTACAAACCCTGGTAAAGCCACACTCCCCGATGTGTGCAAGGTCCTGTCTCAGAGGTCCTGCCATAATGCTGCAGCCACACTTGGCTCGGTTTTACCGCATATTTCACAGTCAGGAAAAACGATGCATAGAGAAGTTTGTGACTCGCACGTAGGCAGTGTAAAATCACTAAAAAAAGATGGGAATTTCCATTCACTGCCCCCAGTGCCGTTTTCTACATTTTCTCTTTGGCTCTCTAAGCAGACTTCAGACCTATCTACTCCTAACGGAGTGGACATATACCATATGGGATGCACAGTTAACTTCTTAGCTCACTTGCTTTTATTGCCTCATCTTTTCTACTGTAGCTATTGAAATTTACAGTTAATTTATAGATCTTATTCCTAAACCCTACCTGTTTTGATCCTGTTCCCTACAAGACCATAATTCCCTGCTCTTCAAAGCTTTTCTTCAGTGTGGTGTAGGCTGGTGTGAATCAGACCAACTTCAAGAAGCTGCCAGGGGCAGCATCAGGGTTTGCATTTTTATGTGCAGCTCTGAAATCTGGCAATTAAGATGCCAATAGACAAAGTCCTGCCTCTGGCAGCCCCCTCTGTCCTTCACAGCAAGACATCTGAGCTGCTCATCCATTAGGCTTCCTCATCACTCATCACTGCAGCCATCAGCATTACATTTTATGGAAACTCATCGCCAACTTTGCTTTCCTTAAAATTCTGCCCTGTACTCCTGGAGCTGTTTGAAAAGTAGTTTAGGTATTGATGAGTGGGATGAGGGTAAAGTGGGGCAGAGGGGGGAGGGAGAAAGACAGCAGAGAACTGGCAGTGATAACCTCATCAGCTTTTCAAGATAAGTCATCTCCACTCATCACTCAGGATCCCGAATCATAGAGGAGCACCAAAGAAACTGAAGAATTTGTCCATCAGAAATAACCTTTCCTTTGCAGCCGTCACAGGACTACTACCTGTGTCCATGTAACACAGGTCTGTCTTAAGGGAATATTTCTTGTCTGTGAGGAATTTCAATAAAAAAGATTTATTTCAGATTTATGCAAAATAAAGAAGTAGATAGTCTCACTGAAAGCAAATTTCCCTCTTCTTCCAAAAATAGATTGCTTTGGGGTGATCCAAAAACTCAATTTTTATCCAGAAAATAGAAATGTTTTTGTTTCAACATCTTTATTACGTGTCATAAACTGTTTTAATTCACTTTTTCTGTTTCAGAAATATTTTCTTTTGGAAATTTTGTTCCAAAAATGAGAGGAAATTGTGCCTTGATGTCATTGGCATTTTATGAGTTTTCTCCAAAATGAAATTCTCATTAACTCATCTAATTTCTATAAATATTTTATTTTATCTTAATGGAATCATATATTTCAAAGGAACATGATTCTATTCCATGTCTTCTGGTTTTCACTGTACTAATTATAAAGATGTTTATTCTAGGCTATTATAAAAAGAACTTTGTGGGGTTTTGCTGTAACATTTTCACAGACCACTTAATGCCAGAAGCAGGTAATGATGATGGGGAAGGTCTTACTGACCACGTTTTCCACTCCAGCCTCTTTATTGCATTATTTGCATAAGAAAGGGGATACGAGCTGCTTTGATTTTGTCACAGGTATTCAAAGCTTGCCTGAAGTAGGAAGTCTTAATTTGTGTGAAATCGTAGAGCCTTATTTCCCATACAGAGACATGCACAGCTCTGGCCACGTAGCTGTCGCCAGCGCCGACGGGGGCTCTGTGAATCACATCGGCCCCCACAGCGAGCTGAGAACGAACTTCCCCCCAGCTGCCTCTTTGAAGTGCTGCTCGAGTACAGCCTTCACAGGCCACAAGTGAGCTGACATTTTGTGCAGCTCCTGTTTTGCAAGCGAGCTCAAAATAACAGCAAAGGAAGATCTTTGACCCTGACTGATATTGCATATAGATATAGTTCTAAAGATGCAGCTTTTACTGGTGCGATTCAGGAGAAGGAGAGGGAAGCCAAAAATATTTAATTAAGAAAAGCATAGATATTTGTTTAATATGTGATTTGCCATGTGAAACTGCATGTGAGAGAACATTGCTTGGTTGGCTGAGCTCTCGTCCTGAATCTGTTTGCTATAACATTTACTGTTAAATCACTACTGGATTATCTTCACTGTTTAAAGAAACGTTAAAATCCACTTGCTTTATCTCAGGGTAATTAGTTTGAGGACTGGGAGGTTGAAGTCAGTGCGTTCATCTCATAAAACTAGTGTCCTCTTCCAAGTTTTCTCGTCTGTATGTTGAAGCTGTTACCATTCCTAGCCAAAAATTACTTCTTCTCCACCCCCATTTCAGCACTGTTACATCCTCGTCACCCAAAACTAGCTAAAATAACTCTAATCACCTATTTTTACTGTTTGAGTTAGGGAGTGTTCACAGGACTCATTTTTCTGGCAGAGCTGAAGGGCTTGCAGAAAGGGAAAAGGAAAAGAGAGTTACAAATTCAGAGGGCAAAATAGCAGCTGAACACGATAATGTCATCAACTGGTGGAGGTGTTTGCAGACAGAACATCTATGGCCTAAAATGACTGTTTTGTTTGGAGATTTTTTTGTTGTTATTGGGGTTTTGGTTTGGGGTTTTGTTGTTGTTTTTTGTTTTGTTTTGTTGTGTTGTTTGTTTGTTTTTTTTTTACTGCAGCATAACTCCTAACAGTTAATACAATTGAAAAAGAAACTTGAGAAAGACAACAAAGTCCTATGGGTTTTTTTCATTCTCAATTTGGTTTCTGGAAGAAGCAATTCATGGCAAATAAGGGAGACAAACCTGGAACCTCTGCTACATTCTGCCTCCTATTTAAGAAGATTTGTGATTCTACATATAAAGAGAACCCCAGAAACATGCTATGTGGCCCTAGTAAATTACATAAGCTAAACTTTTCACAACTTAATGTCTAAAACTAATCCTTTAATCCATATTTAGGTTCCTGCAATGAACTTGTCTTAATTGTTATCTGCAGGTGCTCAGACATACTGAAAAATTGATAAAGTATATACTTCTTCTTACTTAAGGCACCTGAATTTGAATTTTTTGTCCATAATGACTTCTCCCTGGTGTTAATGAAGACTTTCATAAATTGAAGGGCTCTTCCAATGTTTGTATAGAAATTTTAAATCATACTTCTCTGTACTTGCTGAACATTATGCTTCAAGTACCAAAAGAAGTCCAAAGTAGCAGGAAGAAATTCTAGCAGTTTTTTTCCTATTCCATGATAAGCATTTTCAGTAGGTTTTTTTTTGCAATGTTTGGAGGAACCTCCCTCCTCCCATTAACTCTATATGGGGCTAGGTGACACATGTTTGGCATAGAGAGACACTTGCTGAAGGTCATAGAATCATAGAATCATAGAATGGTTTAGGTTGGAAAGGACCTTGAAGATCATCGAGTTCCAACCCTCCTGCCATAGGCAGGGACACCTCCCACTAGACCAGGTTGCCCAAGGCCACGTCCAGCCTGGCCTTGAACACCTCCAGGGATGGGGCCTCAACAACTTCTCTGGGCAACCTGTGCCAGTGCCCTACAACCCTCAAAGTGAAAAACTTCTTCCTAATGTTTAATCTAAACTGGCCCTCTTCCAGTTTAAAGCTATTTCCCCTCATCCTATTGCTACATGCCCTAGTAAAAAGTCCTTCCCCAGCTCTCCTGTAGGCCCCTTTTAAATACTGGAAGGCCGCAATAAGATCTCCCCAGAGCCTTCTCTTCTCCAGGCTGAACAGCCCCAACTCTTTCAGCCTCTCCTCACAGGAGAGGTGCTCCAGCCCTCGGATCATCCTCGTGGCTCTCCTCTGGACATGCTCCAGCAGGTCCATGTCCTTCTTCTGTTGGGGATTCCAGAGCTGGATGCAGTACTCCAGGTGGGGTCTCACAAGAGTGGAGTAGAGGGGCAGAATCACCTCCTTTGACCTGCTGGCCACACTTCTTCTGATGCAGCCCAGGATATGGTTGGCCTTCTGGGCTGCGATTGCACATTGATGGCTCATGTTGAGCTTCTTGTCAATCAGCACCCCCAGGTCCTTCTCCTCAGGGCTGCTCTCTAGCCATTCCCCGCCGAGCCTGTATTTGTACTTGGGATTGCCCCGACCCAGATGTAGGACCTTGCAGTTGGCCTTGGTGACCTTCATGAAGTTGGCTTGGGCCCACCTCTCCAGCCTGTCCAGATCCCTCTGGATGGCACCCCTCCCCTCCAACCTGTCTACCTCACCAAACAGCTTGGTATCATTGGCAAACTTGCTGAGAGTGCACTTGACCCCACTGTCCATGTCGCCGACAAAGACGTTGAAGAATACGGGCCCCAGTACAGACCCCTGAGGAACGTCACTCGTCACTGCTCTCCACTTGGACATCAAGGCATTGACTGCAACTCTCTGAGTGCGACCATCCAGCCAGTTCTTTATCCACCGAGTGGTCCATTTGTCGAATCCATGTTTCCTCAATTTAGAGACCAGGATATCGTGTGGGACGGTGTCGAACACTTTGCACAAGTCCAGGTAGGTGACATCAGTTGGTCTTCCCTTGTCCACTGCTGCTGTAACCCCTTCATAGAAGGCCACCAAATTTGTCAGGCATGACTTGCCCTTGGTGAAGCCATGCTGGCTGTCACCAATCACCTCCTTGTTTTCTATGTGCCTCAGCAGAGTTTCCAGGAGGATCTGCTCCATGATCTTGCCAGGCACAGAGGTGAGACTGACTGGCCTGTAGTTCCCTGGGTCCTTGGGTCATGGTATTGGGGGTGGGGGCACAAGCCTTGCTTACATACAGATTCTGGCTGGAAAAAAAAAGAAAATAAGTTCATCCCAACAGTTACAGTTAATGAATTTAACTCTTTGTTCTCTGCCCCTGGTATTACAGCTACAGGGAAAACATTTTCTTAGAAACCTAAGCTTTTCAACAAGCTCTGATAAGTTCAGAAGAAGAGACAATAAATTCTCACCTGTCCAAGTTACCACTAATGGTCCAAAAGCTCTGGCCTCCTTTCCCCAGGTACCTCCATCTCCCTCTTCCCAAAGTTACTGATTGTCTTCCTTAAATGGAGGAGTAACTGTGGGCTTTCAACGTTGCTTACTTGACAAATGGAGAAACAGGACTGTAAAGCAGGAAACAAGGAGTAAAGGTGTGCTGATTTCTTTTATCAGACCTTTGCTCAATGTTTCTTCCTTCTATTTTTGTTAAAGAGGCACCATACTGACCAGCCCCATCAGGTAACGTGGGATGAATAATAAGGGGTTTGGTTACTAATTTTCTGCAGAACATTGTACAGAATTTGTCAGGAGGGTGGATTTTGGGGTAGGAAGGGCCAGGTAAATTTCGGAGGCTGCATTCCCAAGTGCTGCCCATTATCTCTTTCCCCAGGGTGGAGTCACAGCACTAGCAGTTGAAGGACTGGCATGTCACAAGCTTTTGTCTTTGGAACAGCATTTCCCCAAGTGGCTGATAACAGGCTCGGTCTATTCCACAGAGGATGTATTCACAGCCTGCCCCGATACATTTATTATAAACAAAAGCCCAAGAATGTTAAATTTTGTCTGTAACAAAATGCTATTCTGGCTATTCAGATAAAACAGGTTTGGCTGGGGTTTTTTTAGATGCAGAGCTGCCTTTGCTGTAGGAAATCTCATGTATTAAGGAAAGATCAATACCACAGCTAATGGCCTAAGGTATCAAAAAACCTCACTGGAGGAAATGAGAATGTTGTCTGGAAACCAGATGATGATAATCCTCAGGATAAATGGATTTAGAGATTTCCGAAGCCGTTTTAGTAAACAGAGGGCAGACTTAGGCAGTTATTTCAACAAGTTCCTTTACAAAAGAGAAAGAGATTGCCATTTTCCTGTTTGGTTTTAGTCTTGACATTGATGAGTCTCAGTGAATATTTATTAACCTCTTAGATGCAGGACAGACCTTTTAATAAAGCACCCTTTTCTTTTCAGAGAAATCTTACAATACTCATTTTGTCTTGCAAACGTTGTCCTTGCTGTTGACAGAGGTTGGCAGAGGGCCATCAGTTTCCCTGGGGTCAAGCAAAGGCAGGTGGAAAACTTGTAAAGGATGAAAGGCAGAGCTCAGACAAGTACCACAAAGCAGAGATCACTTGATTCTGCTCTCAGTTTCATGGCTGTGAACCAGAAGGCATCTGGAGAAGAGCAGCGTTCAGTGGGGCCAGTAAGACCATACAAACAGCTCTACTGCCTAAGGTTGGAGGTCCATCTAGCCCACCTAGCCTTGCTTGCCTTCTGTCTTACCAACCCTGCAACCACCTCATTTCCAAGCTGGTAATTGATAGTCTAGGTCATCACTTCTCCTGTGAAAGCTATTCCATGACTTAGTTCATATGTGGTATGTTTTCTAGCTGTACTGCTTCCTCTATGAGGATAACAAACACCTACAGCATCCAAGATCTGGGAGCTCGTGGTATTTATACAGATGCTTAAAACATGCTCTGTGTTGCTCCCTGTTCTTCCCCATATCTTTCTGACTGCCGCAGAGCACTGAGTTTATATGTGTCATTTTCTCCCTCTTTGGATAGAAGCATATGATCTACTTTACAGGACTTTAATGGATTATGGCATGTCAGCTAAACTCAGTCACCGACCATGTGCTGACCCAGACCAACAAAAAGGTGAAACACATAAGTCTAACCCACCATAAGTGTCAAAGCAGTTTACCTTGCAGTCAGAGTAGGGTCTGCTGTGCCCGTTCAGCTGATTTGCAGTAACTCACCAAGTCATTGCAACACAAACATATTTAAGGGGGTCCATTTAAAAAATGAAATGTCTGGTTTTGCCTGGGGTTGACTTACCCCTCACTGTGGTAAGCCTTTGATTCACTTCAGTTTCAGATATACAGAAATCCCCACCAGTATTCCAGCTTTGAACTGAAGCACTTATGGTTCAACCAGCTCCAGGTTATGACTCCCTCCTAGCTGCCAACTTTCACCAGGTCTCCCTAGACGTGCACGAGGTGCAAGCTGCAGATATGAGATTTATTTCTGGAAATGCACCCTGCCTTGTGTCCACCTTTCTTTCTTTTCCTATCATATGGCAAACCCGTTGACATCCAGGAAAAAATGCAGCACAGCTGGATTTTCCATAGTGTCAGCAGGTACTTGAGAGAGGGAAGTATCACACGACTACAGAAAAAGTAGGAAGGGACCTTTGGAGGTTTCTAGTCCAACCTCCTGCTCGAAGCAAGTCCAGGAAGAGCAGGTTACTCCAGGCTTGTTCAGCAGAGTTTTAAAATCTCAAAGGATGGAGAACTCACTGTACTTTTGGGACCCTATTTGACCACTCCCATAGTGATCTTTTTTCCCCCTTTACATTAAGACAGAATTTCCTGTGTTGCAACTAGAATTTGTTTCCATTTTCTTCTATTGTTGTGCTTCTTTAAGAATAGTCTGGCTGTGTCTTCCCTACATACCCCCCACTACATAGTTAGATAGCTTTCCCTTCCTCAGGCTGAACAAACTCACCTCTCTCAGCCTGTCCTGCCATGTCCTGTGCCCCAACCACTGACCCACATGGTACCCCTCTGCTAGACTCACCCCAGTTTGTCAATGCCTTTTTTGTGCCTGTGCCAGTGCCCATGCTGGAATCCCAATGCTGCCTCGCAAATGCCAAATAGAAGAGAATAACCCTTTCCCTTGAAAGGAAAAGATCTACGTTCTTGCTCTCTGTGCAGCTGGCGCTTGCTGCAAGGACACACTGCAGATTCACATAGACCTAATCATCCACCACACCTGCAGTCACTTTCTGCATCTCCTATTCTGTATGGATAACTCTGGAAGGAGCAACATCTTCTTGACACACACACATCCCCATCCTGTAATTCTCGGGCAGTGAGCATACAGGGATGTGCCCAACTGCTGCCCAACCCATGTGCATCCATAAAAAGGCACATCTACTAGTCATGCATTGAGGACACGCTGGATTCTCTGCATGCCACATGCACTCTATGGTGTGTATGTACACCCACACAGCCATGAAGCATAGGAGGAGACATTTATTTGGTCCCTTCTTGACTTCCAGAAGAAGATACCTGGCTGACGCAGAAGGAAGTGGGCATCAGAGCATGTCTTTCAGAAAGACACCCAGCCTCGGGTGGGTGTCCACTGAAGACTGGAGAAAAGAATCCACCACTCAAAGGGCCATCTACACTACATTTGAAGCGATACATAAAACTTTGATGGCTTTTGTCCCATGTCAGATTCAAAAAACTTTGTATGTGTTTGGTTTTTTGTTTGTTTTTAAAGAACTGATAAATTTAAAAGGAAAAGTGGGACTATTGGATTACAGCAGTTTTCTCTGATTATAGTTCCACAAAGGCACCCTAAGATTGACTAAGTCAGTTTTATGGGAAAAAAAAATCACTGGGAAGTTGTCTTCTCAGACCTTTCCATTTTATTAAACCTTTTCTGGCCTTTGTCATCACTTCCCAATGACCGTTAAGAAAAAATTCCCTGCAGCTTTCTCTGTCCATTCTAAATATTTATCACTCAAAAATGTGTCATTTTTAAGGAATGTTTGCCAGTCTTAATTAAGGGGAGAGGGCAAATAATCTTGGAATGGTCCTTCTAAGTTTATCCTTACAATCTTTCTTTTTTTACTCATTTTGTTTGAAAGAGTTTAGCCTCAGTACAATTGATTTCCCAACTCTCTTGAGTGGGTTCCAATGTTGCTGACAACAGAAAAATGGAATGATTTGTTGACTGTATCCATAAATGTAGCAATCCTTACTCGACATAGAAGTTGCACAATATCTTGCAACTTAAAGCTGGCATTTTCTGCTTTCTGCTCATGAAAAGATCAGTATTTAGAAGAAGAAAAAAAAAAAAAAAAAAGAAGCAGCATGTCCCCCCAAAGCGCTGTATCTGTGGGAATGAGGGGACACAGTTAGGAAAGAGCAACTGGGGCAATGCAATGCAGAAATCTCGAGCTGCACCCTTGTATTTACTTTCTGGATATGGTTCAGTACTGCCATTTTCCACATGTACCACAGCCTGCTGCCTGCATGGTTACAGGGCCAGTAATAACCCATCCCTCTCTGTCCCACAGGAGCTCTCTTTCATCAGCCACCTTTTCTCTCAAATAATTAATGTGATAATGTTAAACTCAGAGCAATTACACCTTGCCCTACTTAGCTTCACATCCATTTTCTCTGAGAGTTGCAGAAAAGTCTTTGTGCCTGAAAGCTCGTTTGTTTTTTTTCCAGGTGTTGCTTTTGGTCCACTCTCGTGAGACCCCACCTGGAGTACTTCATCCAGCTCTGGAGTCCCCAACAGAAGAAGGACATGGACCTGCTGGAGCATGTCCAGAGGAGAGCCACAAGGATGATCCGAGGGCTGGAGCACCTCTCCTGTGAGGAGAGGCTGAAAGAGTTGGGGCTGTTCAGCCTGGAGAAGAGAAGGCTCTGGGGAGATCTTATTGCAGCCTTCCAGTACCTAAAGGGGGCCTACAGGAGAGCTGGGGAAGGACATTTTACCAGGGCATGTATCACAGTATCACAGTATGCTAGGGATTGGAAGGGACCTCAAAAGATCATCTAGTCCAATCCCCCTGTCGGAGCAGGAACACCTAGATGAGGTTGCACAGGAAGGCGTCCAGGCGAGTTTTGAATGTCTCCAGAGAAGGAGACTCCACAGCCTCCCTGGGCAGCCTGTTCCAGTGCTCTGTCACCCTCACTGAGAAGAAGTTTCTTCTCAAATTTAAGTGGAACCTCTTGTGTTCCAGCTTGAATCCATTACCCCTTGTCCTATCATTGGTTGCTATGTAGCAATAGGATGAGGCGGAATGGCTTTAAAATAGAAGAGGGCAAGTTCAGATTGAACATTAGGAAGAAGTTTTTCACTTTGAGGGTTATAAGGCACTGGCACAGGTTGCCCAGAGAAGTTGTTGAGGCCCCATCCCTGGAGGTGTTCAAGGCCAGGCTGGACGTGCCTTGGGCAACCTGGTCTAGTGGGAAGTGTCCCTGCCTATGGCAGGGGCATTGGAACTCGATGATCTTCAAGGTCCTTTCCAACCTAAACCATTCTATGATTCTATGATTCTAATACATGGTATTACTTCTCTACAATAACTTCCTTTTGTATATCCTTAAAACTTTGTAGTTGTATGAATACTATCACTACACTGTGTTATTATGGCTATTGTATTTCTGACTGAGCCATAAAGTCAAGAATTTTAAAGTCATTAAAAATCCCCCAACACTTCTCACAAAAATAGGAATGTTATTCCAGATTCCCTGGCCCAGTGAGCACAATCTTTACATGATGTTTTGGCTGAATTGTAGCTTTTACATCCTGTTGTAACTGTCGGTTGTTAAACAGCTGTGATGATTCCCCCCGACCCCCCCAAGAGATCGAGCTGCAAATGAATTATAGATAGAATACAAGCAGTCTTAGACATGCATTACCCAAAGCCTCTTACACGGGTCAGAATCTGACGGTTATTGTCCTATCAGATCTTTGGAATAAAAATCCATGGACTTTGTGAGACGATCCCAATGTATTGATTGCTATAAAGGAGACTGAGAATCTTTGACTTGAGATAAAAAGATATCAGATGTCTGTGATTAATGATCAGCAAAACTTGAATGTTGCAGAGACAGCTTTTAATTGATTCTATCAGTGTGCCTCTCTGTGTGTGCATATTTATGCACCAGATGTGCATATACAAAGTGTTATGATGTATATAGATTGTACATATGTGTATGTCCATATATAATATCTGTGTGATGAATATGTGACAGGGCCACAAGAGCCCCACACACACTGGGGGATGTGGTTGATGGGTCTGGGGGCCAGCCCAGCGCCAGCCCATGGCCCTGCCTGGCCATCCCGGGCTGTGTCTCATTCTGGATCCCCTCACTGTGCCTGATCCTGACCCCCCACCCACAGGCTGATGTCCCAGCCTGGACTTGGCCTGTTCCCATCCCCAGGGAGGTGCTCGATACTCAGGGATGGGGCTTACCCCAGCGGCTCCCCCAGTCTGCCCTGCTCCTACCTGAGGAGTGGTGGTGGGATTGGCCCTGGCTGTGAAGTCCTGCTCTGCTTCCCCAGGATAGGTCCCATGGCCCCCAGACCCAAAGAACAGCTAACCTACTCTGGACGCTGACACTGGGCCTATCAGGAAAATAGTTGAAATAGAACATGGGTAGGGATGGGATGGGATGGGATGGGATGGGATGGGATGGGATGGGATGGGATGGGAGAGATAGAATAGAATAGAACAGAACAGAACAGAACAGAATAGATTCGCACATGGAAGAAAAAAGAGAGAGGAGAGGGAGGAAGAAAGAGGGAAGAGAGGAAGTGGGAAAGAAGGAGAGAAAAAAAAGAGAGAAAGAGCAAGAGAAATGTGCAGTGTGAATGTCTTCTCACAACTACACTTAAGGGTAGACTCCTCCAAAAGAAGAAACAAGGAGATGACAATGAGGACTGAAGTTTGGACTCCATCCAGAGAGAATTGACTTTATCAGTCCTGTCCTATTTTGACCTTTATATTTTTCAAAGGTAATTAAAAACACCAGCTTCAGTTTGGATCTTACTTCAAGTAGTGATGCACCTCCGCTGACAAGGGGAAGAGCTACACGGGAGAGGTCCAAACTGGCTGCCCAAAAAGCCATGTCCATATTGGTTTTATTTTATGCGAATATAATGCCACCAAGTAATTAGCAATAAAAATACTGTTCAAGAGCTGTGTATGCCATTAAGATTGAGTAATTTGGTCTTTAACCCATCTAGCAGGTACTGCAAGATGCACTAAGTGACTGAAACCCATCTATCTCATTATAATAAATATTTTATAGATCACATCTCAGCCCAAATCACCTTCTATGACATTGTTTTTAAAGCCACTGATAGGTGACAGGGTGATTTTGGTGGCTGGTAATTGGAAAGAAAATCTTCTATTGCCATGTTAAAATGAATCCATATCGATAACAACCAAGTGTTTTCATTTGATCCGTGTCAAATGTCAACAGTGCAATAAACTGGTGACCCTGCTTCAATTTCCGTAGGTCAGAGGATGAAAGACCGCTTCTTCCCCACTTTGGGTGCCTATCCACCATTTTTCACGCTCGGGCTGACACCTACTTGTGAGAAAACTCTCGCAGTGGACATCCTGCTATATTTGTTTTGTGGAGAGGCAGAAGACACTGCTATTTAAGGCTGTAAATCTGGCATTTTCATAAGTGCTGAAATTCACACCTTTGCATTTCTTGCTAGATCCCTGCTATATAAGGTGAGCAAAGGTAACCATGCTGCTGATATTTGCAGTAGTCCTTCATCTCACTCCTTTCGGGACTGTTCCCATGTACATAAGTACCCTTCATCTCTGACGTCTGACGCCAGCTCCTTATCCACTCTTGTGTGGCTGTGAGTGACAAAGCATCAAAGAAAGCTTCCTAACTGTGAAATTTATTAGACAGGAGAGCAGAGTCCTCTGGGGGAAGTGTTGGAACAAAACTCCATCAGAGGAGGGTTTAGAGCTAAAGGGGATAAAACATTGTAGGGGGGGATATATTGTTGAATTACAGTCCTGCAGTGACAGGAATTGAGTGGGTACTTACAACTACTTTTTCTTTCCCCAAAATAGGGCAGGGAATGGGAAGAGCCTTCCCAACTCATCAGTGGGGTCCTCTGCCATCATGCTATATGACTTTTTTTCAGTAATTATGCATGCTCTGTCTTCAAATCATTCAGGATTCCCTCCAGCCCCACCAAGAAGGGGGGTGTCTGAGTGATTAAAGTATCTGGGTCACTCATTCCAGTACCTCTGCAGACATGAGCAGAAGGCCATGTTTGATCTTCTTAAAAATGGGTCACAACTATTCAGACAAGAGACTCAAAGGCAACCTGAAGTGATACTAGTCAAGCCATTTCCATTTGTGCAAATTTAACACACCTGATGCAATTGATCTCATAGGCTCCTAGGAAAAAGAGAGGCTGTTTTCTTCAAACGTAGTAAGTTCTATTTGTACAATTATAGCTCAGTTGAAGCCAACCCATGACCAGAAGACTATGCCAGAGTCTCACAAGCCTCATGGCTAAAAACTTTCTTCTACTTTTAAACTTAAATTTATTCATTCTTAATAGTCTTTTGTTCTCTGGACAATTTTTTTCTTTAGCTGAAACCACTCTTGCTTTTCACTGGTGTGTAGCCCAGTGCTCATTTATAGATCAGAGTCATGTTCTCTCATCCTTAATTGTGTTAAAATTAACAAGCCAAGCTGTCTTGGTATAAGACAGGCACTTCCATTTCCCAGATAACTGTTAGGGAGAAAGTAATGAACAGGAAATAATTGTTCATTGTCTTCTTAAAAACAAGAATTAGCGACACTAGAGGAAATAACAAGGATCAATTTCTAAACATGGAAAAGGTGACGGTTTTCCCAGATATTGCGACTGCACAAGTCCCTGCTGCCGCAGAAATACTGAAAGTTCACGTTGGTTCAGAAAGCAAACTGCAAGCAAAGTGAGCAAACGAAGGTATGGGAGGAAATCCAGTAGAGAAAAAAGTCATCTGAAGATATTAAATGCGAAGATAATGCCTCTTGCTCAGGAAGCCTTTAAATTGAAATTTGCTGAAGACTGACAGTGTTTTGGGGAACTATTACACATGCTCATACTGTCTTACGGTCTTTGTTAAGCTTTTACTCTTGGTCACCATCAGAGACAAGCTATTGCACTGCATATGCCTTTAGTCTGAATCTTTATGGCTTTTCTTATCACAAATAATAGTTGTTCATTGAGTTTGAGTCCACAATTCTTGCAGAAGGATAACTAGCATGACAGTCAGTATTCCAGATGACTTTTCACAGTCTCATACAAGGCTACTAAATTCTTCACTCTTCCCCAGTGAAAATATCTTCCCTGTTACAATACAGGCTTATGTTTTTACTCATAGCCTTCCTGGGATCAGTCGCTATGTCTACCTCTTTCTCCTGCCAAGTCATGTCCCCAGCCATTGCACAACTCCTTATTGCCCCAAATCATGTGACTTTGCATTTGAACTGCTGAATTTCATCCCACTGCTGCTTCTCCAGCACTTGTGACTGTGTCAGTTTCCCTGTATGATACTTCAACCTTTTTGAACTGATCATACCCGTCACTTCTGTGTGATCAGCGGACATTAGTTAATTTGTATGACACTCTGGCAGTATCCTCATGAGGGATACTGTGGTGATGGCATGTCACTGTTACTCACACCCCCTGCCACCTGGCTCAGACACAACACAGGCAACAAGCAAAACTGAACTTCATTGGAAAATTATAATTAGTCAAAAGCAAAAGCCTTTGATGGCAACAATCAGTTTTCCTTGAAGAACATAGTAGGAGAAATTGGTCTGATCTGCAGAGTCCCAGTCCTTCTCCTGAAGATGAAGCTGGTATTGGTAACCTAGGCTTCCTATTTCAGAGGGAAATCCTATTTTTATCTGGGTTTTTCTCTGTATTTTTGGTGTGCAATTTTGCACATTGTGTGTTTTGTCTTAGTGAAGGTCAATTGTTGGAACCTCAGATTTTCATAGAACACAAAACCCAATTCACACCTGATTTTACTGCTTCCTAAGCAAGCTTAAGCAGGATTTTTCATTACTGTACATATAAAGATGCTTTATAAAAAGCAAAGTAACTGTGGCTTATTTTATAGCATTTGAATTATTTTTAAAGCACCATCTACCCACCATTCCAGCTGATTTCCAATGGCTTATTTTTGAATCTACAACCCTAATTAAATTCTAACTTTCCCTATACTTTCCCATTGGGTCCTTCAAAAAATATCATTAATCACATACCTGAATCACTTTTTTTTTTCAAAATCATTAATCAGAAAATGACAAGTTAAGTCTAATCACTTAGCCTTTGTTCCCTCAAAGGCCTCTGGCTGTTGTTAAGTAACAACCTGCATCGCACTTTAGATAGCCTGACAGACTGGAGAAAAAACAACAACAAAAAAAACCAACAAAAAATACTTTTTATAACTACAAAGATAAACAAAAACTGATCTAATGCTACTCTAATTGACTTTGGAGTCTAACATAAACCTTGGATTGACCTCTTTCTAGGCAAACATAACAACCACAGCAATTATTAGCGTACCAGCCCAGACTTAAATCCACACACAGGTTTCCAGCTGAACATTAAACAACATTTGGTCTTTGAAAAACTGGGTGCTACAGTCTTCAGTCAGCTTCTGCCCCTCATCAGCTTTACAGCATCAGGGAAATAAAGGACAAGAACTGGCTGGACACACCATGTTGGACAGGTGGAAAGCTGACCTATGCTTTCAAGGGCTGTTGCCCTTTTAGCCAGGGTATCAGCATTAAGATTTTTAAAACCCAGTATCATTCACAGGAGTTCAAAGACTTCTTTTATTCCCACCGAGTATTTTTACAGTGTGCTTTGCTTGCCATTTAAATGTTTTTACTCTGGATTTATTGCTTATTTTATCTGCTGTGCAGCACTAGCTGCTGATTTTTGCAATTTGAGTTTCTTAGATTGTTAAAGCAGACACAAATTGTTGCACTATATGTTATCGCAGAGACTGTAAAATGTGTGATATTTCATTTACAGTAGGATTGGTAGTAATGAGACCATACATTTAAAAAGAGTAGTATTAAGTTTTAATCCTCATACAACCCTTTGAGGAAGATTCACTAACTGAAAAGCATCGTCCTGTTTCAATGAGACATCTTAAAAATTCGTTCTCTTCTGAAATCAATTTAAGAATTAAATATGTTAAAGGACCAAACTGTGAGTTCCAGTTTGTCATAACCATTTGCCATTACTTGTGGTTCCTTGCAGATATTGGCCTTGAGATAGACAGTCATGAAGGATTTGAGATTAGGGGAGCGTGCATGGTTGTTTCTTCTTTGCTTGCTGCCACAGTTGGTTCATCCTGTAGACTTGAAAGAGGCTCCTGAGATACAATCACTGTTTGCTTTCTGTATCTCAGGCAGGCTCAATCAGCTCACTCAAATATGAAAAGCTCTCACAACAAGAGACTTATTAAAGGCAAAGTTAGAAGACAGCGCATGTGCAAGTATAGGGACAAAGCGGAATCCGACCCGCAGTGGCCAGAGGTCCTTCAGTAGGGAAGGGCACCAGCCCACATTGCAATGCCGTGTTTTCCCAAGAGGTGTGAGCCCTTCTCTCCTGGGTGTCTGGGAGGTAGCTGTGATCACGCAGGTAGTTGCTGGGAGCTCAGGCTCTCTCCACCCAGGAGAAAATTCTGCTCTGCTCAGTCCTGTGCTTCTGCAAGCGACCTGCCTTCAAATACACAAATTACTGATGATGAGATCGATTCTGTGTCATTTTGGGCTGAATAGGGCTCAGTAAATTGAGCTTCCCAGGCTGTGTCTGGTTGTCAACCAGATGCAGAGGAGACTTGGGGCAAGAGTTGCATGTCCCACAGAGAAAGACACATGGGCTTGGCCACTCTGCTACAACAGCTGGAGATTTTTTAAAAAAAATGATAATTTGCTAAAACAAAACAAAACAGAAAAACTGGAAGGAGTATACTTTTGAACATTCTTATAGATGTGACAAAGAAAAAATACTGCATAGAGCATCACTATAACAGACCTTTGTAGGATTTTTTTTTTTCAAAGTATCCTCTTATTTGGAAATCTTCATTTGTCATTTCTGGACCTTTTTGTGGGTAAACAGGTGGGATTTGGGGTAGGGGTGCACAGCTGTTAACCTGTGACATGGAAAACTCTCATGCAAATCTACATTTCTGCCTGGGCCTCTTCTATCCAAAATAGCCCTCAGCAGATTATGACAAGATATTCTGGAATTACTTACACATCTTCTCATTACAAAAATGAGTCCTCAAAATAGATTAAAGAACATAGAAAAGTATAGCTTTGAAGGGGTCTCGATTTTATTTAGTCCTGCTCAAAGCTCAGCTTTTAATACTGTTTTATCCCCCAGGTATTAAAAAAAAAAAGGCGGGGGGAAGAAATCCCTTTTTCTCCCGTTCTTTGCTTCTTTTGATATTTGAGTGAGCAGGCAGCACTCATCCATCAAGGAACTGTGGCTTCATGAACTCTGGCTTGGGCTCAACACCTAAACCCTCAGTGAAGAATATCCACAGGCCCAGAAATCACGGACAAGAACCCTAAGAAAATCTTTTTTCTTAAAAGCCTCCTGGCCAAAGTTCTCTTCAGGAAGAGAGTTCCTTAGAAATGCCACACTACGTCCTTAAGGAAAGGAATCAGCTCAGTCTCCTCACTTTTACGCAAACATGGATACCCAGTTCCTGTTGAATATACTTGATAAATACAGGCAAAATAACAACCTTAAATACAGGAGAACAACTATTTCCATTAATCACTGTAATAAAAAAAAAATGCAAAATTGGCACTACAGTTTTGCTCAAATGCCTCTTCAGTACACACTGTCAACTCCACCCCCAGTGTTTCTCAGACACTATTATTTTCACCATTGCAGCATCTCTTAAACAGATGTCTTCTATATTGCTTTACAAAGGAAACTAATGAATCAAAGTAGGAATGTTCCTGAAATAGGTCTTTTAAATGAAACATTAGGTCAGAGCTAGCTCAGAGGGCACTGCTAGACTGCTTTGGGCTAGAACTTAACCTCCTGTTTGGAAAAATATAGGAATAAAATATCATAAATAAGCCTTTAATTTGGGTTTAATGGAGGCCATCGTTACAGACTGTTGCCTTCATCTATTAAAGAGAAACTTAAGGAGATTTGAAACAGGATCAATTCTGCTGTCATATAGTTAATAAAAGTGAATAATTGTTTACTTATAAATTAAATTCCATGTGGAATTGGCATCTAACAAGGAAAGCTCAGCTAGGTCATTAAATATTGGCTTCAAAGATAAATTGGCATTTTAATAAATATTTTAATTGATGCACCCCCAGTGGTGGATGGCTATCCAAAAATGCAAAGTCTTGCTTACTTGACATGAAGAAAGTAAATGCACATCTGAAGTTAAATACTGAAACCTGCATCCTGACCACTTTCTCTGCAACTCCCACTGCCTAAAACACATGAAAACAAAACAAGCTACATGAAATCCACCTCTCTGAAGGACTAAGCACATTCAGTCCCTTCTAATTTAAGTGACCACTGACAGCAATCACAGTCTTCTGGAAGGAGACCCACTAGCTTTGGTGTCACCTTCATCATTTTTCCTGTTCCTTGAAGGACTCGTCTGATTCAAGGGAAATTTCACAAATTTCAATAGTAATGCCACTAGAACTGCTATTATCTCTCTGAGCAGTAATGCAGGCAAATACAACCACTGCAAAAATAGAAAAATAATCCCTACATGCATCTCATGCTTACCAAATCTCATCACGGCATACTGTGATTAAACTCTTGCAGACAGTTTAATTCTAATTTAAGGATAAATATCTGTATTTCTTCATAGTAAATAAAGAAGCTCTTGCACCACCTCACTTGTGACACGAATGAGAAATGATAAGCCATGAACTGATAACATTTAGTGTTGTTTCTCTCCAGATCGGGCATTTCAGAAATCCCGTGCCAGATGAGGTGACCATTCCCACTCTGTATTTTGTTTGGTGGTTAGAGCTTATGCACAGATAGTTTCCAATGCCTTTTGATCACGTTTTAAGGACTAGGTCTAAAGTGGTTTCTGGACATACGGGTCTTGATGTCTAGGGTGTGGATTTTAATAAATATTTTCCTGCGATTAGCCTGTCAGGCTCATCTGTTACTGCCCTTAAGTAGAAAGCATGAAGTTTGCCAGAGTTCCTACAGGCTTGAATATCTGCAATCCCCTCACATGATTCTTTCAAGTGAAATGAGGGAAGGAAAGGGCGCGGTTAGAGAGAGAAACTCATTCCTGCAGTTGCTTTTGGTATTCAGAAAAGTGCACTGGGCTGATCTTCTAGGGACAATGGTTAATGTTGTTGTCTGTGTCTTATTCCTAACCATGGTGTCTTTCTGCAAGAACCTGAAATTAATAGTTTCTTTAGTCTTCTGCTCCTCCCTACTTACTTATTACATTTCATTAATAAAGCGTAATATTGCATAGTATCACTCCAGGAGTAAAACTCACTTCTCTCTTCTACCCATGTTTTATCACAGCTATGCTGCCTTTCCAAATGAACATGCCAGATCTATGGGATCCTCTCGGCTGTCTCTAATTCCTGATCTGATTGCTTGACCTCAGAGACAAGCGATGAATGTAAGTATCCTGACACCAACTTACAACGAGCTCTTCCAAAGAAGCTGTTTAAACCACAGATAAAATGAGTCACTAGACCATCATCAGGATGCCGGCTGCAGGGACTGAATGCAACAAACTGCTTCTACTAGACACTTTTTTAGTTCAGGTCAGGACCATGGGTGAAGCCTGAGATGAAACAGTGAAGAGGTGTAACTGAGCAGCATGTATGATGATGTATGGGTACAAAGGTGACAGAGAAGTGGAACCTCCCTACAGTCACTCTGAGAAGTACAGAACAACATCACCCTGGAGTGGTCTGGAGGCTCTGCCCCATCTCCAAGTATAGTTCAACAGTGACTTTATTCTTGAAGTCACTGGTTCAGTGACTTCAAGAATCAAGTCACTGGTTCAGTCCCAACCCTACTAAGGAGAAATTAGGAGCTATTCTGATGGTTGCAAGGTGGTGCAATACAGGAGGTTGCATGAGAGCTGGTTTACTTGCCGTCTTCAAATTTGTGGTGCAAAATACACCACTGAGTCTTCCTGGAAAACACAAAGAGAAAGAGAAATGAAGTTGGAAGCATCTACCCTCTGTTCTTTTCCCTTCCTCCCCCTCCCCCAAGAAAGTCCTCTCTGAGCTGAGGATGAGGTGCCCTTAGAGCCATGAAAAAGGTTTGCTTAATGAAAGACCTTAATGAAGGACTTTTTCAGGTAATTGCACCAGGCATAACATTTTCTTTAATAATATATACAGACTTGCCAGCTGGAAATGCCACAAAAGCTGCACAACAGTTGGGCGCAGAGAACCAGCCCAGGGCCCTGCTCTGAGCCTTTGCCCTGGCTGCCAGGCCAGGCAAGAGTTTGGTCCTGGGTGTTGAATGACTCTGCTGACACCACCCATAGCACAAGGAAGCAATTGCTGTTTTATCGTGCCTTCTGCTTGATGTTAGTTAAGGCACTGTCCATAGCATTGCACAGCCCATGGAAATGGTTTCTTTGCAGCATAGTTTCACGTATCTTTTATTAAATTTTTCCAGAAGATAAAATAAAGGTATTATCATTTGCTGTGAAAAAATATGGGTAAGAAATGCATCTTGGGGTTTGTTTTTTTATTTCACGTTATTTTTCTTTCCTTTTAACAACCGGAAGGAACAGTAGCCATGTAAGTTCAGCTCCTCTGCTCTCCTGTAATCTACCCTTTGATGTAACTAACCAGCAAAAACATATTTCTAATCAAATATAGTCTCCCATCCTTAATCAGCTCAGCTTTAAAATGCAGATCAATGAGATAAGAAAGAGCTGATTTAATTAGCCCAACCTCAGCAATGCTACAGCATATTCTCATTTACAGAAATAATGGGGAGCAAGAGGAAAGGGATTCATCATCATGAAAAGACTGGGGAAGGCAGAGGAAAGCAGGATATTTCCTATGTTAGCAAAGGGTAATTTTCACCCTGGCTAAAGAGCCAGCACATGCTTTATGAGCCATTTAAATAACACTTAGGCCTTGTGCTTTGTCCTTTAGCCTAAGGATGAATTTCTTTCACTAAGTAGCAATACCTCTGGAAATCATCATTCTTAGGTTTGATTGATGAGCCAGAGACAGATCCCACCACTTGGTGAATAAAGAAGAAGAAATATGGCAGGCAGGAGCACAGCAATAATGCGCATTTATATAGCCGCCTGGGAAAACTCACCCACATGCACTTTACATATCATACACTTAGTCAGGCACTCTTAATGGAGAGGCTGTGTGCTTTAATGGGAATAGCACAGGCCATGCTTCCTCCTCCTGCTACTGCCGTACTGTGTGACCACAGGCAACTCACTTCACCCCTTGCACTTTGGGGGCAGGGGGTGCGTTGTTTTGCTTTGCTTTCTTCCTCTGCCTCGTTAGGATTTGGAATTTTCTACAGGGTAAACCTCTTCCTGCCCCCATGCTGGAGGTACCCTCCAGAATGGGGACCCTGGCACAACTGGAGCTCCAAGGTATTGCGGTACAGTTACTCAAAGAGCAAAACCAGTGCAAGTTCTCAGCTTGCTCTTCCTCCTTTGTGGTTTCAAAGCAGCAGACCACTACCTTACCTCCACTAGCTGTGTGTAACTTAACTCATAGAATTATCTAGGTTGGAAGGGACATTTAAGACCATCAAGTCCAACCAACTCAAAGTGCTCCTCCATCCTCCTGGACCATGGGTCTTAATTGGATCAGATTAGTCCAGGTTTGGTCAATGAGAGTGGATAAATGCTGCCACCTCCACATAGAGCACACAGAATCCTTCCATGGCCAATGCAATCTTGTAGAAATCTCAACAAGAGGAAAATCAGACCTGTAAATGTCCAACAAGGGCTTTCAGACAGGCTCCAGCAATGGAGTTGGGCTCAGGACGTAACCTTTGGTGTGGTAGGCCTCGACATCTGCACTGTTGCAAAGACAGGCCCAATCCACACAGATCAGGGTAGTCTAGCTCCTAATTTGAGTGCTAATTCCAGGGATGAAGTTCAACTTCAAGCCTATCCATCATTACGAATTGAGCTAGCTTGTGACATCCACACTCAGCAGCCACTGCCTGGGAGATAACTGCTCATTGTGGAGAGGAACTAGCACAGGCTGGGATAACCCTCAGGGCCTTTCTCTTCAGGGACGGGAGCACCAGAGGCAAAGCAATTAACAGAGCAATTAACCCGTTAGCCAGTCATCTCTTTTTTTTTTCTCCATGTTCTCAGTCTTGTGCTACTCTCCAGTGCCTCTAAAAACAGCAAGGAAAGGAGCTATCCCTCTCTAGGTGACTGGGGCTGAGATCAGTCTCCAACCCCCATTCCTGCCCCTTACAAGACCCCAGGGGTGCATTGCGTCCCTGTGTTGCATGTTACCCTGAGCAGTGCTGACATATAATGGTCTGTGCTGCTCCTCTTGCTGGGCATCACACTTTTTGGTGTCGAGGATGGGCTTCAAGGCTGTAGATACACATTATCTTGGGGATGGGCAGGTGGAAGAGATGACTGTCTGCAACTCAGCCCCAAGTGGAGAGACACCAGCCTCCGCACACCTCTCTTGCCTGATAAACTGCTTATGTGATAGCTCCCTGGCATGCTTCACTAGCAACAGATAGAAAAAGGCCTGCTGTTTGGACTGATTGAGATGGGTCCAGAGCCCAAAGCTCATCATCAGTCTGGGCTCGATGGACATGGCTTGGCTACTTTACTTGGCAGTGACGTTTCTGTCCTTGAGAGCCAAGAGACAACAGTGGTAGCTTAGAGCTCTTCTCTTCCCTGCATTCTTCTCCCCTCCAACAGGTTTGTCTCCCAGATAATAAATCAATCTTTTCATGAAGATTAGACCAGCTATCCCAACTCTCTGATTTCATGATAAAGGTTTGCACAAAAGATAGTAGGACATGCACAAAGGTTTATTAGCTGGGTCCATAGCTGATGGTGTTCATCAACCATAAAGGTGAAAGCTAGTTTGGGGGAATATAAAAACACAAGAGTAGACAGGAGAGAGAAAGGCGAAAGAGAAAACTGTTACAGTCAGTCCATGGCAGCCCCTCTGGGCCGCTCCTCCCTCCTCACACCTCTCCCTGCTCCAGCGCGGGCCCTGCCCCGGGCTGCAGTCCCTCAGGGACAACCTGCTCCCGACGGGGCTCTCCACGGCCGCAGCTCCTGCAGGAAAGATCCCCCCGCTGCGGCCTGGGGCCCTCCCCGGGCTGCAGGCTGGGCCTCTGCTCCAGCGGGCTCTCTGCAGGGCTGCAGGGGATCCCTGCTCCGGGCCTGCAGCGCCTCCTGCCCTCCTCCTCCGCCGCCCTCGGGCTCCCTCTGCTGCTGCTCCCTCCTGGGCTTCCTCCTCCTCTGCCTGGGCCGCCTTGGGCCCTGCCGCAAACCTCTTTTCCCCCCGCGGGGCGCCCCCGGCTTGGCTGAGGGGCTCAGCTGTGTCCTGCGGTGGGGCCGTTGGAGCCGGCTGGCACCGGCTGGCACCGGCTGTGTCCGGCAAGGGGCAGCCCTGGCACCTCCGCACAGAGGCCGCCTCGCAGACCCCATGCTGACACCAGGGCATCGACACCCCACACCCTTCCCTGTGGCTGCTCCTGCGTTGGTGGAAGCCGTTGGTGCTGACTGGTGCATGGTCAGCTCAGCTCAGGACAGGCACTGCTCGGTGCTGCGGGTGGGTTAGTGGGTCCCTGGATATGAACCAGCGCCTGCAACGACATGGAGAGAAAAGATGGGGGGGGGGGGGGGGGTGTAAGGGGATAAGCAGTGAGTCTCACACTGGGGGTAATCATCTTACCATGAGAAACCACCACAAAATCACTGCTGGGGATTTCAGGGGCAAGGGCACGAGAGTAACAGCAGGGAAACAACAGTGTGAGAACAAGGGGGTAAAATGGGGAATGCTGCTCTGGCAGCCAGGGGAAGGGTGCAGAGCTGTGAGGGGAAATTGGGCTGCAGAGCCTGAAGACCTTCAGTGATGCAAAAGGCCAAGGTACCTCACCGCTGTGGAGTTTGGCAATGGCACAGCCTCAAGGCGGTTCCCCCCACCTTGTCCAGCAGCTTGGCCCTGCATTATACAAGCCTGAAGTACACAGGGCCAGGCTGCGAACCCTACCAGGAGGCACCACATTCATTCCTCCAGCCAGTCACCTTCAGTGCCAGATCTTAGACACAAGTCAACAAATAGCATCTTGGACACCTGAAGTAAGATCAGCTTCTCCTTTCAAAGCCTTGAAATTAAGCTCTCCATCAGTGACTCCTCATCATCAAGAAATCTGCAGAATAACACTCACCCCATCCTCAGCACCTGAAGCCTGCACGTCCCTCCATTTAGAGGATGCACAATGCTTTTGTTAATTAGAGCCTTAGTTTAATATGAGCTGTCAAAGTTCACTTAACTTCAATTAATTGTTTCTCCTGAGCTTAATTTCTTTAGTTAAGTATTGATTAATCATTGCTTAATTATGCTGGAGTCTCACTGGGTGATATTTCAGTTGTACACTGCAGCAATGCATTGCTTTCTAAAAATACTCTGGGAATCATCAGATATCTTATGCATTGCTATTATTGGGATGACTTTTAATATTTATCTTTTCATCCGTTATGTTCCAAAATGTATATTTAACATGTTGTGTTTAATTCCACTGGTTTACAACTCATTTTTCTCTATGAGGGTAGGTTTTAGACCAGAGTTTTACATTGCATAGTGTGGGGAGAAAGGACTCAGTGTCTGGCATCCAGCATCCTGTGCCAGGAGGAGGGGGTTAGGAAACAAGTGAATGGTCTTACTGTGGCAGAATGCTAACACATTTAAACAACCAAAATATTGATAATATGTTTTTTTCCTTGAACCTTTTGGGTTGCATACAACAATGATGACTCAAATACTATCTGTATTTCCTCAAAACTACAATGTTGGACCTCCTCTTATGAATATGGCCTTCAGATCAAGGCACCTCCAGTCTGAAATCTCAGTCTGTTCTGAAATATCAGGAAAAGAAAACTATGAAGTCCTCCACCTCTCTGTTGTTATCTTGACAGCACTTTAACGTCAGATTGAATTGCAAGTGTCTTAATTCTCACAGATAAGTAAAATAACTATTCATTTTTACCAAGGTCTCTTGCATTTAGATATTTACCCAAATAAGATGTTAAGTTTTATCTGTAGTGAGAAAGTAAACAATTACTTTTTCCCCAGCAATAATTTCCCTGCAGTCCTTTTCAACAACTAATTTTACCAACTCACAGAAGCATTTTTTATTATTTTTCTAAATGAGAAAGAGTCATTCCCCAGAGAACACTTCTTGGCTTGCCATGGTTTTATCACAGTCAAGGGTTAACTTTCTCTCTTTCGTACATCTTCACTTTTTCAGAGATCTCTAAACCTACTACTACTAAAATTTCATTTTGAACATATAGGAGTACTAAGCATTATTTACTACTGTCATCCCAGATGCTCGAATGAGCACTGGTAGGAATATGCTATAAAAAGAGTCATCAAAATGACATCCTTTTCTACTACATTTCACCTACTTGGGTGTGTAAACATCTGGTACCTTGGGAATGCACATCTTTGCTATGGGAAAGACAAGATAAACTGGTAAAAACACTGATTATTATATAGATCATGAAAAACACTGCTGTGTTCTGATGCTGAATGACACAATACAATAAGTTTTCCAGAAAATGATGGATGAATTAGTCCGGGTTAAAAAGGTACTGACAAAACCTTTGCTCAGAACTTGAATAACTGCTGGTAAAAAATGTTCCAGAGTTCAATTAACCTGGTCTTTGTTATTAATTTCCTATCACGACTATGCATTTCTGGATTCTGACCAACAACAGAAACCAGAAGTCCCATTTCCATAACATAGCTTGCTTGTATTAAATTCATAGCAGTACATAATCAAGAAGCTGAAAAGCCAATCTGTTGTCATGACTCTCATTACAACTGTATCTGAGTCCAGGTCACTAACATTCTGGGTGCTGAATAAACATGGTCCTGCCACAACATGCTTACTCCAGAAGAAGAAACAAAGAAGTGGAAAAGGAAATTTTACCCTCCCTGTTCTCTGTAAAGGAAACTGAAGCACTGAGACACAATATGCAAAATTTCCCAGTGTGATTTGGGGCCATACTCATTAAAATAATTAGTCATTGATCTTAATTACCATTCCCAGGATCCTGCAACATGGAACCCCAGCTCTGTTTCTGGAAGCCTGTGACAGCAACTGGATGCACATCCCCAACTTTCTCATGCTAATGCTTAAACACAAAAACCTTCCAATTTCATCAGGTTTCTTGGCTTCAGACACATCCTCATTGCTCGCTATTATTTAATTATATTGTATCAGGCTTAGCAGACACAGTCATCAACCACAGCTGTTCAGAGGCTTTACTAGCACAAAACAAACTTCTAAATCTCGGACCAGTGAGGAGAATAGACAGTTAAGTAGGAAGTATGAGTTTGTCAGGGCAATCAACCTGGTCAGAAGGGCTCAGAGCTCCTCTAGTCCCCTCCTGTAGATGAAAGCCAGCCTGATTAAGGTTAGGAGAAAGGGCTAAATGTTGTATGTCTCTGAGTATTTAAAACATTCCTGTTCACTCTGCCAAAGGACTACACACAAGGTCTGCGGTAGCTCTTCCGTCTGTCACATCCACATTGCAAAACAGAGCACAGTACCATGCAAATCTGTACCCAATTATCTGCTGGAGTTTGGAAGTTTTATCTCCCACTGCATTAATAATGTGATGTGTCCAGATTAAAATAATAATAAAAAAAGAAAAATGAAACATAAAAATTAGGAGAGCCATGGCTTATTTCTTTCAGCACGTCTTCAAGTGAACAGAATTGCATGGTTCCCCAAACTGGTCTTATCTCCCTGTCTTTGTCAAACTGTCAAAATGTCTTATCTCCTCTCTGCCCAGGTCTCTGAACCACTTTCTTCACCCTTCCAGCTCACCTGAGAAAAGGGCAGAAGGGTAAAAAATCCCTACAATTGCCTATGAACACATACAGCGAGAGCGGCACATGGGAAGTCTGCAGCTCTGCTATGGATTTCTGGTCCCTCGGGACCTGGGGCCTGCAAGGTTGGCTGGATTTGGGATACAACATCTTGTAGAGGAAGCACTGTGATTTGTTGCAGAAAATCGTTCAGGCATGAGAGCAGAGAAAGAAGTTGTAAAAAGTCAAAGAATGATCCTTGAGGGACATCAGCAGTGCCAGTATATACGAGTTCAATGTGTAGTCTTTTTTCCGGCACATTTGCTTTGGACAAAACCATAATAGCGGCTTCGCAGCTTAGAGAGGTAAATGTGCCTATTAGAATATTTATCCTAAGATGGTTTTGTTATTAATAAAGAATCAAAAAAAAGCTGCAGGTCACCATAACTTTGTCATACTTCCCACCCTAAGATTTTTTTCCATTTTGAATGCCGCTGTGGAAGTGACTGCAGTGCAATCTCCTTCCGTGCTTTTCAACAAAATAATTGCTTCATATGGATTTTGCAGATTGTTGATAACTAAATTAGTGGCTCTTTTGTAATTGTTTCTCTTTCTCCGTTTTTTTACTTTAGAGGGGCTACAGTTTTGTTTTGAATCCCTCTCTCCTGGTAACAGCACCATTTTCATGTGGGCTGGAGCAGAGTGCTGGTTTATAGGTGTTCTAATAAAGCTTGGTTGAGCAGACTAAAAGGGAAAGAAATGCAGATAAATTCTGAGGGATTGGATTCTGCCTGCCTCAAATGTATTATGTAACTCTTCATCCTTTGAGTAGTCTTATTGATTTTGGTGGAAGAAGAAGTTATTGCAGGAGGTGAATAAGATGTCAGAATTTTACCCTAAATATTTCACTTAGCAAAGAAAGCAATGCTGCAAAAGATAACAAACCCCAAGCTGCAGCAGGATGCGAAATTTACAGTGAGAATAAGAACTGGGCAGCCTTTTGCTTCTTTGTGAGGGTGCCATCTTATTGAAAGCATTTAATAAACAGCAGTAGCTGTGTCTGAATTAAATGAAAGACCCTGTTGGACAAACTGAGAGCCTTCTAATCCTTACAGCACCACAAATAATTCAAAGAAGTCTTGAAGTACCATGATAATGGCACAAGAAGATGTGTATCTATGTGTCATTGTTTTTGTGTACCTCAAAGAATGCTCTGCGGGAAAAATAATGTTGCATAAAAAACCCAAACACATTTCTTTCAAAAAAGCAGACAATTAAAATTATCCAGAAGTTGAGAAAAATATGAGTAAGAAATATTTTGCTGTACATTTGCCTTTGAAAGTCTACATTGCCCTTAAAACAATTTTATGGTGGATATTGTGGGCTCTGGATTAACATAAGTGACTGATTGAAAATCTTTTTAAGGATATTAAGATTAAGGATGCAGCTCTTAAGTTCTACAAACGCAAAACTGATTTCAAAGAAATAAAGTAATAAGAATGGATATCCATGAAACAAAAATAATATATTCATAAAGCCCTTTTTCAACAGTCAAGACATGAAGTGACGACCACTGAACATGTCAGGTGGTTTTAAAATTGTATTGAAATTTTTTAAATTAAAGATTATTTGAAAAACTAAAAAAGAAAATAAAGAAATAGAAGCCAGCTGTACCTGTAGTGTGATTACACTGTCTTCAGTATAGATAAGGCACAGGTTGATTGACTTCTATGATGAAACTTTGGATGTGCATGAAGTAAAGAGAACATGGCACTGAATGAACAACTGGAAAGTGTACAGGGCAAAATCTGCTTGAGTCAGTGCCAGCAAAGCTTGGAGGAGAAAAAAAGGGAAGAAGAGCACGTTTTTCTGTATGACCTTATAAAAGAAATACTCAAAAATGGACATGCTCCAAACCAGTGGAAGCACAAAGCACTGGACAGAAAAACTGTCCCCCAGATGCTCTCATCTATGCCAGAATAATTGTCTACCTTTTCTAGGTGTAGAAATTCCAGTTCCCTCTGAGGCAGGGCCTCCTGGTGCCTTGCTCATTCCCAGCAGCACTGAGGGTGGAGGTGTGGGGGGATTGCCTGACCCTGACTTCTCCAACAACCAAACCACTGGACACAGAGCAGGTAAAATCCCAAATATTTTGAGCCTGCCTTCTGCACGGGCACAGAGCTGTGTGCCTTTGTCCCTTATACACATGGAGTCATACCTCCATATACATACCAGGGCAGAAACATCAGCAACAATGTACAACATGCTTTACTCAGTATAGAGGGACACTGAAGTATAGCATCCACTTATTTTCTGTCATACCTTTAAATCAAGGCTAAACGACTTGAAAAGCAAATAGATTTTAAGCCCTTGTAAACTCATAGGGCAAGCTGAATGGATAAACTAAGATGATTCACCATCATATATTATCCTGGTGTGTTACAGTTGGCTATATAATAAGTTCATGACCATCTTGAAATGAGTGGAAAGGTGAATGCTTCCACTGTGATTACTTGGCTAAAAAAATACATGTCGGTAATCCCTCTTCTGCCCTTCTTCACCATTTAATTGCAATATTTTAAGGTTAACAATGGGGAAAATGCTATGCATTTTTCAGGGAAAACTGACCAGGATTTTTTCAGAGATAAATTACTTAGAAACAGGGAGGAAATAATATTCGTATTGAAAATGACTCGTCGTTGTAGGTGTCCCAGCTTAAAGGATGGCTAGGCACACTTGCACATAAAGCTGCAGCTCCTGCAGTCCTGTGACTGGAGGGGAATCTCAGCTTCTCTCTGTCGAGTTTTAGAGAAAGATTCAGTAGGAAATTTCAGTCCGCTTGCTTGGCTGGGAAGAAAATTTTCAAGAAAATAACCTGAGTGTATCTGCTAATGTGCATGAATGCACAGCTGAACTGAGACAGCAGCTCTGATTTGTGTCACCTGACATAGTCATTTCTATAAAGTCTTAATTCTGTATGCAGCTGTCCTTAAGAGTCTTCAAAGAGCTAGTCCCCACCGTTCCTAGTGAATGACTGTTCAACAGATGGCGAGGAAGAGGAGGAGCAAGGATGCAGAAACTGATTCTGTTGATGCTGAGAATTTCTCAGCTGCTGCTTCTCTCTTCTCTATTGTAAAAAGTGTCTCCCCCAGCACACCTTTGCGGTGAGTGGGAAGAGCAGGACCATTTCAGTGGCAAAGCATAGCCATCACCCAAAAATAAGGTCACAGCTACCAAGTTGGGATCTAAACACTGTTTAGGAGTAGGTAGAACTACTTACAAAGCTACACTCGAGTCATACTTTGCTGCCTAGCTTTGATATTTGGCTCCTGGAGCACCCTTAGTACTGGTGATCCAGCTGATGTTTCTGGGTGGGAAATCCCAGATGTAGCCTGAGCATTACAGTATATCCAAAAGAGAAATCTGCTGTGTGGCTGGACACCATCATTCACCTGTCTTGCCATTTGACTGATTTGAGGCAGACAAGATAGTCTGGGCTACCTCTCCAACTTCATCTATTGTACGGATTCATGGGCAGTCCAGTCTTGAGTTTGGTTATGGAAATAGAGTGCTGATGAGGTCTGTCCATAATCTGGTGGTCTGAATGGAGTTGCACACTGCAAGATCACAGAACTTTTCAGAGAGTGTCTGAGAGCACCTGCATGCACAGCAGAAGTAGTAGCTTTTCTCATGAGACTGAGCTTTGCAGCTGGGGAACGTAGTGCCTGTGGAAGAGCAGCCTCGCAGTGGTCTAGATGTTCTGCATGTGACTAAAGAGCTGAATGAACTTCTCAAGGAGTCCCAAGGAATGTTTTCCACCGTTAATGGATATGGAAGAATGACCGCAGATTCATTATAAAAGTTACCCTTTCATTCCTGGGCTCTCTGGGAAAAAAAAAAAAAAAAAAAAAAGAAAGATCAAGACACTTTGGAAGACAATCTGTTTCCCTGTTATTTCTATGCCTGGTTCACAGGTTCAGGAGGATCAGATAAACTTCCTGGGTTTCCCATTCTCCTCTAGTACCAAATTACAACATGTTGGTCCTTTTCTTTTTGCCTGTCATGTTTTGAGCAGCTTCTGATGAGATAGATTAAAATCATTTTACTTATTTATAACAGTTGCAGTAAATTTCAGGGTAGAGCAGGAGGCTATTGGACAGGAGTACGCTGTTTCTTTCCCTCTTTGAGTTAGGGCTGCGGAACATGAGGAGCTGATATTAGGTTTTGGCAATTTAAATCTGTTTAGCAAGGCTCTTAAAAATCTCTGCATGTATATCACAGAGAACCTTTCACATATTGCTTTAAATAATTCAGAACTGCTCCAATATTGTATTAAATAATTCAAGAATAGGACAGGCTTTGTGATTAATGATGTGTACCTGGAATTTCTGCAAATACAGCAAGGAGTCAAAGTATGCTCTAGATACAAGTGTCCTGGCACCAGATCCCATTTACTCTTTGCCAAGGCAATAGTATGTATTAGAAAATTGGAAAAGTGCCTGCTACTCAATGGAAAACTGACTTAGGCCAATGGTTAATGTGGCGGCTGCTGAAAGAGTCTGTTCTTTCTGACAGATGACACTAATTTGGCTGAGAACCTCTATTGTCTTCTGACTCCTAATTTTGATCTTCATGAACAACATTTGTGCCTGATGTGAAAATTAAATGGAGGTATAAATATTCCTGCAGGAGCTGGGGGTTTGTCCTGGTATTTTACCAGTCCTGATCTGAGAGCACAGAAACAGTGTGCTTTGTAAAGCAAAGCACATAAGCTTATTTTGCATGTTAACTTAATCCTGAAGAGCTCTGAGGTTGCTGTTCTTCCCAGCTGTGCTTGGGTCTGCAGTCATGAAAAGTACCTGGAGAGTCTGTTGTCCTTCTCCATTTGTTTTTGTGGGGAGATGGGAGTGGAGCAGCATTATTAAGGTAAAAACCTAAAAACTAGAATTTCTAAGTTTACACCCTGTTGACACACAAACCACTTTCCCTCCTTAGTAAAGTTGAGATGAAACCTGTTTTAGAAAGTACTATCAACATTTTTGCTGAGGAAATGAATAGATTTCTGTAAGCTCAAAGTATTTTTTTGGTTAAGGGATTTCTCTAAGACACAAGGTAAATCAATTCTACATTGAAGTAGGAGTAAAGAAAACAAACCCTCCTAAATATCTTTTTTTTTTTTTTTAAATAAAGAATACGCTAGTGAGCAGAATAGGATACCTAGCAAGGAGATTACAGATATCAGCACTATTGGAAATGCTCTGTAGATATCTTTATAGGAGTCTGAAATTGCACTCCCAGAGCAGCTGCCTCAGTGAGCAGCCACTTTACAAACATCAAAAGGACCAGCTAATTTTATTGGATTTTGGATGTTTTCAATAGAAAGACTCCACAGGGGATACACTGAAATGTGTCCAGGTTTAATATTTAAACACATTCAAGATTCCTAGAGGAAGAGACAGGGGAAAAAAAGAGGCTGTGGCAACCATGGTATGCCATGGTCAGTATACTCCAGTAACGCCTCTCTGCCCCAGCAGCAGCTGGTGGCCTCAGGGCCATATGGATAAGGTGTGGGACCAGCTTGGATGAAACATTTTTAGAGATGCTGAGATGCACAGGTGATCTTGACTTTAGATGTACAGGCTGGGGTAGGCAAGGGGGGGTGTTATTGTTGGGTTTTTTTAAAGGAAGCTGCATCTTAGAAGGAAACTCAGGTGTTTAAAGGCAGGGACAAAAGTCAAGGCATCTCAAATGACTGGTATCTAGAAAAAGCTCTGTATACACATTTGCATTTAAATAGCAGCAGCCACTGCAAATCACCTGCACGAGTCTTTATTTCAGTGGTTTTGAGATCCATGCTACAATAAACTTCAGCATCTTTTTGCTTAGGCTGGCTGCAAACCACTGCTCCCTGTTTCTTATTAAAATCAAAGCTCTGAAAGATGACCAATTAGAGTGTCTCTGGGAAAGTCTCAGGGGTGAAGCATCTTCCTTAAATAAAAGGGGAAGATGCTAATTGTCCATCCCTGCAGATTAACTGGAAGGAACCATAGGATTCCTTGTGTGTTTCAGAACACCACAGGCAGGAAGGGAAGAGGGAGGATATTGTATGTCAGCCACTTCTGGGTTTCGATGGAAAGTTTGCCTTCTGTAAAGAATGAATAATTCAGCCACCCACACCCCATAACCATATAAATTACAGTCTTCCTGTTATTATAAAATGATCTCTCAAAGGAATAAATAAAGGCAACAAAAATAATCTTCATCAGGGTTGACACTGATTACTCCAGACTGAACTCCCTCACTCATGGGGCTCGTCCACCTTTAAATGTCATCATGAGATGACACCTGTCTATCCCGCTGTCAGTCTGAACAGACAATAAGCCTCTGTTCCCTGTGGCTTCTTTTCCTAGCAAGACCTATTCTAAGTCATAAAGCACAGGATGACAAGACTTAAACCGCCAAATACTGAATGGTTTCTTGTTATTCACTCTATCTCATAGTAGGAGGGGGGAAAACTGAAGAAGGGAAGTGAGGGGGAATTCCATGGGATTCATGGCAGATGAATTTAAAACAAAACACTGGATGTCGGTTCTGTAAAATTAATTTCTGCAAAAGACCGTATAGAACAATGAAGTGACAGAAAACATTGTCACCGGCAGTGTTTTAGATTAATCAGCAGTGGGAATTCACTAGCCCGCTACTTCTGCTGCGTATCGGGGCAACTGGCCATGTGGCTCTCTGCTTCACAAGACTAGTCTGCTGGCACATATTGTCTCATTTTTGTTGTTGATTGTCAGTCTTTCAGAATAACAGGCTCAGAAGATCATAGGTACTGCCATATCGAGTGAAATCAAAGGCCTAACTAGCCCTGAAGCCCCTATCGTAAGCTAAAGAAAGTCCAAGAAAAGGAATCAGCCTGTTGAGAAACCAAATCGTGGCTGGCCTCTGTGACATGTCTCATCTGAAACAGAGATGAGAATGACATTCAGATTTTCTGAACTAGCCAAAAGCCTTCTTCCTTATTCAGAAAATACTTTATTATTTCCTGATGACTTCCAGTTGTTTTATCAAATTGCCATCACCAGGAAAAATATTTCAAAATGTAATTGTTCACTGAAACAGATTTTTTTTTTCTATTTTTGCTGCGGTTCGTATTTCATTACATTACAATAAATTGATATAGTTTCCTCATGCCTCTTTCTATTAGAGGGTACCTTGGATATTAACAGTTCATCTGCCACAGAGCAGCTTAACTGGCCTCCCCTGCCCAACAGCACAAAAGTGAATGGTTATGGATACTCTGTGATACAAACTGACATACCCTCAGGGCAGCATATACATTTATAATTTAATTCCCTGTGAGTTATTTCTTAGTATTAGAATGGTTTTCTGTGCTGCTAAGAAATCCTATTTCTGCTCCCAGATGGATAGCTCAGATAAAGTGCCTGCCTGACTAGATACCTTTTGTCCTGTGCACAGCAGGTCAGGTCAGACAGCCTCCTGCCGCTGCACAGGCTCCCTACCTTGGGCAGGATGCTGAGAGGTAAGGAAACACACTTCAGGGGTCCCACCTTACAGATGTTGCCAGAAACACTCCTGGAAGACAGTGCAGTCACGATACAGTAAAACCCCATATACACATATATATGCCTACACGTGTATACGTAGAATATTACATTCATTAGCTTATAGGAGACTTAGACATCTATGGTGGGGCTTTTTGCCGTTATCCAGTACCTTTTTGTGTCTGCCATTTCACTTCTTTGAAGCACTGAAGATGCTCTGCAGTTCAGACAGGCCTATTCGAACGCTGTATGAGTATAAATGAAAAAAAGAACTAGTTCCTCTGAGCTACCTCCAAATGTAAATTAAGCTGCACTTACTGAAGAACACGTTCAACAGCAGCAGGAGTACCGTGTTCATATTTTGCATGTATTAAAAAAGAGCCTTCCCCATTTTGTTCCAATATCTTGCTAGTCAAGAACTTCAGGCAAGAACTACAAAGGATTAAAATGGTTTTACATCTCTCCAGCTCCTCAAGCAGCTGTGCTATGCTGTAGCTGCACACATTGCTCAGACAAGATATAGCAGCCAGCAACTCTGCAATTATTGGACAACAGCATACCACGGCATCCAGCAATACCCTCGTTAGTTTGTATTTTAGAGGAGAGGCTAAGTCCTCTATAGAAAAAAAAAAAAAACCCAACTATTTTAATAAACAAATAAATAGGATTATCTGAACTTCCTGGGTTAGCATCATGCCTTTCTCAGAAAGGCACTAAGCATACCTTTGACACCCAATTAACACTATAAAAGAAACTAAACATATTGGTATAGTACTAAGATTTTCTTCACGCTAGTTGCATTGTCATGACTAAATAAAAAGGACTGATGTCTGGCTTTAAAAAAGGAGGAGGGAGAGGAGGTATAGCGAGAGAAAGGAATTACCCGTTGATTTATTCTTTTACTTAACAGCAAAGGGGAATGAGCAATTTAAGGTCAGCTGCATATTGCTCAGCTGGCCTCAGATCCTGCAAAATTGCCAGTGTTGTGTGTTGCAATAAATTGCATACTTTTGTCATCCTTGTTTGTTTGAAATATGTGTGAAATGAAGAGGGAAATAGCTAAGGCCAGCACTAAGGACTGCACTGATCTGCCTGGAAGGTGAACGGGAGACAAACCAGTCTGGTTTGTCTTGCAGAGTGATATGAGTGCCCCTCTAAGGCAGAAGCAGTCCCACTGCTGTCGTAACTGCTTCCTCGCCACGGTCCAGCAGCCCCGGTACCAGCGACATACACAGCCAGGCCGGTCAGGAGGGATGTTGGCAATCCCAGCAGAGCTACTCCTCCCAGTGCTCTCCCTCCATAACCTACTGTCTCACCCCAAAGGGCTCACTTTTGAATCTGTGCAGAGTTCGCCTGTTGTCGCAGAACAGATTTGTCCTGCAGGCTGCTCAGTCATCGTGCTTGTAGGCACATTTATGCTAATGCCCCTAAAGAACTCACCCTATGCAAAAGGTATAAATTAAACACCGAGGTGTGGCTCAGCGAAGGCAGTGCATCACAAAGTGAGCAGGTTACTGACAGTCCAAGTAACTTTCCAGACTAATGACTCTCTCATCAGTCCAGGAAAACAGATCCTGTTGCTCCAGAAGGTCAAACTGGCCTTTATTTTCCTCCCGGCGATGCAAGTGCTGATTATAGTGCAGTATCCAAGACAGGTAATTCATGTCAAAAGGTGGAGAAAGTGGCTTTGCTTATTGATGTGTTGTCATCGCAACGTTCAGCCTTTCTGTTCCAAGCTATTCATGTGAGTTACAGCAAACAATGCTCGCTCCTGGCATTAACTTGCTCCCCAGGCTGCTATTACTCAAAATGCACAATGGCCTACGGGACACCAAAAGATTTGCCATTGGTCTATTGACCAGGGGCAGCCTTGTATTGCACCATGTAATGAAGTAGCATCAAAAGACATTTTTCCAGAGAAATTTACCAGGTTGGCAGCCCAAAAGGATAAAATCCTCCACTTACTCACCAGTTAGGCTGCTTTTGACATCATCCAGCACTGCACTGACCCCAGGAACAAGGGAGCAAACTGGGATATCGCCAACACCAAAGGCACTGGGGCAGAAGCATTCAGTGGAACATATCATCACAGGCAAGGACTATTTCACCACACCTCCATTTTGTTAGAGATTTGTCACTAAGAATAATGTAACAGGTTGTAAGGACCTCTCTTCAAAGCGCAAGGCAAGGAGCATCCTGGTCACCTCTAAAACAGCTGAAAGAAAAAGTTGCTAGAGATTTGGTGAGTGTCACTATGAATCCTGCAGTTCTGAAATGTTTACTCAAATTCCAGCCCAGGAAAGGCAGATTAAGTCCCTGTCCAGCTTGATAAAAGTGATCCACTTGAGGTGTTTAATTAGATCCTCAGTGAAATCTCCGTACCCTCTCAGAGTGACCTGATCGTGGTAGTTGTCTCAGGCTGTATGTCTGTTCTCTTTAATATCTTTATCAATGATCTGGATGAGCGGATCAAGTGCACCCTCAGTAAGTTCGCAGATGACACCAAATTGGGTGGGAGTGTCAATCTGCTTGAGGGTAGGATGGCTCTACAGAGGGATCTGGACAGGCTGGATCAATGGGCCGAGGCCGATGGTATAAGGTTCAACAAGGCCAAGTGCCGGGTCCTGCACTTGGGTCACAACAACCCCGTGCAGTGCTACAGGCCTGGGGAAGAGGGACTGGAGAGCTTCTGGGCAGAAAAGGACCTGGGGGTGTTGACTGACAGCAGCTGAATATGAGTCAGCAGTGTGCCCAGGTGGCCAAGAAGGCCAAGAACATCCTGGCTTGTATCAGAAATAGTGTGGTCAGCAGGACTAGGGAAGTCCCTCTGTACTCGGCACTGATGAGGCCGCATCTCAAATACTGTGTTTAGTTTTGGGCTTCTCACTACAAGAAAGGTGCTGGAGTGTATCCAGAGAAGGGCGACAAAGCTGGTGAGGGGTGTAGAGCATAAGTCCTATGATGAGCGGCTGAGGGAACTGGGATATTTTAGTCTGGAGAAAAGGATGATCAGGGGAGATCTTATCACTCTCTACAACTACCTGAAAGGAGGTTGTAGCAAGGTGGGGGTTGGTCTTTTCTTCCAGACAACATGAAATAGGACAAGAGGAAACGGCCTCAAGGAAAAAAAATCTCTTCACAGAAAGGGTTGTCAAGCACTGGAACAGGCTGCCTAGGGAAGTGGTTGAGTCACCATCCCTGGAGGTATTTACAAGGTGTGTAGACATAGCACTTAGGGACATGGTTTAGTGGTGGACTTGGCAGTGTTAGGTTAAGGGTTGGATTCAATGACCTTCAGGGTCTTTTCCAACCTAAATGATTCTATGATTCTACAGTTCTATGCATATATTTATCCTTTCCTTGTGTATTCTTCCATTATGGACACCATTGCACATAACAAAGCAAGTACCATGAAGCTGCCCACTCTCTCATTTTAGGCTTCACTGGCTGGGAAGATCAAGCTATCTGAATGCTATTGCTCACTATGCTATGCAGCAGTAAGAGCCACAAGGTGTCATGGGAGGACTGGAAATTTGCTGTTTGTTGCCCTTGGTCCTCTGTCAGCATTGACTTCAGTCTCACAGTGCTTCTTTGAATGAGAGCACTTTTCCCCAACTCAGCCATGGAAAAATAAACTGGAAGATCCTGCATGTCATTTACCCTTGTTTTGAAGAAAAAAAATACTGGGTCCAAACAGGTCCACTTTTCACTGTGTGCTTTTTCTCCCTCTGGCTTTGATTTGGTGTGTAGAAGAGAAACCTTTTTCTCCACTTACATTTTACTAAGCAATACACCGACCACGTGGAGGACAGAGCAAGACTTATCCATCTCAGGTGAAGCTTTCTGCTGGTCCTACTGTGGCATTAGGATCTCCACATGCCATCTCAACACTGCACTGCAGGTTGCCCAGGGAAGTCATTGAGGCTTCATCCCTGGAAGTGTTCAAGGCCAGGTTGGATGGGACTTTGAGCAACCTGGTCTAGTGGGAGGTGTCCCTACCCATGGCAGGAGGGTTGGAACTAGGCGATCGTTAAGGTCCCTTCCAACCTAAACCATTCCATGATTCTATGATTCCTGCACTGAGAGTGCTGGAGGTGGGGATCCCCCAGCTGGGGTTGCCACATCGTTTGAAATATTCCTGGCTGCTCTCATGGTGTTGAGGAAGCCTTTTGGATCAAGAAGGTGCATCAGGCAATGAAAGGTCAGTAAGCTGCACGCAATTAAATGTTCTTTCTACCCGTGGGAACACTTAGCAGATAGGTGCAGCTCTGGTGACCAAGAGACATGCTCTCTGAAAGTCAGGGGCAGTTATCATCAGTCACTTCCCATGAGCCATTGGGCAGACACACAAGTTTTGGTCATTACTAAAAGCCATTCCTTACAAACCACCTTTTCCAGTCCACGCATCCAGTCCTTGACTTGGATTTTGTGTGCACAAAGACCTACCTCTCATTACTGTAGGGGGCAGGGGCTATGGTCCTTCACCACTGTAATTGTTATACTTTCGTGTTGCTTGTTGCAGGACAGGAAGGAGATGACCAGTGCTTGGGTGGAGTCTGTGTGTAAGGGGCAGCCCTGTGGTGTGCCATTTTTATCTTTGACATCATCCTTTCACAGCTTGTCTAGACAAAAAACAGTGTTCTGAAAGCCCACGAGACACCAGGAGCAGTTGTTGCAACCCTACAACTGATTTTGATGGGCTGCTGCTCCCTCCTCCATGTTCCTGCAGGGACTGGAGCAGCTGGCTGGGTCAGGAGTCACTACCTCACCAACAGGTACGGTACATGGTGCAGCATCAAACAGCCTCTGCAGGGACCCACCCGGAGCTGCTGGTTGCCTGGATCTTGCTTATGGCCTAGGCAAACTCCAAATTCAGTGAGTCCCGAGATCCCCAGCCTTGCACAGAGCAAGGGGCAGTCACCTCGCATGGAAACAAGGTGCTGCCCATCAGCTACATCTAGAACCATACTTCCAACTTCTTGCCCCCAGTCAAGCACAGGTTTTAATGATCTGTTGAAGTTGCACAAGCAGTGTAAATTGCCCTGAATATGCCTATCGCATATGATAATAGACATGCAAATGCATGAAGCTGTCACCCAGGCCTCATCTTGCAGGAGAGCTTCCTCTAAAGAAGAACACAGCAGTGTCACAGTTTTGAAGGTCTGCAGGAAGCTCTTCTAGAGCTACGCAAAATATTTAGCACAGCCACGCACAGTCAAAATGCCATTTGTGTAACTGACAGACCTCAGGAAGTGGCTTTTAATTTGTTGCAACACAACAATTTTTCAAAGTTTCCAAGATTTTTGTGCATTTCAGAGTGAAAGGACAATTATTGCCACTTTTATGTGTAAGCTGCCTACAGCTCCATATTACTTGGGGTACAAAGCAGATGAGCAAAAGGCCTTTAAACTAGTGTTGTTGCACCTCTGATCTTGATTGATGTTGACACCAATTAGCAGAAAAGGAATCTTCCAGATAAAGGAAAAGAAGATTTTATTAAGCCCTAAATGCCAAGAGTCAGAATTCAATGCAAAATTCATTAGTGCTTATGGCAGGAGTCCTACCAGCTATTGCCAAGGGGTTAAAGGGAAATAAAAATTACATAAATAAGGTTCTCAGGACTTTTAAAACCTAGCTTGAACAGTAAATGTGTTTGGGTGATTTTAGCTTGCTATTCTATACTCTCTACTTGTAAAGGCTGTTCTGTCACACACTAGTTTTAATCAGGGGCAAGTCCTACTGAAATCAGTCCTATTCCTCTGAATGAAGAGCAAAGAGAAGAACAGAGGTCATATTTTTTTCATTCAGTTCTAAATCCATTTTTGTAAATAAAACATTGATCAGGTAGAAGAATAGGTCTTCACATGGTATAAATATAAATTTAAAATGTATACATGTATACATGTATAAATGTATAAATATAAAAATGCATACATATACAGGATCAAAATGTGATTTTAAATTTGTGGCTAATGTACAGAGAGTGACACAATGATACTTGTCTTTGCGGACTTTTGCCCATAAACAATTGCTCAGAAAAATAAAGGAACTTTGCAAGTTTCATTATGTTGTATCACCAATAAATCCCAGTTTAACAAAGTTCTGAAACAATGTCTGAAAGCTTTGCAAAAACAAAGATTAAATATGCTTTTTATGAACCAGAAATGAGATCGTGACAGTTAGGAGTCTGGAGAACTTTGAGCACCTGCTCTGTAAGAGAAGTGCCACAGCTGCCTGTTACTCTAATTCATGTGCAGATCTTACAGAAACTGTGTTGGAGCAGGAACAAATATTTGGTCAAGCTGAGGCAGTTCCTTCCCATGGCTTGTGTTCATAGCACTCAGAAATCTTCTTGCATATTCACGTCTCTCCATGTTCAGTAGGTCACATTTTGCTTTCTAACACTAAGCTTTTCAGTGTTGCAAGGAAAATCATAGGTCCTAGTTCCCAAAGCCTGAGCTCTTGCCTGCCCTGAAACACACCCACGGATTTTTATTCCTTTCCACTTACAGGGTGTCTGTTCTTTCAGTTCAAAGGACTGCACACACCGACGCTAATTTCTTACAACTCAATTTATCCAATGATAATTCAATTTCAACATGTCCTAAGACATGTTCTTCCACTGGCAGAGAATCCTGATGACCACCAGTTTACATCTGTATGTCAGAAGCCCCAGGGCAAATGTTGACTCTGAATTTACCTTCCAGTCTCATTTACTGCATCGAATGTCAGAGTTTTTGACAGCAGCATCCTAGACTCATAGCTAGAAATTTACTGCCAGTTCTTGCTTGTTGTGAACATTAGGGATTTCGTTTATACATCTCTCATCTTCCAGGGTTAAGCACTGCAGTTCTTTGTTTCACTTTACTGGTGTAGTGTTATTCTCCCGAAAAGACTTAACCCCAGATTTATTTTAAAAATTAAAGCATCCCATTGCCATCTTTGCATTGTTTGTTCCTGCCCTCCAACCAACCATTCTCCCTTCTTTAACACATACCTGTTGTCTCCCTCCTGCTTATGGCAGGGGTTCATTTTCTTGTTGTAGATTTGAACAGCTTGCCACACAGTGAGAGCTTTGCTCTCTGATTGGGGCTAAGCACTGTTGTTATTTTAAAAAAATCTTTGGAGGTTGCACATAAAAAGACCCACATTGTGCTCTGTTGTTAAATCACATACTGTGAAAATTGGTGCACTTGAAAACTCTGATTGGAAAAAGGAGAATAATTCTAGAAATGGGGATGTGGGATTTCAAGGAATATCTTAGGTAGACTCCTACTCTTATCTGATACTATGTTTCCTCAGTTTCTCTTCAATCCTTTTCAGCCACACTACGCTCTCACAGTGTTTACGTGTTCTGTAAATGAAGATGGATGCCTGCTCATTGATGGCGGTTATCCAAGCTGCTCTGTTTCTTGGGCCTTGCTCATACTTCCTAATGTACCATTTTTAGAATAGAATCATAGAGTAGAGTCATAGAATGGTTTCGGTTAGAAAGGACCTTTAAAGGCCATCAAGTCCAACCCTCCCTGCAATGAGCAGGGACATCTTCAACTAGGTCGGGTTGCTCAGAGTCCCGTCCAACCTGACCTGGAATGTTTCCAGGGATGAGGCATCTACCACCTCTCTGGGCAACCTGGGCCAGGGTTTCACTGCCCTTATTGTAAAAAATGTCTTAATTATTTTTATAATAGCAAACCTTTTTCAGCTAAACATTGAAATGTGAAGAGAAACAGGGTTCCTATTCTAAGTGTACTACCCACCTAGCAAAATGTCAGCATTGGAGCTAGAGCCACATGCCACCAACATTCATCAGTCCTTCAGCAGCAAGTAACATGTTGCAGAAAGCTGGTCCCTCCTTTAAAGGTTCTCAGCCACAAAATATTGAGGAATCTCTGACCAAGAGTTAGAGACTATGACTGCTGTCTCTGTATGTATATAACAATGGAGAAAGCATCTATCTAGAGAAGTATAATGAATGGTTTCAACCTCTACACCTCTAGAAGGGTCTCTCCTGTGTTCACAGAACTGGGGGGGAATATTTGAGAAGTGAGTAGATGAAATGTATTTTTCATCTCTTTCTCTTGCTTCTTGATGAGGAAAAGATAGGAAAAACCTTACTGCGTAAGTAGAACTTGTGAATCTGTCTCTCAAAACTATGCTGGAGAACTCCTTAGAGGACCAGAGTGGGTTATTTACAAATTTGAAATAACAGGGCATTGACTCAATCACACAATAGATATACTCTCAGGCAGTTAACAAAATAAGAAACAATTCTTGGTTAAAAATCTATTTGCACAGAGTGAGATCGATTTCAACATTATGTCTGGATTCTGTTAGTTTTTCCTTTATTACAAACGAAGACAAGACTTCATGTGATTTCAAATTTACAGTATAGCAACAACAACATTTTAAAGCTTTCGGATGCAGAGACAAGGCAAAATTTATAACTCTGCCCCTTTTCTCACTCTGGAGTTACCTGTGAGCAGTCATGCAGAGAACAGAAAATGAAAATTGAGTGTTTTCCATAGATATTCATATATAACAGGACCTCAGCAGAAATGCTTACATTGCCATCCCTGTCAGATTCTATGAATCCGCAAATCCTGCTAAATACCTAGTATCACAACTAAAGACGTACCTAGATGTGCAAGCTGTCAGTTATTTATAAAAGGCCTCTTATCAGGACCAGCACTGACAATACTATCTGCAAATGTCAAAGGGCCCTCAGCTGTCAAACAAGGAATCATCATCCAGCTGTGCGATAAGTGTAACTGCCAGGCACTAAGTCTACAAGCAAAACATAAGGGGGTAAACAGCAACTACCACCAGGACACCAAGGATGAACCTGACCAGAGAAAAAATACATGAGCAAAATAGTGGGGTTATTGTTAAGCCTGATCCTGTTGTCATTGCAGCAGCCATTGCTGCTAGGGAACATCAGAAGTCTACCTAGAAGTGTTAGCAGCATTTCTGTCACTTCTGTCTGTGTATCATCAGACAGAATGGTCAGTTTTGGTTGTCGTAAAATGCGAGTAATTGCCAGTAATCTTAACAGCTACCATTGCAACTGATGCTTCAACACAGGTCATGATGGGTGAAAATGGTAGAAGTATGGACATGTGCATCCTTTGAATCTACTCTATGTTCCAAACTGTCTTCAGTCACGACTGACAAAAATAAGTACAATAGTTTATATCAGGCCCTGTCACCAACACCATTGCTAGACATAGAAAAGGTATTACAATAGGTCCCATGAACTTGTATAATGTCTTCTAAAAACTATGGAAACTTTTAGTATCCACATTATCCTGTGGCAGGGAGCTCCACGGTTTAGCTGGAAATTGTGAAATTTGTCAGATGTAGGAAATACAAACAGGTTTTTCTTGACCTGTAAAGTAACTTATTGAGTGAGGACATTTTTTTTTCCGAACTGACAGAAGATGGAAGTCATGCTCCATGAAACATGTAGACAAAATCCACGACAGCAGAAAAGCACCAAAAATTAGTCAGAACCCCTCTATTGACTGACAAAAAGTAGGCATATTCTATCAGTGCAGACCAATCTTTTGAGTACCCAAAGTGTGTAAATTAGACCCAAAGTGTAAATTACACAGTAAGTGACAAGAATTTCAGAACATTGATCATTTTGAGTCAGTCATTTGAGGAATGAATTCTTTCAAGAATGATAAAACTGCTGGTCTTGATGGCGTATGACAGCTGAGTAGATAAAATACCTTTGTTGAATGACAAATATCTGAATACTCCAACCATTTATTGTGCATTGCTGTCAGTGTGTTAGTGCACGTGTGTCATGGCATTCCAAAAATCAGCAAAGGATGCTTCAGAGCCAAAGAACAGTAGGCCTGTGTCCATATGGCATCATCTTCACAAATGGCATTAGCATCTGATCTTAATTAAATTAGTTATCACCATTCGCTAAATGGCTCCTAATACCAGAGCAAGCTGGACTGTTCCCAGAAAGTCCCTGCTGTTTAAGTGCTTAACATCACTGAGCAGTTCCAAGAGAGCCTTGGGAGTGCATGGACAGAGACTCAATGCCTGTAGATCCATCAGCAGCTGCTCTTGACACTGTAAAAAATCTGAAGTATGTAATTATTTGTAATTATTAAATTACACAAATTGATCGTCACTCCATAGAGATTGCAGGCTGAAAAGTTTATATAAAACCATGCGAGAAATAGAGCCAATGGTGCAGATAGCAATATGAACTATCAGTAAAGCATACTTATACCAATATTTTTAGCATCTGTCCAAATAAGCAACCAACCTATGATCATATAAAATCTTATTACTTGCAGGTGACTTAGGCATCACAGTTCAAAATTTGGACTTCAGTTTTAAGGATTTCATGCAAAATCAAAGCCATGTGTACCTGAGCAACTTTCCTGGATATCTGATTAGCACATCCAAAGCCAACTGTGTATGAATTCAGACAAAACATGTGCAAGTCTCCTCCACCTTTAGACCGAATAAGCTACTAAACAATTTTTCACATCCAAGATTTAGGAGGGTGGTTCACCCACGACTAGCACCTGGTCTATCTGGGTATCACGCTAAATTGCACACTTTTCTGAAGGCCAGAGAAATCAAAATGCAAAGTGAGTGCCTGTAAGAGCTCAGTTTCCAAATGGAGGTGAGGGGGATATGAGGAGACTGATGGCAACCAAATAATGCTGTGAATTGCTGAACTTGCACAATACCACTCAGTACCTGTACATGTGCTCTGTGTGGGCAATATCAGGGTTTGCAGTTAGATAGGCTGCAATGGATCAAAAATGCATTGTTTCACTGGATATCATGGATAAGCCAAAATCAGCGTGTCTTTCTGGGCATCATCCTGTCTGATACAATGAAAGCACTAGCTATTACCCAAGAACACACGTTGCATGTTTATGGTGGTGCTGAAGAGTTTTCTAGCTACAGCAGAAATACAAAAGCTGTGGCAGCTACACAATTTGAAACGTACAACATAATAAGTAGGATATTAAAAATGAGCATATATTAAAAATAAATAAAAACAAAAAAAAAAAAAGAGAAAGGAAAGGAAAGAAAAGTACCTTGGCTAGTAGCCTGAGAATGGATTGGACAACTTGGAGACCTTCTCACACATGAGTCAGCTGGAAGAACAAGAACATGCAGAAATGTGATTATTATAAAAACACAGAAATGTGTGAACATAGAGACTGGTTGAACAATACAGCACAGTGTCTGCGGCACTGTGAAAGAGTTGTAAAATCCTAAAGATTTAGCCCCAGCAACCCATAGGTCTATCTTTTATGTTCGTTTTATGAAACTGTATCAGAAAACAAGAAAAGGACATACAACAGGAAAAAAGAAGCACAGAGGTAGCTGTGCAGGCATGGAAGGATAAACAACTCTTTTCTTCGCTTTCTGCAAATCAGAACAAAGGCAAAAGACTGCAAAGCCTTTTTCAAACCCTAACGGTCCTTGACAGGAAAGAGGAAATAATGCCCTAATTGCCAAAAATGGCAAGGAGAGGAAAGAGGGCAGAATGTCACGGTTACAATTTGTTTCCAATTCATTCTCTCTCTCCAAGGTTCCTTCTGCCCTTTAAGAAATCTGTACTTAAAAAATAATGGACTAGACAATTTCCAAACCGGGAGCCTGGTATAATTCATTTTAATGCCACTCCAGTTGGCTGGGCAATACAATAGATCATCACATTGCGAGAGAACCCTTTGGTCCAGACTATGTATCAGACTGAACTTCTGGATGTATAGCGTATTTATCATGACTATGCTGTCACACAAGGTTATCATGCTGGTATGCAATATTTCTCTGTCTCTCCCTTAGTGAATTTGGTTCTTTTAGCCAAAATGGAGCTAATCAACATAAAAAAAAAACAAACCCTATGCTAATCAGAGTCAGATGCCCAGACTTAAATATCTACCATGACACACTCAGGGAAGGTATCAGCACACAGTATGGTTTCACATAGTCTTCAAGACTATTTTGCTTAGTACGAGCCAGTGTTTAGTCTTGGAAAGATGTGCTGTATTATACTTAGTTTCAGCTACACCAGATATCCTTCACTGCTTTTTCTGTTTAGAACGAGTTCCGTGAATAAGCAGAGGATTTCTTTTTTCTTATGGTTATTCCCCTCATCATAGAAAAATAAGAAAATTCTACATAGTTTTGGGCCACTTTTTATGCAGATCCAGTAGCGAAACACTCAGAAAACTACAGTCTTGGGATCATTTATGGTTCCGCTACTAGGAAACCAAGCCAAAAGGTCCAAGACATCACAGGAGACATGTGAAAGACCCTGGGATCAGAAAAAGTGTCACAACTAATTAAAACTTTGTTTTGGAGGACACTCAGTATTTGATATTTCTACTGCTTTCATGGGAAGTCTGTGCTCTGAACTTCTGACAAATCAGGTCATTTATTCAAGCTCCTTACTGTGAACGAAGGTCTCTGAACTGAGCTCTGACTGCCACTGTGAACTTTGGTCTGAGAGGTTTAAAACATACAAGGGTAACAGAAATAAAATCCACTTTTGCTCAAAGGTCATTGTCAATAGTGTTTATTTTTTCTGGTCTTGTTTTCTCTTCCAACATACATGCATTTTTGTCTATAAGTGACAAGTTTGACCAGACAAGCATTGATTAAACCAAACTCACAGACTCACTCAATATTTCAATGATTGAGGATTGCTGGAGGAAAAGAAATATTTATTTTTGCTTCACCTTCCATTTCCAGCTAGGAATGAAGCCAGCAGTGACAAAAATCTGCTCTGCAAAGGTCTTTCTGTGCTATTTCCATCAGGAAAGCCTCGTGAATCCCCCAAGAAAGCCTGTTGTCAGAAACATCCCACCTTGTTCCAATGAGCTTCTGAGGTCTGAAGAGATGAGTGGAGGTCCCTTCTGGCTAACTAGATTACTGCAAATTCTCTGCCTCCTATTTTTCTCCTCTCCTTAACATTCACAGTACTGCAGCTAAACCTCCTTACACGTTACCATTCAGATTGTGTATCTATTTACTGACGGTCCTTAACCCTTTCCATCCATTAAATGCTGTTCCCTCCGGCCCATATTTATGCTCTTATCTTTATCCTTTTCCCCTTGTTCTGCCCTCACACTCTTTCCTCAAGCTCCTTTCTTCTGCTGCATCAGGGCTGTGTCACCCTTCTGTTCTTGCTCCGACTCCATCACTTTCTATCCCCTCGACAGACTTCTCCTTCCACTCTCTGCAAGAACCAGAGCTACAGTCTTGGAATGCAGTCCCGTAGGCCAGTTTCCCTGAGTTATATTTGGGTAGGGCTTCACAGCACATCAGCCATGCTGTGATAACTGGTCGTGTTCACACTCCCACCTCCTAGCAGCTGTGAGGTGGTGTATGCTTCTGAGAGGGAGTTGTTACTCCAGCATAAGATCCTGCTGGATGTCCAAGAAAGAAAAGAACAAAACTTAGAAGTAGTAAAGAAAAAGCAGGAAAGAGGCAATGAGGAATCCAAGTTGCGTGGCTGGAACAGCCCATGTTTTGTTGCTGCTACTATGAAGCAACAGCAACAGTAGTAACAGTACTATGCTCTTAAGAATTTTTAAGAAGAAAAGTGATATTTGCAGCATGGAGGATAGTGTGGCCACCAACACTTGGTGTCTCTCCAGTGGGCTGTAGCTCCTTCAGTGCAGCTGCTGCTGGGCAACAGGAAAGTGGCATCAAGATGGTCTGGTGTGGCATGGACTTACTGCACGTGTTAAGCCACAAATGCCTTGTGGCAGCTGGGGACAGAGAATGAGTCAGAAGTAAGACCTGGCAGCATTTTGACCTGTACATAGCAGTGGGCAGGGCTCTCGTGCTGATCCAGCATCCCAGATCAGCTTTGAGTCCAGCAACGGAGAAAGATGGCTTGATTTCAACTAAGCCCTTTTCCCAGGATAGGGATACAGGGTTGAAGAATGTAAGGTTGGAAAGAGTAAAACCATTGTGTCTGGAGAGAGATGACTGGGAAATTGTTGTCCCAGTGCACTCAACTACTATATTCTTCATCATGGCAAATTTCACATTTAGTTCAGTGAGAGCAGACTTTGGCCAAAACAAAGCAAAGCCCTATTTCTTGGGTTGCTATGTGCAGGATGAAGAGCCTAACCAGGAAAATTTCGTATGATACTGGCATTAGAACAGTGCTCCTAGAGCAGCATTTCTCAAACAGAGGTTCCTAAATGAGCAGTGGTCGCTAAGATTTTCTGGCTTTTGGGTATACCATACACAGGAAGCCACGGACCAAGACAATAGACAGAAGCTCTTTGATCTTAAAGGTCTTTTCCAACCTAAATGGTTCTATTCTGTGAAATGATTTGGCTACAGCAGATCACCCTGCAGGGTGCAGCAATGAGTAAAAACTCAGGTCAGATGGTCACAGCAAGCAACTGGGATCCAAGAGTTCTTGCATTGGCACGTTATCCTCAAACACTGGCATAAAAACAACTGACATTCCTGTACTTCACTCAACACGAGCATAGTTAGCATTACTTGAAATAATAGACAGCACCTTACCTGAGAAATGCTTTAAAGTTGTGAAAATGTCAAGTATTGTAGCACAGCAGAACAAGATCCCCAGTCTCTTTGTATTAATAGATATGAAAATCAGGGCTCCTGCCATCTCACATTTTCAGAGTAATTGCTAAAAGAGAAAATTATCTATTTGTCAAGTCAAGTCATTAAACAAATTGAGACTTTGAACTACTTGATTTGGGTGCAAATTTAATCAGGGAGTGAAGGGGTGAATTGACACAGAACACGCTTCCCATCTTCTGCCCTCGGGCCATTTTAGACATTATAGTAACGTAATATTCTTATTGTTATTCTATAAGCTAGCTGAAAATCAGCATTACTCTGTGCGCTTTTTTTCCACAGTGAACAGAGGAAGTGCTTATTCACATATCTGTGGTTAAGATGCATTTAAAAAAGTAAACAGAGACTGTAAAGGGCTTAAATGTCTCTCACCTGTACTAATTCCAGCAGTAGGAGGACAGGGAGTGTGGTGCAGACATGCTGATATAGTCACTTGGGGATCAGCACCCATTTGCTCTTCAGGACTTTTACATAAGCAGGCAGAAGTGCGAAACACCGAGATCTGTCTCTCTCCCTTCTATCTCAATGCTGGCGTGGTTCATGCTCCTGCACCGCATAAAGTGGTCCTGGCTCCATAAGTGCACCCCAACAAAGTTTCATCAGCCCTAAGTTGAAGCTCGAGCTTTTCCAAGGATTTATTTCAGTATTTGAACAAAATCAATCCTATTCATTCCAATTAGGCCGCCAGTAAATAAATCTTGTGTCCTGTCGTTGCAGGTTTTTCTGTCGTGTTGCAGAGTGCTTAGAAATTTTCTCAAAGCACTTGCAGCGCTCCACTTGTTTCTTTTTGACAGTTAAAACTTTTTACTTTTGTGTAACCAGAGTGTTTGTTCAATGCACACTTCTGTGCCGAGCAGAATCTGTGCTGTATTTACAAAGTAAAAGCCAATACAAAGAGCGCTCACTGTAATGAACAGTGTTTGGAGCGAAAAGTCTAATGAGTATAGATGCTATCAAAGCTGTTCTCTTGCTCAGAAGTGAATGTTAATGCCAATTACTCATGTTTCTTGATTAAACCCTCTCCGAACATTAAGTACTGCAGAAAAAAAATCCTCCATCACAAAATATGCACAGTGCAGTTGAGTCAGAAACCAGTACCAAGAATCGGACAAAGTGTACTCGGTGTTGTGGTCCTTCAATGACTATGACCATGAAAGTGCCTTGGATGTGATTTATAAAAGATATCTGTGCTGCGTATTCCACTGGATCACAGTCAAGTAAGTGGGCACCAGACTAAGATGTACTTCCAGGGCAAGGGAAGTACTCACATGAGTAAATGACTGAATGAGGACATCTGACATGGAGAAACAGGAGATTCCACTACAGATGTGTCAGTTCTCAATACCTACAGCTGGGCATCACGTAAACCATGAGACCCAGCTAGTGATCTCTTGTAGTTGGAGTTGGGGCTACTGCCTCAGTTTGATTGGATCCATGTCCCCTACTCTATGTGATAAACTGTTCCAGGGTTTGTCTGCAATAATTTCTTCTATCAATATTTTGATATGATACAAAAGGGGAAGGTACCCCACTATATAGCTGTACACCTGAGCTCTGGAATTAGAGGAAATGCACCAACCAGGAAGAAAAGTCAACATCAGGTTTCTCTTAGAAGGTGAAAAGTCTTCTTGTCAAAACTACAGGAATGCATGTTTGGTTTCTATTCATCAAATCAGAGTTTAAGAGCAGAAGGGATGATTAAAAAATGTATTCCCAGCCACCTTCTCTGTCTCAGGCCATTGCACTTCATACAGCTATCACAGATGTATCCTAGAGCTGAGACACAGTGACACCCTAAACCAGCCCTGGCATACCAAGCCACGCAGTGGATATAATATTGGGAACATACAATAACAGGAAAATTTAGAGTTGAAATAAAACTGAAGGTGGCTGGTGTAAGAGCTGCTCTTCATTTCCACCCCTGGATTCAGACTGAGCTGAAATCTTCCATCCAAAGCCTTGAGAGCCACATGAGCATCCAGGACCTGCTGAACCAGCCTTTCATCCTGCACCTCATCAGAGCATTGCTCACCAGAAGAGTTCACAGCTAAAGAGATGTTTTATATAAAAACTGTGGGGAGAGGAGTGGCAGGAACGAGGACGAGTCTCACCCAGGGACAGGCAGAAAGCCATTAGCAGAGATGGAAAAGGCCACGGATGTCCCAATTCCAAAGACTGTGCTTTAAATATTTAACTACCCAATGTTTATCCCATTTGTTATTGATAGATCACAGCAACCTGGCATAAATAATGCTTTACACTTTGAAAATATCACTTCATAAATCTTCATGACAGGTGTGTGCAGTGGGTGGGTAACCAGCGTTACCCCACTTCACCAAACTGGGATGCTCACGCGTCACCGTAGGTAGAGACAAAACTGCCAAGAGATGCGCCTACAGCAATCGGGTTAGGGAGACCCCAAAGACCAACAAATGCCCACAGAAATCCCTCCATGAACCTTGTGAATAGCAGAACATAGTGATTTAAGTCTAAAGCTATAGCTGCTTGAGGATAATTTGCAAGAAGTACGAGAGTGACTCCAGCTGAGCAATTTGCTAGGAACAGCTTAGCTAAACGACCTCCAACAGGAGGAGGCGACCAGCGAGGCGGCTGGGCTGGGCTAAGGCTGGGCAGCAAAGTCCCAGCGCACCAGGGATGCCTGGACGCCGTGCCGGCCCATGCCGAGCCTCCGATCAGCGCAATTGCTACCAACAGCATCACAGTTCTCACACAAATTTAAGTTAGCAGGAGAAAAAGAAAGAGATTGGAAGTAATGGGGGACATATGAATCACATCTGCAAGTCTGTGTGTAATTTAGTTTTGAAATATAAGACTTAAACTAATGTATTCCTTGGCCAAAAGTTATTCTAGCTTCTCGAGGCAGGTAGTAATAGAAAGAAATGTGATCTTTTTGATTAAGCCAGAACATTTACTGCCACTGGGAAGTGCTGCACATAATGTACCATGGGGACATGGTGCTTTCTGCAATTTCTGCTACAACTGCAATATCTTACAGTAAACCTTCAAAAGTACAGTATGTAGGAAACCTCAAATCATCCTCATTAACTGCATTTACACAACAGAGCACCTATCTATTAAAGTGTTAGAGGAGCTTCCAGTAAAATAAATTAAGATTAAGTCCTGATTCTGCTTCCAAACACCCAACATAAATCTAGACAACTTGCCCTACTTCTGAAGCATTATTCCAGATTTAAATCTATTCAACAAGGCTCTTAAATTTATGTCTGTCTTGGGCACTTGAGCGTTTCTACCAGTGTCATCCAGGCTGCTCTTATAAACTTTAAATTCTCCAGCATCTTGGAAAATTTAAGCATGTGCCAGGGGCTAAAAACTGACCTCCAAGGCCAAAAACAACAGATTGCCAGAAATCTGAAAGCTAATGCAAAACCATTAATGAAAATCAAAAGGCACAAGAGCTTCAGGAGAACAAGAGAACTTACAATGTTTAGAAAAACAGGCAAATCCTGAGAGGAAAAAGGAGAGCTGAAGTCTGTGAATGTGCACCTTCATTTCAACTACTCCAGTGTTTAATCCTGCCTCAGGATCCCATTGTACTGATGCTGCACAGAGAGAGGCTGAGGCTTTGCTTCCCCAAAAGCTTACACCCGAGATTTTCCCGCTTAAGATTTCCACTTATCTGTAGCTACTTAAACACCCTACAAATTCCACCATTATCTGCAATCTACTATTAGAGAAAGTAATGTGCAGAAAAGAGAAATAACTTACCTAAGGGCTTATCACACACTCCAACACTAGGAAATGAGACCTGGCTATCCATCTATTCTACTGCCGTAAGTAGGGAAAAATCTAGATATGTTTGGCAATAAGCTTTTGGGGGTTTTCTTGCCATTCAGGCTCATGCAGGAAATGGAAATTTCCTGTTCCTGTCAACCTGAAATGCCTCCGAGGTCATAACTGCTTAGCTGGAAGGTAGTAAATACCACAGCCTCATTTTCTTAATGGACGCAAGAAATAGGCAAACTCAGACTAGCCTTATAAGTTTACTTTGGGATCATCTTTATGGTCCAGGTAAATCCCAGCTCAGCCAATGCAGGATGCTTAACTGATATTGTAATATGAATAATAAATCTTAACTTGGGACCAAGCAGGAAAGCTATTGAATGCTGACAAACGGTGCTGTAAAAAGCCACTTGAGAGATCTGTGCAGGCACAGGGGGAAGATCTGCCTGGCTGTGGGCATGTGAGGTTGCCCAAAGAGGACACAGGGATTCTTGCCTTGCTGCCTGCAGGCAGGTCTTCACCCACCTTCTCCCACACCGCACTTTGGACCGCACACCTGATGTACATGTCAATTTCTTCCCTGAATACCCATCCCCCTAATTAAGCTGAATGCTTCTTAATTCAGCCAGCTTGTAAACGCCGCATTCATTATTCAGAGTTCTCCAGATCTGAGGGAACTGAAGGGAAACGAAAACAAAGCTCCTCACAGAATTTAACACCAACCCCGCTGGTCTACAGAGACTCAACTTGAGGTGAAGCCTGGCTTCCCCCCATCATTCGTTGTCCATTGCAAATGAAAATGGGAAGAGACAGTGGCTGATCACCCACCAGGAGGACCAGGAGCTCTTCCTTTAGAGTGGCTAAAGCCAAGGGAGATGGGGACAACACTTGAACAGGACCAGGGGAAGAAGAAACAGGCACAGCTCTTCCAGGTGGTTGGTGCTGATTCTCCCACCTCCCTTCCCGAAGCCCAGCAGATGCTGCCCGCAGAGCAGCTGCCAGCCCCCAGCTGTTGTGCCGTTGAGCTCCAGCATGCCTGTGGTGCTCGTACGCTGGAGCACAGGGCTCGGCTTTCTGGCTCCCCAGCTGCCTCATGGCTTGGAGAATTGGAAGGAAATATTATACTCTCACTCCCGCCTGCTTGTGCATGAGTCACAAGCCAGAGCAGCATCCAAGCCTCTGTGTTTGCATCATCCCACCCCCGAGGGAAGGATGGCATCCAGTTGAGGCACACAAGAAAATGGCAACAGAGCCATGTGGCTAGGCTACACACAAAGAGCCCTGCCTTGGCCATGGATTAGAGTGGGCGCCTTGACAGGGCTCCATCTTTATCTTCTTTTTCTTTAGATGCTGCTGAAAAAAATACCAATCGGTCAGTGCAAGAATAGAAGATGGAAACAGCCAAACATAACCCCGTAATGGCGCGAGAGAGATCAGGAGTAGAAAAGTCCAGTTTGCAGCTGGACATGTGTTTTCAGAGACAGTTCCAATTTGATGCAAAAGCATTTAGAAATTGGAGTTGAATGCAGTGAGTCAGAACAAGCCAAAAACTGAGGTATTTTCACCCAGGGCAGTGATACTCTCTTTCAGTTTTCCCAAGTATTTTGAGTTTGCCTGCACTGGTCCATGCAGAATAAATGGAAGTTGCACTTATGCTCTCTCCCTTCCTTTGGCTGGCCTCATGACGTCAGCCAAAACAGGGCTCTGCATCCACATTTTCCTGCTCCCAGAGGACTCCCGCACACCCAACTGCCCGCTCATCTCACCTGCAGCTCTCTGCATCTCAACCCTCAACAGCAGTATTCACCGGAGGAAGGCCAGGAGGATAATTTTCACCCAGTGACACGGCCACTTACCACAGTGAACTGACTTCCATCATTTCCTCTCTAACCCACACTTTGGGCTGGTTTTAAATTTCTCTGATCAAGGAGAGAAGAGATCTGAAGGCAGCCATCTCAGGTCACCTCCACCTTGGTTTGTTTTTGCCTCCTTGATTTTATGGATCTAGGTTTCCTATTTAAAAAAAAAAAAAAAAAAAAAAAAGAAACCGAAAAAGGCCTCCAAGCAAAATGATCCATTTCAGGTTGAACAAAACACCCATTTAAATCTAAATGAAAGATTTTGAACATGGATAAAAAAGAAAACAGCTTATTTTAGGCTGAGTCCCCAAAAATATGACACTGCTCTAATCAGACCAATATAAAGACCCTGTCAAGATTTTTCACCACAGTACCAAAGCACTGTAACCCGACAGTACAATTTCTGATTATACAAACATGACTTCTCCCGTGCCTTCCCAAATTTTGACTCAATGAATCATTTTTTTCTCTCCATAGGCATCCATAAGGAGAGTTTTTTAGGAGGATTATTCACTGAAATGTTTTTAATACTTGTGAATATGTTTAGAAATTTTCACATTTCTGAACACATGCACTTTCACATGCATGCGTGCACATCTAACTTATTATTGGTCTTTGAAAGAACTTACTAAATGGTTCTGGACAAAATCCCAAATTCAGGGCTGTTTGGGAACTGGTCATATTTGCTTTATTCATGACAGAGCTGTTTGATGCTGTTCTCAGGCTGTAATTGGACTGATGGAACATCTTTTTTCATATAGAGAAACAGAAATTTTCAAATACCCCCAAATCCAAGTATCACCATGCAGCCAACTATTCATATGGATTAAGCGGAGGTTTGGTTTTCATGAATAACTGGCAATAGTTTGTATATCTGTAAGCCACTTAATAAGATCCTATAAATAATATTGAACAGAATTTAGACTTCAGAGGCTGAAACTCAAAATTAGGCTTTCTAATAGCGTGACTCTCTCCTCAGCAGTCTGGCTTCGCTTGCCGACTAGAAATGCCGGACGGGAGATAGGGTGTCAGCAGTGGGATTATCAGGCATCTTGTTTCCATTATTTGCACGTGTAAAAATCCACATTCCTTTATATGAGATTTGTCAAACTTAACATTATGACCATCAGCTTCATTTGTCTTTTTAAAGAAAAACGGCTGCAGAATGATGGCAGATCTAAGCCAAACCCTAGTTTACAAAGAGCAAGGAATTTTCAGAGGTTCTCAGGTATGATAAGTATAGTGGCAGCTTGATACTGCAGACATAGCATGTTGCAAAGATGGCAAAAACAGATGAGCAACTTAAAGCAATAAGAGGATATCAGACTATAAAGTGTGCTTACACGGAGAGAAATAAACTGACACAAAGGAGAGCACAGGTCTCAGCACAGAGAGATAACCAGCAATGCCAGAGCTAACCAGGCACGGCAAGGCACGGAAAACCAACAGCGAGCGTGAAGAAACAGAGTCCTTCAGGCTACAAGATAAACTGTCAAAAAAACACACCGAATTCACATCTCAGAAGTACATAAGCTTCTTAGTCTGTGTCCTTTGCAAAAGCAAGAGAAGCAGGCGGCGAGGTTTGTGAAGGTGAAGAGGACTTATAGGAAAGGACTGAAACAGGGCATGGGACAGTGATGGAGGCACCTACACCCCCGAGAAATGATGAACTAACATTCATCATATGCAACATCAGTGGCAAATACTGTTTCTCCCTTCCAACAGCACCAAAGAATCAAATTTGTAGAAATGTTAGATTTAGCTTTTTCACACTTAAGTTCCAGAATGGGAAAAAACAGGGTTTTCATAGGGCGAGACGCTCTCAAATTCCTTAGTGGCTGAAGAACAAGATTGCGTTTGGACACCAGATGGGCAGGACTGGGGAAAGCTCTCTCTCCTATTAGTGACATGAGTTAGTTATCTCCCCTCTCTCAGTCTTTGTGTTTCCAAAGGGCTCCTACCTCCCCACCCCTGGGTTTTCCTACAAATTATCCTCCTGCATTAAAAAAAAAAAAAAAAAAAAAAAAAGTCAGAATGCAAATATTCAACTGCAAAAATGCAAAAAGCTGAATTCTTTTTTTTTTTTTTTCCCCCAAGCTGGCCGCTAAACGCAGGAACATGTTACAAGCTGGTCCCCACTTCATCCACGACCCTCTGGGTCTCCTTTTATGAGGGCAGAGCCTCCAGGAGGAAGGCTGAGGCACGCTTGCACGGAGAGGCTGTCTGGCTGCAACGAGAAGATGAGCTCTCACCCTTTTAAGAGAAACGACAGGAGAGACAACTGCGAGTAACAGAAATCTGCAGCGCCTGTCACAGCGGGGAGGCAGAAAGGCCAAATCGATGGATGAGCAGCATCGCCCAGAAGCGCTTGAGATGTTCGGTCCTTTGGGCCACCTCTGCTCATGCGTGGCCACCTCTGCGCCGAGGGCATCCAGCGTTGGGATGAGCAGCCCAGCGAACCCAACCAGACACCCATCGCCTCTCCCCCAGCCATGAAACGCAGCCGGCGGGCACCCGCTGTGCCGAGCTGCTGCCTGGGAATAACAGGGCTGTGCCGAGGCTGTCTGCAGCCCCGCGGGGGATTTAACAGCCCTCGGTTCTGTGTCACATGTAGTGAATCAAATTGGTTCCACGGGAAAATTGTTTCAAAGATGCCTGAAGTGCAACTTGTCTTTTAGATTGCAAATTCTTTGGCAGGGAGGGGGGGAACTATCGTGCTTTTTAAGGGCTTGGAAAGCATCTTGCGTGTGGCAGGTGCTGCTGTGAATAAATGACAGGCTCCATCAGACCGAGCGACTTGCAGGTTCCTCCTGCCCGGGTGGCACCTGAGCTAATGATGTCAAGCTGGAGGCCTGTGTACCCCATTACCCATCCCCGGAGCCAGCTGCTCCCCACACCTGCAAAATCTGGGCAGAAAACAGTTCCCTTACAGATGTCATGTCTGACTGGGACGGGATGACTCCTGCTTCTGCTGCCCTCAAGGAAATTATACCTGACAGGAGCTGAGCGTTTGAGTCAAGTAGGATTTCCAACACTGTGCAATGCCTTTTTCCCCCCCGAAAGTTAAACTTTGCACAGTTTGAAAACAACTCTGGGAGAAGATGGCAACAGCTGAAGGAGTTTGGCTAGAAATTGCGTTACCTCTTGATCCATCACGGCTGTGTAGCAGCTCTGTGTGCAGACTCACGGCATGTTTGAAGGTGGTTGGGATGGCTTCAGGCTTTTGGCTTTTTTATGCAAGCAGATTTTCATGCTTTGATATCTTCTCTGACATGACTTTTGATCCAGGGGAGGTGATGCTGACACTTTTTTCACTGGGAATATTTTATTTGTGTACAGTGCTGCTAGAGCATTGCAGTCGCCTCGGTTATTTTGGAGGAGCTCTTTCACAAAGATACCGCCTAATAAATGTGATGAAAAGTGAGAGTTCTGCTAACTGCAGTCAGCGTGCCTGCCCTCGTCTGGACCAAGGCATCGCGGGTCAGCAGTGCATGGGGACCATCAGAGGAGGGCCAGGAGAGAAGGGGCAGCACAGCACAGACTGCTCTGGGAGTCTGTGCAGTCAGAAGGGAATTTTGGAATAGTCAGATTATTGCCCCCAAAAAAGGGAATGATGTTTCAAGCTAGCAGACTGGCAAGTTTGGGGAAAAGTGAAGAAACCCTGGTGGAAAGTCTGCACTTTGCTGTCCCTGCCAGGGTAAATCAGCACAGGGAATGAGGGTCACCAGCCAAGGAATGCTGCGTGCCTCAGGGAACCCCCTGCTGAAGGACTTTCAGCTAATTGCAAAAGTCAAACATCCATATTCCTGCTAGAAAAGAGGCTGCACTACCTTCATCAAGCATTTTAGCTACAAAGGGAATTGTTCATAAAGGCAGAAGGAATTAAAGGACATACTATTTAATGGGCTGGATTGGTGTGCACACTGATGAGATATAATTCAAATTGACTAAATGTCTGTTTTGACTGATTTTTTTTTTTCTTGGCCAATGTTATCTGTGATTTTTGTTGTTTGTAAGCCATGTCCTTTGCTGTGACCCCAGCCAGAACTGACACTAGAGGAAGAGAAAGAAAAAAGACAAAATCACAATATGCCCTAATTTATACCATTCTAAGGCCCATCGAAGCAAATGAATTTTGTGCTAATGTAAGTCTCATGCCACCTAAAATAAATCCCCGCCTGATTGCAGCCTGCCTGCGTACAGTATAAGGACTCACTGGGGCACAATGCAAATTATACCAATTACTTAACCAACAGAGCTGACCTCTGCGCTGCTAACCCAAGGAGAGACATGGGACTGCACACCACCATTTTCTCTTTCCTTTCCTAAACTTATGCTGTAGTCTTTTTTTTGCGTGTGTAATGGCATGAAAGCCCAGTAGCTTGGCGCTGATAGGCGTTACAAAGAGCTAAGCTGGCCTGGATTTATAATCACACAACTTTTCCAGTTGATGTAGTTACCCAAGTGCAAGCCTCTGTAGTGGGGCTTTCACAGAAGTCTTGCGCAGATTTACCTTATAAAGGAAAACTATCCAACCAGGCTAAATCATTTCAGTGCAGAGCAGTTGTTAGAGCTTGTTTACATGAAGCTGCTCAGAAAAAGTTGATCTGAATTTTTAAGTGGATTAGTTAAACTGCATTAATTAAAGCCCTTTGTGGGAACTGTCAGAATTAAAGTGGCTTTGATTTGATTTGGTTTACTTCTCTTCCAAGGCTAAGTCATATTAAGGCCACTTTAATTGTGAAATAGGAGGTTTAATGCAATTTAGCTAATTCACTTTAAACTCCTGCCTTTAGTTAATTTAAATCAACTTTCTTGATTGTCCCTGTATAGACAAGACCAAGGAAAAGCGAAGACCACATAAATAGAAACACCTAAAAGTAACTTTGAAAAAAATCCAAATATTTCACTAGCACATCCAGGATGTTACTATCTTCGTCACCAACAAGCTTTGGGAATTACAGGTAGCGATGTCAAGGTCCAATGAGGCACACTGAGAAGCAGATGCTCAGTGCTGAGCTACAGCTACTCACCAGAGACAGGACAGCCAGTCCTGCACAAGAACTTTACTCCAGCCTAAAATGAAATATGACAAGTTAAGAAAATGCCTCTCAGCCCTCAGAAAAAAATGGGCTTTGGGCCACAGGCTGTGGAGGGGGAAGAAGAGAGCTGCCTGAATATGTGAAAGAAGAAGGAAATTTTACTTAAGGCTGTGGTGACAGTTTCTCCCTCCTGAGCCAGAAGGCACAAACAATATTGGTAAAATGCTGTTGGAGGACACCTGGACTTCTTTGCCCTGGAAGCATCGTGCAGACCTACTTCAGGCACTGGTACAAGGTAATAGCCATGCAGCAGCCTGAAGAGATTTGGGACACGGAGGCACACAGGCGACTTTGCATGGCCTCAGGACCAGCGCCGAGCTAAGAGCTGATCTGCCAGACCATCCCAAAGTCCTACCTATGAATTTCAGAATTCAAGACAAATCTTTGAAAACTGCCTATTTGTACAGGTGCAAGTTGCTTTCATAAGACACCTCAATGCCTACAAAAATCTACACCCTTTTTGTATCATATTTTTAAAGCTCATAGACCATCCTTATGCGATGGCGCAGCAGACAGCGAATGTTACCGCGAGCGGTGTTTGCAATGACAGGGTTACTCGGCACCAGATGAATGATTAGAACAGGGAGCTGCCACATTAAATGAGAGGGAGTACAAGACAGGCTGTGTGTGCTGCCGAGATCCATTTTAGTATTGAATCATACTCCAAATGGCAGCCTAAGCGAAAGTAGAGGCGGTGATCAGTAGGACTGTGTCTATTTGGAGATGGCTGTATGCATGACTGAGCATGAACGGCCTGATGACGAGGGGGTGTAACTCCACTCACAGGGACGAGCGGGCAGGGCTGAGGTAGCAATGATTAGCTGCCAGGCAAGGTAAGTTATTGTCTCCTGTGATGCTAAAGATATACTGTACTTAATAGTTCATTGGCTAAATGCATTCAAATGGTTGATATTGCCGCAGCCGGAAACATTCATTCACGTAATTAGTTTACCTTCCTCGTTTAAGCCAAATGGAAAATCCCTCTGTAAAGCACTCTTAAGCCGGCTGTTGTGCCAGTGTTGATCAGCGGAGTCCTTTTGACTTTGCAAAGTTGCCCAGTTTTCCCCAAGAGGACGCAAGGTCCTTTAATCCCCTGCCTTATCACAATGCCTTATCACAGCCATTACAGGGATGCCCTGGAAAGTTCTCTGGATAATCTGACCTCAAGATTTGTAACGGCAGCCACTGAAATCAATGGAAAATGAGCCGTCGTGTGACAGGGTTGTTACCCGTCAGTGATCTTAATTCCAGCTGTGTGACAGGGACGACAGGACATGACTCATCCCTTGTCAGAAATACTGTGTCACAGATTCGCAGTTGTACCTTCTTCCAGAGGAACCTCAGCTACTTGCCTGTAATAAACGATCTTCAGGTGATTTCCTCTCCCTTCTCTGGGAGTCATGAATATTTGACTTAACAAATTAATCTTTTCACTCCCTTCATAGGAAGACAGATACCTTTATATATGGAGTGCGGGAGACAGAAAGTGAAAAAAAAAATAGACCATAGAGGAAAGCGTCTGATTTTCAAGTACCTCTGTTCATCAGACAGGTTAGGCCAAACCCTTGACTGCAGCAGAGCAATGCTATTTAAATCAGCAATTGTACGTCTCCCTGTCTTTCACCGGCCTGATTTCGCAGGCAACAACATTCAGAGCCTAGGCCTGGGTCAAAAATCAGTGCTGACCCAAGCAGTTTCAGCATAACCGATCCTGTCATCATCCTCCCACAGTGTTTAGGAGGGAAGTTGGACTTTTTATTCCATGAAGCTGAAGAATTCAAACCGAATTTCTCTCTCTTCATAAAGCTCCTGAAATGACAGGGCTGGGAAGGAGGCAATCCTTCTGAGGTCCTCAACGTCAGCATAACCACGTCACCAAACTTAGCATAAGTTGCAGGTTTGCAAAGGCGGTACCCAGCAAGGCACACAGCCTTCTCCTGTCTCTGTTTCCGAGAGGCAGAGCTCGGATTTGGATTCGCTCTCTTAACACACAGGCACAGGGGGGAGAGGACCCTGATGTGAATGTTTGGTGCTAACATCACACTCCGTCACCTGCAAGTCAGAGGACGTGTAACAGCAGTCAGGGGTGGTGCCAGAATTTTGTCATTGCTGTGTTATTTTATCTGTTCTTTTGTTTGAGTCTTTTTGTTAAGCCTCCAGCAGCAGGGCTGGGTTGTGGAAAGGGCTACTTGGATGCTCATAGTCCTCCCTGTGCGGTTCTACATCCAGCGAAGAGCTCACTGAGTACAGGCAGTACTTAAATTTCCACACACCACTTACAGTCATCCCCAGAAGGCTAATTCTGCTGTGGTCCACAGCAGGATATCAGGGTCTCAATCCTCTTCCGTCTGTTTGCTTGCATTTGCTTCTGCATTCTTTGCTTTTGACCTATCAGATGTGCTATTGAGCCCTGCAATTACTTTTCCATTCATCATCTTCTTTCCTGACTGATTTAGCAAACAAATACTTCTTGACCTCCCGTGCATTGAGATGCATCATCCAGCTCAGTGTGGTGGAAAGTGCGAATCTGCTGCCTTTGGAAACCCTGCAAACCAATAGCAGGCAACAGTTATCCCCTGGATGTTTTGTTCCGGTTCCACTCCAGCACTTGCTCATGTAAGAAAGTGAATTTTTGGTCTGGGTTCATGCAAGAAGAACAAAACAGCCTGCTCATTTCCAATCTTCAGGCAGACTCCCCAAAGATTATAGGAAGAGGATCGCTGGGGAGCCTAAGGGCTTCCTGGCCAGGAATGCAGAGGGTGATGACAGCATCGGCTGAACGAGCACATTGGTACAGTCAGGTGGCTGCCGTGCCCCAAAGCAGACCAAAACTGCTGAGTGCCACCACCACCTGCTCGCTGATGTCCCTCCTGCGCCGAACTGCGTCATACCTGGATCTGACCCCCACAGTGCAAACCCCCGCAGGCTTCCCCACCTCCAAAAAAAGGTCTCAATGCTGTGTTGCTGTTTCTCTGCATTTCCCATGAATGTATGAGAAAAGTAATGTAATGAGAGATTTGTACGAACAGGGGTGTACTGTGTGCACCTAATGTCTGGGATGAAATGGCACACCCAAAGCCTCCATGCTGAGCTGCCAGATTGTCCTCAAAAGCATCTCTCATTGCCACTGGCTATTTGTGATTGCAGAGTACCTATTTTAACCATGGAGAAGCCAGCCTGCCTTTTTTCCAGAATTTGTACTGCAGAAAAACACTGCTCTGTTGTCCTTCTGCAGCTGAAGGGGAATGTGTTGGGGGAGATGGAGTGATGGGGCTTCTGTGATGCTCTTTTGCCATTCCCTTTTGTTTCATGTTCTTTTTTTTTTAGTGAGAAAGGCAGGGAAGGGACTCTGGCCATATGTGAGGAAAAGCAGTTTTGCTATCAGGTAACGAAAGCTGCTACCCAAAAGGAGAATTGGAATGAGGGTGAAAGATTGGAGTATGTTTCCAAAAATTGAAAAAGGACATGTGCCAAGAGCTATTGAAAGGTGAGTCCTTGCAGTCAACGAGGTGGTCTGTCAGGAAGAGCCTGCCAATGGAGGCTCTTTTCCTAAGATATCAAGGCTTATGCAACACATGCAAAAGGAAAGGTCTCAAAAGTTTTCCCCAAAATGACAGCAGAAACCAGCCAATAGGTTCACTAATCTGAAACTTTGGTTTGAGATGTTTCACACAGAGATGGTAGGTGGTGTGGCGCTCCCTTTCCCCACAGCTACGGAGAGCTTCCAGCTGCCTGTAGGACCATAACACTGTACAGACTGGGGCTATGGTGTTTCCTTATCTTTAGGGCAATGTCTTTGTAGAAAGTTGCAACACTCTCCAGCTGAGTGGTAGAGGAAGGAGAGGACAGGTGCGTGCCGTGATCTGGTCATGTCACTGTCTGGGGATGTAGCTGTCAAAGACAGGAGCATCAAAGAACGGATCAGCTATCCCTCATTGCCATTGGCAGCTCCTGCCTCCCTGCCTGGGTCTCTGCCAGCCTCGCATCAAGGCTCTCCATCCCATGTCTCTCTGATGGACAGGAGACACCCATCCTGGGCCAACCATGTCACCAACCTCACTGCAATGTGGGCGACCACCAGAGTTTTCCCTGCTGTAAGCCACACTCTAGGGCTGGTGCCAGGAGCTCATGTGTGACCCAGCCCTTGGCTGCCTGAGGAAAAGGGATACGTGGCTTTGCCATGGCTGGAGGAGCTCCAAGCTTCCTGTAAGACCAGAAGAGAGTATAGGTTGGGGATATCTTATCTGTCCTGTAGCACCCTGACAGCTCTCTGGCTGAGTGTTACAACACTCAGGGGAGTGAAGAGGACAGGAGCATGCCATGGTCTGGTCACGTCCCTATCCAGGCATCCGGCTATAATGGACAGGAGAAGCAGCAGAGGAGGAGCAGCCACGCTCCATCACCAAGAGCAGCCCCTGCTTTGGGTTTGGCCCAAAGACAGCCACGCTAGTGACTGACTGATACAGTCAGTTTGCATGATGCCACAGCTAGTGAGCTCACAACAAGCAGTCAGGGACCACATCCTCTGCGTGCAAACCCTGACCTTTCTTTGGAGACCACCAAACTGGTAGATAATTTACAGTTATCAGGTTATAGTTTTTTCGGGCAGTGGACCTGTTAGCTGTGCAGTCTTCAGCTGGGAGATATTAAGATCCCCAAAATGCTCCCTAGTCCTCTATATTTTGGACTTAAACCAAGAAAGTTGTCTAAAGCATCTCGTCTGCTGTCTTCAGTAGACATACATATTGCCCTCGAGGAAAGCGGGTATTTTCTAGACATCAGTAAAGTTGCTGGGATGAGAACCAGACTGAGCAGCTCTGAACAGCTCATTACCCGTTTCTGGGCCTGTGTGTGAAAGAAGGTGCCGAAACGCTGTAATCCTCTAGCATCTTGCACCTCCTTTGCTTTCAGTCTTTGCAGAGTTAAGTGGTTACACAGGGTGCAAAGCAGTGACGACTCAAGCCTGCAGTGTTTCCAGATGGGATGAGCAGCAACGGCATCTGAGAGACCTCATGAGAGCTCCTGCCTGCATTTTTAGACGCTAGGAGTTCATACGCTTCGGCTCCCTTCCAGATCAGCATGTGGACTTTGCGATGCTCTTCTGAATCCAGCACAAGCTCTGAACTATTTAAAGCTTTTGTTCCCTCATCATTTATCATTTCCTCCTTTTACCCAGAAATTTTAATCCCTTTGTGAAGATACTGTTTAAACTATCTCAGCAACTAAACAGTATGAGAAAAGGAGTAAGGGCACCTTGGCCAGGTTCACATGCTGCAGGAGGTGCTGCAGTTTAGACATGATGGAGCGAGTCAATAGCAAATAAATCCTGGCTGCTGTTTTTTTCACCTGCTTCCTCTATAATGAATCCTTTGGAAATCTGGCACAGCTGGGACTTGAGCAAGGGGCTCTTTGGCTCCCTATTTAGCTGCTCCGTCATGAAATGTAGTGATAGGCAGAAAAGTAACTGCATAAAAATGGCACCTAGGTGCTGTAAATATGTGTTCTCTGTGGGTCTCCTGAGGCATATGTGCTGAGTTTAAGGACCGTTTGTGTTTTTTCTCCCTCTCTCTCTTTCCTGTAGCTAGGGATGTGCTAGCCATGTCGCGCTCAGCTCTCCTGCCTCTCCCACAGTATTGCCAGTTAATGTCTGATTCCAGAAGCTTTGCAGTTGGCAATGTTTTAATAAGCAGAAAGAACACAGCTTGATTCTCAGGTAACAGGCTGAGCTAGCTGTGCTGGCAGTCAGAGAAAAAAACATGGTATTGACTTGAAGACTGAGTGAATTTGGAATAGAAATTGCGGAGGAGGAATAAATGTGGTATACCAGGATGTCACTTTTACACTTTCCAGATGATAACTGCACTTTAAAGTGGAGAATCTCTGACAGTGACGTCCTCTTTTAAGCATCCAACGTCTATGCCCGTACTTGGTCCTCCTGCAAACCCCCTGCTTTTACAGCTCTGTCTGACTCACATTGTGTATTCTTCACAAAATGCACTGACACAGGCTCTGTTTATCAGTTATTCAAGTTTGTTTCCGAGTTAGAATTAGCGTTTTATGAGGAGGTGGCTGGGTTAAGAGAGGAGAAGACTGCACTTTTCAGGCAAGGACATTGAAAAGTACTCACCGGGAATAAAAGTTGCAAGCGAAGTAGCACACATCTGACTGTGTTACATAAAAAAAAGTGCCTGAAAACTCTTTTCTTGCCCCTCACTGCAGTATCATTCAGAGCATCTGTGAAATCAGCATCCAAGGAATATTTATTTGATTACCTTCTGCTACACCGTTGACCAGGGTATTTATTCCTGGGAAATTATCAGCTGGAATCTCTCTGTTTGCTAGATATTTGGGATGTCACCAAGTGGTACTGTAGAGGGAACAGGTGCCTTCTGCAGGGCAAGGCCACATCTGGGTGTGTGACCGCAGCGTGCCCGCAGTGCCCTGGTACAGAGGGGAAGGGGAGTCGTGCCAAAAAGGCAAGCCAGAGGCTAAAAGTAGCTAGTGTCGTTTCAGGTGACAGTATCAGTCCTTGCAGGTAGATCCTGTGGGACTGAAATATCTAATTTATTTTCAGGAAAGGGTGAAAAGGGATTAAGAGCAAGAAATCAGGCTTTTTACTTCTCTGGAGGAGAGAGGCAGTTTGATAATAAGCCGCTTTCCTGTCGGCAGCTCAGGGCGATGCACTTCCAAGAGCCACGTCCTTGGGGACAACACCGTTGGTGAGTGCGGTCAACCCTCCAGAAATCTTGTTAGAGTGTGAAAGCGAATGTCTGTGTGCGAAGGATGCTGAAGCCTCCTTCAGAGGGCGAGGAGCTGACCCTGCAGGGAGGGATGTTTCACAAACTGACCTGCACTGGGGTGCTTCCACCCCCAGGAAAAAAACACATGTCCTCCTGTGCCCTGCATCTGCTCCCAGAGCCGACCCCTCTCCTCCAGGGCTCCAACGGCATATCAAAACAAGTGTCTCTAAAAGACATCAAATCACTGTTTTATCAGGCCACATTTGGCACTAAAGACCAAAATCAAGCCTACGTTAAAAACACTAGCAACATGTGATTCAGGGAAAAGTCAAAAGCACAGTGAAAACAGTCATTTGTTTGCCTCTAAAAAAGCTATGTTTGCCGTCTGATTATAATTGTCCTGGAGAACCAGAATGTGAAAATAACTATAAAGCTCCACTGTCCAGACCCTGCGTAATGTAAACAGTGAATAAATGTTACTAACAGAAAAAGGTGAGTTATTTTTAAAGTTTAGTTTAATGTTACTGTGTTATTAATAATATATTTAAAGAATTATTTTCAGCTATGTCCCTAGATCCAATAAAATATTTACATGCTCCAGGACAGCAGTAAAAAGATGAGATACTTATATCTTAGTGACCAGTTCTATAAATATACTGGTAAAAATTAGTAATCATTGTCATTGCTGGCTCAAGAGAGACATGTTAACTAATTATATATCAAGCTGTGCATTAAAATTAAAGCCATTTGCTAGATATTACAGAAACCGTACTGTTCCTAAGAGATAATAGGTTGTCAGCCTTGGAACCTTAAGTGGCTGTGTAACCTCTGCAGCTTGGTCAGTGTAAAAACAAGTTTTCAAACACCATTCCCCTGTCAAGCCTCAAATCAGACTAGGTAGAAATACCACCTGGGAGGGGTCATTCCTTGGCCATGGAGCCTGTGACCTCTCGAGACACCGCCAGCTGGGGTGAACATGTGTCTGGTGAGGTCTGGTCTGAGATCACACCCCACGCTGCAGGGACCACCAGGACATTTTCACGTTTTAACAGTCCTGGTCTAACTGACAGATTGAAAAAGCACTTAGGCACTTTTTTCAGCCAAACCTATTTGGGACCTCACTCAGGATAATACCTAACCCATTTAATTTCTTCATCTGAAGACCCTGTAGCAGATGTGCTAATAACAGCACAAAGTGCCCCAGTAAACTACTTAGATATTGTGAGATCTTGGCTGTTACTGTCTGGTTTTGTGTTTTACAGTACTTTGCGTGATGGGATCTCGGTCCGTGATTCGTAACCTTGCCACAATGTAAAACACATAGAATAATACCAGAGGCATTATGCTCCTCAAAGCTGTATTTCAAGAATGTGAAGTTTATTTTCTGATTTAATACTGCCACAGTCAAGCAGATTTGGTGCATCACATGGGCCTAATAAGAAGACTTCATAAGTATTTTAAAATTCTGGATAATTTGAGAAAAAAAGAGAAAAAGAGTGTATATTGGCAAGTAAATCATACTTTCTTGTAAATCAGAATTTCCAGGATTTTATCCTGGAACAAAATCTGGGGCTGAGTGGCTGATGAAGGTTAAAGCCCAGTGAGCACAGATAGGGAATCTTTATCACCTTGCACTGCAGCTCGATCACTAAAAATAAAAAATAAATAAAATTTAAAAAAGCAATACACAGTGCAACCTTGAACATCAAAAGGACCAAGCAGGCTGTCAGAGAGGAGTGGGTTTCTTCCACTTGCTTGATCTTTTTGCTCCGGCTAAAATATTATTAATATTTTAGTATATTGACTGCTGCATACTTTTCTGGAGCAACACCTTTAAAAACCAAGCCCATACAACAGACAGATGAACCTGGATGCTCACTGACTGAGATCAATTGCAAGAGACAACTCTGTAAAAAAGTGGTCAAAAATACAGACCGAACATAAGCTCTTTTTTTTTTTTTTTTTTTTAATTTGGATTAAATTTTTGATTTCCTTATAGAGATCACAACACCTGGTTGCAAAGAAGCTGCTGGCTGGTCTGCAGCATTCAATTACAAGTAATCTGCATCACTAGATACTTCTAATGTGCCTGAAAACTATTTTGATCCAACAGAAATTGGTTTACTGTATGCATTTACAGGTACACAAAGAAAAAAATTACAACTGAGCTAAAATACACCTCATTATTTGCTATTGTGGCATTAATTATTGACCAGATTCTTATTATACAATTATGACTCTTATATACAATTTAAATCTGCCACTAGCGGTAGTCATTCTTCTGAACGACATGTTGGAAGTTGTTATATGAGAAATGAAACCTTAAAATGTAGAGTAATAGCACAGCCCAGTGGCTTATCAAAGAATAAACCACCACTCAGAGATCTAGTGATCTGGACAATTTAATATCGTATTTTATTAAAAAGTCTGGAAAATGTGAGGACGGGAAATTATTCTAGGGTCAGGTAGAAGTAAGAGACCTTCATTTAAATTCCTTTTCTTTATCCAAAATCTGAAAAACCGTTTCCAGTTACGCTTGCTAAAGGTCAGCTGTCACTCTCATGCCATTTTATATAGAATTATTTAGGATTACTATTCAAAACTATATTTAGAATGATCATAGAATCATAGAATACTTTTATTTAGAATAATTTATGCTCTAAATTATGTTATTATCATAATTCTATTGTTATAAAGAATTATTCTGTTTCTCATTATTCCCTTACATACTTGTTTTGGTCTGCTTTTATTCTCTTGTACAATTTGCATATATCCCAGCAGTCAACTGAAATCTATCTGCACTGGCTTACGTCACCTATTTATTCCAGGAAATAGTTGGTGCCTGAGAAAAACATATACCCCACCACCACCACCAAATTAGTCCTGGGCCGTCTTATACTGTATTACAGCAACACATCAGAGGGAAGCAGCAGCTTGTTATTGCTGCATGGGCACCAGCCTCTATGCTGGGATTTTCAAAAACAACCATGGACCAACGCAGGGTACGTGGTGGGGAGGTATCTTGTAGCATCAGTTGCAGCTCTGGTCCTCAGCTGTGCAACCTGAGGGTCTTCTTGACCCCCTCCTGGCCCACATATGCGGGTCTCCTCCTGTGAGCAGGAGGGGTGGTGGGGTGGGAGGAGGTCGTGTGCCCATGTCTCATCCCATTAGGAAGACGGGATGCATTTGGGGGTGCCCTGGGACACAGGCCAGGGAAGGGCTTTCCAGTTCCTCACAACCAGTGCCTGTCTAGGCCAGTCCATGGGAGAAGGGTCCAAACAGGGCTGTTGGACACCTGAAAATGGAGCCCATGCACATCAGCACACGGAGAAGGCAAATATCTGGCCAGGTCACCAGGAAATACAGTAAAAAGTGCTGTGCCATAGGTCTGGCTCCCATAAGTAAACAGAAATGCCTTAGTTTAGGAAGTACTGCTCTTTTGCCTGGGATGAAATGTTGACCCCATCCCTTCACAGGTGACACAACTTGTCGCAAAACCTGCACAGAGTCCAGAGCTGGAGTACGGCTATGCCAGCTGGGAGGAAGGGGATGGGAACGCCTATTGTTACTGAAAACTTTTGAAAGGAAAAAAAAAAAAATCATGTAAAAACTCTGCCGGAGAAATGGCAAATTAAAAACAATGAAAAAAGGCATTTGAGTATGCCGCTTGAACCAGCAGTCAGGTCAAAGAGCCTGTGTTGATAGTGTAGCAAACGCAGGTCCCCAGGAGCTAGATAGGCATAGATTTCCCTCTATTGACGAAAGGAAACAATGTACCTGTCCTAGATAATTCCCTAAATTAATTCTACCAGAAGATGCTACAGATAAGAGGTGACCTTGCACACTGAGTCAGTCAGACAGGGTACAGTTGACATAGCTGAGTCCTGCACACCACAAGTCTCTGAATCTGAATTTTATCCTTGTGTGTGGTTTAGATACATCAATTCAAGTTTCTGTCATTGCTAGTCCCATGGTAGCAAAGAATGGGATTGAAATAACAATTAATAATAAAGCTAAAAAAAAAAAAAAAAAGAGTCAGACTTTGAGCTGTATTTAGTGCTTTTAAATTTTGGTACAGCCCCGGAGAAAAATAAATGCAATCTGCTGGCAGTTTGTCCAGCAAAAATCCAAAGGTACACCTCACTAGTAACAAAATTCCCTGGGGATTTAAGGATGCATGAAAAGACAGATGCAGTCAAACTAAAAGCTCGGCACCACTCTGGGTGCTGATGGTTGCAAGCAGCATTGGTTTCACAAGATGTAACCTAAAGGCCACGGGACACTGGAAGAGTGGTATCAGTTGTGGTGTGGTGCTAGCAAAGAGGGTCTCAGCTGGCCGTCACACATGAGAAAGTCCCAGACAGTGACCCAGCAGCTGGCAAAAGGAGTACGTCAGAAATTACATCTCTGTTGGTGGTGATGGTGACATGACTCAGAAACAGCTTCAGGAGGAGGGAAATGTCAGAGATCAGCTGGACACTGAACCCTGGATGGTTTCCAGCTGGTAAAGTGGATGTGGTCCCCTATTTTGAAGGTGTGGGGGGATCTTAATCTGTATTAGTGTTGCCATGACACTCGCCTTCAGGACCCAAGTACACACCCTGTATGGTTTTAGTTGTTAGGACAGAGGTAGCAGACAGCCACGAAGCAGAAATGTGGTGCACTGCTTCTGCACGGAGGTGAAAAGCAGAACTGGATTCCTTGCAGATAGTTGCTTAGAAATCCCTCAGGACTGGAGGGCAGTCAAAGATAAAAGTGCCTACTGTGGGGTTTCAGCTCAATGTAGCCACCTAAAATCAGGGGTAAGGATAAAGGGAAGGAGCTCTTCTCACGCACATGTCCTTGGCAGCACCAGTTTCAGACCATGTGAAGGAGCCATGCCACGCACACCCTTTCACTCGTCTACAGCCCAAATGTGGCCTTGCCCAAAATCCAAAGTGTGGTTCCCAGTATCCTACTCAGTTATAATTGAATGTCAAGATGCCTAAATTAGGTGAGCCTTGCTGCTTGAGTTTACAATCCTCCAGGAAGCTGCAGTGATACTTCTGTACCACCGAAAACTCCCCCAGACCCAGGATAGCTTAGTGAGAATCCTTCGAAAAGCAGGATCTCTTACACCTCTTTTCTCTCAGACTCGATCCAGTAGGTGCTGCCACAGGAGCTCTTGCATGCATGTTCCCTGGGTGACAGAGAAGGGACCTCAAAAACAGGAGAAAGTCCACAACTGTGGGACCCAGCTCCATCAAGATGCTTCCTAGCAAGCCTTCATGTGGCACTGTGTACTGCGATGGAGGACTTGTCCTGTACTAAGTATTCTCCTGTTGATCATCTGTGGGCTAAGTAGGATAATTTTTTGCAGCTCCCTGTTCAGTAGCTCTCATTTTCTTCTGTGTATCACATTCCTACTCTAGGTCTCTGTGTCTAATTAGGGTTGTTATTGTCTCTTCTCTTTTGGCAGATCACAGTGTGCTTCCTTGATGGTCAGTTTTCCTTCTTCAGCCTTTCAAAAACCAAATCTGTTTGTCTGTCCATGTTTTCCTGCTTGGGTTTGTCTCTTTGACTGAACTTTACACTCGTGTATTTGGTCCTCCAGAGAAGCTCTGCCCTCCTGGCTCTCCCGTTCAGGAGGAGTCTGCAAATGCTGAGTTGTCTGTACAGCTTTCCCTCATTCTTGAATCCATCTCCGGACCCCATGTTTTCTTCACTTGCTTCCCTGTAATCCCTTCCCTGAGTTCTCTCAATCCTCCCTCTGGGCAGAGAAAATCTTCACCGGGAACTTCCTCAAGAATCGCATCCACAACTTAAGCACCCAGACACAGATCACAACCAAAGTGCAGAGCCTTCAAACCAATCCCCAAATGACAAGAAAACCAACAATTCACTCCCCTTTTAAGGAGTTACGGACTTCCTTTTATCAACACCACAAACCACCATGTATATTTTTTTCTGGTTAGTGGCTGCAGGGTGGTGGCAGTGCACGCAGCTCTTTCCACCGATATTATCCTCTTGATCCCAGGTGAATTTGGGATTTTTCAGAGGGTCCTGTACACTGGAACAAAACTGTCAGTCCTCCCCTAGAAAATTAAACATGTGACGATCCCAAGGGATTCACTAAAGTATTTGCATTCCTGCTTATTAATGAACTGTTCTTGATGAAATATCGGTTAACACACCAAATATTTTTTTGTGTAAATTTGGAACTATTATAATACCTTCCCTTCTCAGAGGCTTCATAGAGGAAATATGCAGAATATCTTTGCTTATTGTTTGTGCGTTGTCCTGTTATCGTAGACTATTTCCATTCTCTTATGTTAAACTCACTCAAAGTTGTCACTAAAGCACTGCCATATCTTGTCCTTTGTCTCAGGAGGCCTGTTACCTAAAGGTCTCACTTTACAAAGTAATACCATATCTGTGCTTCTCCTGCCTACTTTTAGCATTTGCTATAGTTTCTAGAAGAATGTCATGATTCCGACGGTGAGCATGGGGTACTGAAAGTTGCAGATCCCAGAAGCCTTTTCTACTTAGGAAAAAACACAGGGTTTCCTTCAAAATACAGTTCAGCTTTTCAGAGATCTAATCCCCATCCTTAGGTTTTGATCCTTTTCCCTTTGCCCAATCACTTATCACAGGAAGGAAGATTATTTCATTGTATTCCTTGCCTCATCCCCCATGAACTTTGTCTTTTCTGTGTATATATTACATTCGATTTTTGCCTTCCTCTCTCAGCATCTGAATTTATACAATGTAGGGCTTGTAATGGTTTCAGACAGATAAAATATGTCATTCATGAATGGCTTGCACTGTGCTTGATGTGTTTCCTTTCCTCACTCAGAAGGTGAAGAGTTTCAATAAAATGATATCCTTTTTGTCTAATTTCCTGCTTTGACGTGGTCTTTTCACTCTCCTTGAAAGCAGAGTGAGTAAGTACTTGGGGACTATGTAATTCACTTATAATTGAAACAATAGACCATAAAGGCTCCTTGAGAGCTATTACATCTATCGAGCGAACGAGTCAGTTGTGCATTTGCACTAAGTCCACGTAGTAAAATATATTTATGATTTTTTTTTTTTTTAATGAAAGTTACTGCTCACTTAGTCTTTAGAGGCAGCGCAATGCATCTTGAGATGGCGAGGCTTAAATGTGAATCTACATGAGCAGCGTGCATGACTTGTCATGAAAAAATAGCCCAATATGCTTTGTCTGAGCATGCTGCATCCAACCAAAGAATTAGTACGTGTGTGATTAGAACCAGTCTGAGACATAATGGTTAATCTATAAAAACTAAAGTAAAAATTAAATTTGAGAGTGTGGTGCTCAAGACGAGATAGTGAGAAGGGGATAAACTACGTATTACTAAAATTAGAAGTGCCTCAATTCCTTTGTTTTCTTTTATCCTCAACTACATCATAGGCTGACACTGCTGACAAGCTTAGTTCTGTGCAGAAAAAAGCAATTAGACTGTATTAAGCCGTCCATCCAAGAGGGATTCTGGACAAATCAAATCCTGCGCAAGGCACTGGACTACAAATGAAGGAGCCTGGGATCAGCTACTAACTGTGTCAGAAACACGGTTGTGCCTATGATCCAGCTGTGTCTGTGCCCTGTAACCCTCTGTGATCCTGGGCAAGCCACTTAGCAGGTACCAATACCCAAATGACCGTCTCCATAAAATGGAGAGCAAAGCGCTCCTTTTTTTCCCCTCTTGGAGTCATTAATAGTACACCTGCTCCTTCATTAGGCAGTACAGAGGCTGTAAACTCCATGGGGCCTTTGCACAGGTGTAGGAGCCCAACCCAACCACAATGGGTAGGAATTTAGCCTTAGGCTGAAGGAGCACATCCCCCCTGGTGCAAGACAGAGCCAAGGAAAAACCATTCAGGGCCTCACTGAGTTGGGGCCTAGCAGGGTATGGTCTCAGCATCTGGGAGGTCCACCCAAGGTAGGTAGCTCCATGGAGTACCCGCAGATTAGTGCAGTGAGAGTTTTGCACTGAGGGCAGCGCTGCTTCCAGCACCTGAGCCAATGGCCCATGTCTTCAGCCCCGTGTAAACACGACAGCACATTTGGAGGCTGCTCAGATGTTTCTGCTGCACCTCTACAGTATGGCTTTGCAAGAAATATGCGCTTTATGTGATGAGGCTTGTTCTCTGCTCTGCAAATATGCTCTTTTCCACAGCAAGTGTTTCGGCTCCCTTTTAGAAGTAAGGATGCGTTAAAGTGCTTTTCACAATGGAGATAATTGAGTACATGTACAGCATCTATCACAATAAAAGCCGAATCTCAGACAGATAGTAGGGCACTATCAAAGACAAAAAAATAATAAATAAGAATTCATAAGGCTTTCAGTCCAACACTTTCTGCCAGCACTAAATCCATTAAAAAAAATCAAGTACAGCACTTAATTCTACAGAGTATATGGGCACTACTGCAATACAAATAAAACTTACAGCTATTACTACTAAAAATAATTAACAATGTTGTCATTTGTAGATTCTTGTCTTTTTCAAAACTGCCCTTCTTTTTTGCTTTCTGAAACCTTTTATATTTTTCTACTTTAATAATTGTCAAGTCATTAAAAAGAAAATTGAATGTTATTATAACAAATACCAAGTAACAGCAAATGTGCACTTCCAGGTTATAAAGAGGAGGTTTATAATGGCAATGCTGATATAGATCGTTCCTGTTGCCACATCAGCAGGGCATCACAAGAACATAGTGCTCCACAAAAATGACATACCGAGCAGTACTGAAAATAACAAGAAATTTTTTGGTTGGTCTGATTTTTTTTTTATTGTTACATCAATGAGCCAGCAACCCTGATTTTCTTAGTTTGCTTTTTTTGTTTTGGTTGGGTTGCTTGGGGATTTTTCAGAGATGGGGAGGCAGTTACTAGAAAATGCAGGGGCTTTTATCTGTACCATTTTAATTTTTATATTTCCCTGGAATTGTCAGGGAAACCAGTTTTACAACACCAGTAACAAAGAGGAGAAAGACTATAACTTTGCTTTCATGAGGTCAGATATTCCTTAGAAAAAACATAGGCTTTTTACAGCCTTTTACAGTTTCTTTCTGCTTTTTCACAGAATAACAGCGAATTCTTGAAAGAACAGACCACCTGCAACTCCAGCTTCATTGAAAAAGGGTAGTTAGTACTTTGCCAGATTCAGGCCAGATTCTGTATTTACAGTGACATTTATTTAAAACTGATTAATGGGTTTGTGCTGACAGAGCTAATGCTCAGGAAGAAAACCACCTGTCACCAAGCTGGGCACCTCATCCAAGCTCGTGTGCCAGGTGGTCAACCTCATTGACCATCAGCTTCAGAATTCTCCAAGCCATTACTTCTATGAGCATCCCTGGCATGAGCATCCCTGCATCCTCCAAGCTTCAGTACCCCTTCCTGGACCGGCGGCTCCTTTGCAGGCAATCCCAGAAAGTTTATGAACTTTTTGCTAAGACATAGATCTGCTGAATTTTAAAAATAATAATAAAACCCCTTAGAACTCAAAGTTTCCTAATTTGGAGTATGCATAAGGGCTCCCTCATAGCTTCAGAATTTCACAAAGCTTAAGATATCTCATACAGTTTTTGGATAATTGTCTCAAAGACATGCAAATGCCTCCCCCTTTGCTTCTGAAGAGCTCCATTCATTAATGAGCTAAAGTGTACGAAGCAACTTGGCTTCAAAAAAGAGCACAGTGAAATACAATACAACTATTCCGCATCCAGTGTAGGAAGGAAAACACAGGTAAAATAATCTTCATAAGCTTTTTAAATGACACAAATCTGGGCTGCGTTGCAATGAGCAAGAGTTTTGTACAGGTTGAGCTCACATCGACTGGCTTTTCAACCTGTGGCATAATGAAAATGTCTCTGCGAAATCTGCCAGTGTGTTGCATCTGTGTCTGCTTGTATCTGTCTTGAGCACTCGTGCAGCAGTACTAGTACGCACACCACTTACACGCACGCACTGAGTGCATGACGCGCTATGACTGAACAACAAGTTGGGATTGATGCAAAGCTTAAAGCCAGCTGCAAGATGCCACAAATGACTTGCAAAGGTCACATTCCCTTTTCTTCAGGCTTCAACAAAGCTCATGTTGGGAAGGTCATGTGCCTGCTGACCACAGCCCCACTTCTACTCTCCTGCAGGGCACAGAGGAAACAAGCACGAGAAGGTGCAGATTGAGGCAGTTTAGAAAATGGTAATGTTTGTTTTGACAACTCCTGACTCCTTGGGTATTAGTTGGTAGGATTTTCCTTGGCTTTAAAACCGCAGTTTCAAAAGTCATCATGCCCGAAATGACTGTGCCAACTAATTAACGTAATTTCAGACATGGGGGAGAACAGCTGATCAAAGTAGGAGGGTGGAGGAGCTGAGGGATCTTAAAGAAGAATATTCCAAAGGAAGAAATTGCTGCCCTTTCCTATAGATATTATTGTTGTTGCTTTCTTGTTGCGTTTGTATGTTCTTCACACTCATTTGATGAAAGATGTTAAAAAATATAACACAAAAATAGTCAAACCCTGAAAATATGATGTAACTGCCAGAAGAAGTCTAGAATTAACGAGAGAGAGGCTGTGCATTCACTTCATAGTGCCTTTTCTTTAGGCTGGGGAAATGGTGTGAGCTGCATCTGTCCTTCAGGCCTCCTCCTGCTTCTCCAGCCACCCATCTCTGCCTCACCAAGCTGCTTGGTGTTTTTGAGCCCTCCTCAGAGAAACTGTTGCTGACCTGGCAGCTCCTACCTGGAAGTGAAGGACTGCAGAGAAAACACCATTTTTCTGTTCCCTCATCCTGTCTGATGCCCTTGGCCTGCGGACATGGATCTGGCCACCTTCCAGAGAGTGAATGTGGTGATAAGGGAAGGCAGAAAGGTTTTGGAAGGCAAAGATATAGTATTACACTGGGCACCAGCAAGGAAGATAATGTTATTACCATGATGCTGGCATGTGATACTAAAGGGTAACAGGGGTTTCAAAGGTGAAACAGGGTAACTCAACCATACAGTCACAATTTATCCCAACTCCTGGAAATGACTGAACTAAATATTCAGTGAAAAAAAATTTTTTTTTTCATTTGTAATAGTACCAAGTGAAAAAAGTAGTGATTCTTGCTTTAAAAACATTATCAATGCGAATTCAATGGAAAGTTTAAGAGTATCCTCAGGGATAGGAACAGAGAATAGACATAAAAAAAAAAATAAAACCTCCTCCTGTTTGTTGCTGCTGGACATGTCTCCAGTTAGGGAGGCTGAGAGAAAGCAGGGAAACAGGCAGGGTCCTTTCTCGGAACGACAGTGCAAGAGGGGAACTCAAACCACACCACTTCCCTGCTGCAAGGTGTGATGAAAGGTACCTACACCCTCCAAAGATCCTTGCCACTCCCATCCTGGGCTTTCACAGCCTTCCCAGTAACATGTCCCAGTAAGTAATTATCCTCCTAATCGCTAAGTGTTTCCTGATGTCTAAGCAAGGTTGCTCTTTGTATGTAACAAATACCTCTTTAGTCCTGTCCTCAGCCTGGGGAACAAATGGTGAGTATGCCCTTTGTAGCACTGTCCTCTGTTTGAAGTCTGTTTCCACATCCGCATTTGATGTTCTTTTTATTAAACTGAACAACCCATTTTGGTCACACTTTCTTGATAGGTCACGCTGGCAAAATCTCTTAGCACTCCTGTTGCTCTCACTGAGGTCTCCCCTATATACCCAGATATATGCATACACATACACACCCCCTACTTCTTAAATTATGTGTGCCCAAAATGGGACACACACCCCAGGAAAGGTCTTGCCCCTGCTGAATAGAGTGGAATAATAGCCTTTCATCTCTTACATGTGACACACACAAGAATGGCTCAACAGCATCTTATCTGCTGGGTTATATTCAGCCTCTGGTCTAATAAAACCCTGTAGTCTTTTTTTGTTACACTGGGGCACAGACCAATAGTCATCATTTTGGGGGGGGGGGGTTGCATTTCATTTTTCGTTCAAAGGTGAAACACCTTGCACTCACTGTTACTGAATTTTACTTTATCAATTATAGGCTATTTCTCAAAGTTATCACGATTACTTGAATTCTAACACTGTTTTCCAAAACACTTGTATCTCTTCGCAGAATGTTATCTTCTGTGAATTGTATAAGAGTATGCTCTATATCACCAGGAAACATGACAGGAACATCCAACCATTCTGGAACTAGGGGAGACCTGTCAGCCCCAAATGACCTTGACTGTATAAAGTGAATAATTTATAAGTTCTCTTTGAACATTACTTTTTCAGACAGTTGTGCTCTCCTCCTTGTAGCAATTTCCTCTGAATGAGGATGTTATTCCTCCTCAGACATTTTAGCTCATGCCTTCCTCCAGCCGGCAAAGGCTTCCTCATACCTCATCATAGAAAGTGGCCTCAGGGACTTGATGTGCTGGACTTTGTCTACTGATGGTGAGGTCCCACCTTGAATATCATGTTCAGTTTTTGGGCCCTCACTGCAAGACAATGAGGTGCTGGAGCATGTCCAGAGAAGGGCAATGAAGCTGGTGAGGGGTCTGGAGAACAAGTCTTATGAGGAGCGGCTGAGGGGACTGGGGTTGTTAAGCTTGGAGAAACAGAAGCTGAGGGGAGGCCTTATCGCTCTCTACAACTACCTGAAAAGAGGTTGTAACAAGGTGGGGGTCAGTCTCTTCTCCCAAGTAACTAGTGATAGGACAAGAAGAAATGGCCTCAAGTTACACCAGGGGGGGTTTAGATTGGATATTAGGAAAAATTTCTTCACAGAAAGTGTTATCAAGCATTGGAACAGGCTACCCAGGGAAGTGGTTGAGTCACCATCCCTGGAGGTATTTAAAAGAAGTGTAGATGTGCTGCTGAGGGACATGGTTTAGCGGTGGTTTTGGCAGTGTTTGGTTGATAGGTGGACTTAATGATCTTAAAGGTCCCTTCCAAATTGGACAATTCTATGATTCTATATGGGGTATCATCTGGGTTAAGCAGTGCTGTTCTAGACCAGTTCTCTTCATCTGTCAGTGAGGACATTTCACAGGACTATGCCAAGAGTTTTACTACAGCCGAGATAAAATTGTTTTGCCTTTACTCACTGGGTTAAAGAACTAAACTGAATTCATGTGATATGCTTTATTCTTAACAAATTCATGTTGGCTGCTTCTCATAGGTTTATAATTCTCTAGGGATGAGCAAATAATTTGTTTCAGTATCTTTCCAAGTATCAGAGCTGCAATGTTTGATTTACAGTTGTGGGTCCTCCCTTCCCCTGTTTTTTAAAGACATAATTTACTTTAACATAAATCAGCAGAGCTGCCATGCAGGTTACACCCATACAAATGGATGGAACAATGCAGGGAGAGTTCCTGGGCACTGGGACTGAATCCTCCCTATCTTACACTGCGAGAAGAGCAATGGTTTTATCTCAGCCAGCTAGCATTTCCGCAAAAAAATCCTGCACATGATGCAAGAGCTGGTGTAGTCTGGGTGAAGCCATCCTGTTTTGGATGGTAGAGGTTTAAAAATATAGCTGTAGCCACCCATGCCAGTCTGCCCTGACCAAGATAATGGCCCCACTGTTGTTTATTTTGTAGATTTTGCCTCACTGATCACTGCAGAAAAAAACAACGGAATACTTTCAGATATCTGAAATAGTTAACCAAGTAGGTAAATGAAGGAATATGATCCACTTCCTACAAAAGAAACCGACTTTGGGGAAATGGCTGATGCCAAAAATTCTTGTATATTTGATATATCCCCATCAACAGGGGTCTGGCACAGTAAAACAGAGCGTCACACATTGTCCTTCAGGACTGCAGCTCAATTGCTGCTGTGCTCTCCATCGAGTCTGTCCTCAGCACTTGAGGTTTTTCAGAAGAAATTTTGGATGGGGTAGAGTTAGCCATAATAATTAATTCACAGTCAGTCTCTGGAGCTATATTAAGCAATATTTCCTATGATGTTTCCAATTCATTTTTAGGTAATAGTGGTGCATGGCGTTCTGCAAGGAACACTGAAGGTTGGTAGAGGTCCATTCATCAAACAATGATGGGGACCATGGCCTCCATGGTGCACGCAGATGTTGTTCTGATCTAGGGAAACATTAGAGAGAAAAGTTAACACCGCAAGACGAAAGATACATCACAGTAAAAGATTTCTAGCCTTATAATTAAAAAGAGAAGAAGGTAAAAGCATATCTATTCAGCAGAGAGAGTGAAGTAATAACTAAAGATAATCTAATTATGCTCTAAAATCAGAAAGAACACCTTTTTTTTCCAGTTTTCAGTGAGATAGATGACTGTATTGTGGAGGGGGCTCAGAAGCTATCAGAGACTACAATGATCTGCAGCAAAATCCTTGTAGCATGTGTAGCAGGAGAGCGGAGGTGTGACAAGGGCAAGATGAGATGGTAGGTTTGACGCTCTGTGATGGGACCAGAGCAGAACCGAAGCCTTAGTGCAGATCCACTTGCAAATTGTCCTCAAAATGAGCATACCAGGCCACAAAAAAAAAAAAAAAAGAGTTGACTATGAAGAGTTTGTTTTTATTAGAAGACAAATTAGAACAATCAGTTTTTAAAACAGAGAAAATTGGATGTTCTGGGTGAAAGACTTCAGCGCTACAGATTGCGTAAGTAGGTTTTCCTCCACATGCACTCCACTTGTGAAAGAGTCAATGAAAACTCCTCAAAGGCAGAACTTGCCTGAGCAGCTTGACGTGATGAGCTGCAGGACAGCTTCGCTGGGCGTTGAACTGCCCAGCGTGTTGATTTGGGCAGGGTTTGGCCACGTTCAGGCGCTGGCAGCAGTGGGGCTGTGGGGCGGCCTCTGTGGGAGGTGCCGGGGCTGCCCCGTGCCGGACACAGCCGGTGCCAGCCGGTGCCAGCCGGCTCCAACGGCCCCACCGCAGGACACAGCTGAGCCCCTCAGCCAAGCCGGGGGCGCCCCGCGGGGGGAAAAGAGGTTTGCGGCAGGGCCCAAGGCGGCCCAGGCAGAGGAGGAGGAAGCCCAGGAGGGAGCAGCAGCAGAGGGAGCCCGAGGGCGGCGGAGGAGGAGGGCAGGAGGCGCTGCAGGCCCGGAGCAGGGATCCCCTGCAGCCCTGCAGAGAGCCCGCTGGAGCAGAGGCCCAGCCTGCAGCCCGGGGAGGGCCCCAGGCCGCAGCGGGGGGATCTTTCCTGCAGGAGCTGCGGCCGTGGAGAGCCCCGTCGGGAGCAGGTTGTCCCTGAGGGACTGCAGCCCGGGGCAGGGCCCGCACTGGAGCAGGGAGAGGTGTGAGGAGGGAGGAGCGACCCAGAGGGGCTGCCATGGACTGACTTCATTGCCATTTACAACTTCCTCAAGGGGAGCACCTCTCTCTGATGACCAGCGACAGAACACGAGGGAATGGAATGAAGCTGTGTAAGGGCAAGTTCAGATGGGACATCAGGAAAAGGTTCTTCACTGGTGGTTCTTCACTGGGTGGTCAGTCCCTGGAGCAGGCTCCCCAGGGAAGTGGTCATGGCACCAAGCCTGTCAGAGTTCAAGAAGTGTCTGGACAACACTCTTAGGCGTATGGTTCAGTTTTAGGTAGTCCTGCGAGAAGCAGAGAGTTGGATGCACGGATCCTTATGGGTCCTTTCCTGCTTGAGACGTTCAATGATTCTATGACCATAACCTCCATCCCCACCCCGTGCGCTGCTTAGGGGGAGTGGGTTTAAAGGAGCAAAGCTGGGCCTGGGAAAGGTGAGGGTGGGAAAGTGTTTTGTCTTTGTTTCTCACTATCTGAATCTATTTTAATTGGCAACAAATGGAAGTAATTTTCCCCAAGTCGAGTCTGTTTTACCTGTGATAGTACTTGGTAGATGAACTCCCTGTCTTTATGTTGCACTTTTTCAGCCTCTTTTCTCCCCCTGTCCTGTTAAGGAGAGAGAGTGAGACCGCAGCTGAAGGGGTGTTGGCTGCTGGCCAAGGTTAGCACTCAGGTGAGATTGACTTTAGTACGGCTTTCGAGACAGTCTACCGCCACAGTCTCACCTGGCAGCTGAGGAAGCCCCCACTCAATGAACCAAAGGGAAGATGAGCTGGAAAACCAGCTGGGTCAATGGCTCACGCAGCTGCAACCAATGGCTAAATGTCCAGCTACAGCCTGGCAAGGGAGGACCCCAGGGACCAACACAGGGCTCCAAACACACTCATCAGCAACCAGGAACATGGCACAGACCGCACCCACAGCAAACTGGCAGGTCATAGTAAAGTGCAGGGGCACAGAGAAGAAGAGGGTGCTGACACAGTGAATGGCAGCGCTTCTAACAACAGAGACAGACCATGACAAACCTGAGGATGGGGCCAAAAGAAACCTCACTGGATTCGAGAAGGAAAAGTGCAAAGCTCTGCACCCAGGGCAGAAGAACCCCATGCGTCAGCACAGGCTGGGCAGAGCTGGCTGAGTAACAGCCCTGCTGGAAAGGGTCCCGTGCTGGGGCACAAGCCAGCTGAAACGGGAGCCAAAGTCTCACTGCAAAGAAGGCAAACCGCAGAGAGGACCACAGGGAAGGGATGTTATCCCTTCCCTGCCTGCCACTGGCAAGGCCACTCTGCAGACACCAGGTACTCAGGTGAGCACCCTCACTCACTTCAAGGAGGACGCTGAGGAACCAAGGAGGGTCCAACCCTGGGCTACCAAGGTGGTCAGGGCCTCAAGAGCATCACCCACAGGGAGACATTGAGGGAGATGGGCCTGTTTTCTCTGGCAAAGAGAAGGCCAGGGACCATCTAAGAGCTCTCTACAGCTACCAAGGTGGGAACTCAAAAGACAGTCAAGACAAACTCTGTCAGCACTAGCAGACAGTAAGAAAGAGCAATGGCCACAAAAGGCAGCATGGAAAATTCAGGTTGAACACAATGACAAGCTTTTTCATGAGGAGGGTGGCGAAGCCCAGGAACAGGCTTCCCAGGGAGGCTGTGGATTCTCTGTCTTTGGGGGCTTTCAAGGCTTAGAAGGACAAAGCCACAGCTGACCTCACCAAGTGCTAGTGAGAGCCTTGCATTGAACACATGGTTGGACCAGAGACCTCCAGAAGTCTCTTCTGACTAGGACTTCAATGATACTGTGATTATAACAGCTGTAAAACAAAAATGTGGTGGACTAGTTTTGACAAGTAAGTAAAATAATATAAATCAGGAAGAATATTTGCTGTCACTGCAAAAGAGCTCCCATGCTCAGAATAAGGTGTTTGAAGATTAAGTCCTCTTGAGGAAAAACTGCAATAAAGATAAAGCTGGTGTAAAGAAAGTTAGTGAGATCATAAAGATAGATGGCCTGGGGGATCACACCTTCTATATTTTGAATATTTATTTTGTTTTGCTCCAATTTTTAGAAAAAAAAACCCTGCTTCTGTCTTTTCAAGAGAAGCATAGCAGGGAATGCTCCTTGCAGCAAAGGTGTAGCTGAGCAACTACTGCTATGTTCCTGCAATTGCTGGAGGGCTGGTGGGCCTCACAAACTCCAACAGTGCTGCTTAGCTGTGTGGCAGCATCTCTTCCCCTTGCACTCCAAGCTTCTGAGGCTCAGACACAGGAGGTGGATTCAAAACTAAGCAGGAGCTGAGAGCTGCCATCTTAAATACAGGTATGAATCAAACTCATCTTGTGCAAGGGGTTTCCATACCTCTAGAATTGAGGAGGAATGGGAATCATGGAATCATGGAGTTTTCAGAGTTGGAAGGGACCTCTAGAGATCATTTAGTCCAACTCCCCTGCTAAAGCAGGATTGCCCAGAACACATTACTCAGGACTGCATCCAGGCGGGTCTTGAAAATCTCCAGAGAAGGGGACTCCACAACCTCCCTGGGCAGCCTGTGCCAGTGCTCTGGCACCCGAACCGTAAAGAAGTTTTTCCGTGTATTTGAATGGAACTTCCTGTGTACTAACTTGTGCCCATTACCCCTCGTCCTGTCACTTGGAACCATTGAAAAGAGCCTGGCTCCATCCTCCTTCAACCCACCCTTTAGATACTTGCACGCCGTAATAAGGTCTCCCCTCAGCCTTCTCTTCTCCAGGCTAAAGAGTCCCAGCTCTCTCAGCCTTTCCTCATAAGGGAGATGCTCCAAGCCCTTAATCATCTTAGTTGCCCTTCGCTGGACTCGCTCCAGGAGTTCCCTGTCCCTCTTGAACTGGGGAGCCCAAAACTGGACACAGTATTCCAGTTGTGGCCTCACCGGTGCAGAGTAGAGGGGGAGAATGACCTCCCTCGACCTACTGGCCACACTCTTCCCTGTGCAGCCCAGGATTCCATTGGCCTTTTTGGCGACAAGGGCACATTGCTGGCTCATGGGTAATTTACTGTCTACTAGGACCCCCAGATCCTTCTCCTCAGAACTACTTCCCAGCAGGTCCGCCCCTAACCTATACTGGTGCCTAGCATTCTTCCTCCCCAGGTGCAGGACCTTGCACTTGCTTTTGTTGAACCCCATTAGGTTCTTCTCTGCTCAGCTCTCCAGCCTGTCCAGGTCATGCTGGATGGCAGCATGGCCCTCTGGGGTGTCAGCAACCCCACGCAGAATCACTGCATCCCTGAAGGCACGTTGCCATCAGCGAGAGTACCTGCAGGGCCCTGCCTCTGTTAGGGGTAATGGCCAAGTCTGAAAACACATGTTCCTTCAAATACTCCATTGGGAAGAACAGAAATGGGATGTTGGGACCGTGACTGATAGCTGCTATGGATGCTACAAGTGCATAATGACTGGTAAGGGTGAAAGCAGGTCTTGGGGACCTGTGCTGTGTAGTTATGGTCTCAAGCAAATGCTGCCGTCCATCCCGCCTCTCTGAAAAACTGTGATCACATCTGATTGGCCAAGTTCAGAAAAGACAAATTCAGTGTGGACTAGGTGAAAGGAAGGGCTTTTTGAAGGACCTCTATTTTATAATGTCTTGTTTCATAAGGAGTCTTGTTTAGTCTGGCAGAAGAGTGGCTGCAAGGGAACATGACTGCTTTCTATAAATATAGCAGGGAGGGAAACACTGGGAAGAACTATTTAAGTGAAAAGCCAATTCTGGTGCAAAACCAAGTGGTATAAATTGGCTCAGAAGAAAGTTAGTTCAGAAGATTTTTCACCAGCTGAACAGGGATGTCCTAAAGCTGCCTAATAGCTGCAGTTTGTTGAGGAGGGGCATCCAAACTATTTTTCTGACAGAATTTGACAGGTTTTGAAGCAGATCATGTGGCTGTTTGTAATAGCAGACAATGGGACTCTGTCACCCAGGAGCTGCTCTGTCTCTGGCCCAGCAGGGCTGGTGTGTTGGAGGGCACAGGTACTGCATCCCCCGTGCTGTTCTGCCATCAGGGCAAAATTACACTTCTCTTTAAATTGCTTTAGTAAACATAGTCTAAATGTTTTCTTTTGCTTTCACAAATTTCTTGTTAATCTAAACACTGTTCTTCCTTCTTTGTTCCCCTGGTGTCCTGGGGAGATACTGTAGTCCAGCCAAAGGACCAGTGCCACCTTCTGTGTTTTATCCTCTATTTTTCCTCTATTTTCCTGACACTGCCTCTCAAGCAACATACCTGTTATTCTTTCTTCTCCTTTATCTCCTTTATCTCCACGCTCTCCGTCCATCTCCTTCTTCCTCCTTATTTCTTTTCTTCTGCCCTGTGCTATACCAGCTGGATCTTCCCTATCATCCTGGATCTCTGACTTCAACTCCCAGCTCTTCTTCCACCACCATTCACCACTTGCCTCCCATTTCTTCCTGAAGAGGGTTTGATATTACCTACCTGCAAATTGATACTACATAGGAATCTATACCTACCAGATTCTGTGTGGAGTGTCTGCCTAACAAGAGTATCGTGTGATGGAGAACATAAATTAAACAAAAGGCGATGTACATTGATATAAAGTGTGGCTTGAGGGACTACAACTGCTCATTTCTATGAATCAAAGACTCCAGGAGATTGCAAAGCATGTGTTGGGGGACAGAGAAGCAGCACAGCTGGGTTAAGGAGGATTTTTTTGCCTTCCTTTTTGAGGTGTTTGCCTTCTAGCTGGAAAGAAAGTCCCAGATCCCCAGTCCCTTGCTCTATGGCTCCTTCTACCTGTGACTGCTGTCTAGTGTGCAGTCAGTGTTTAAATCTGTTGCCAGAGTGCTCACTAAAAGCAAAACACTTCCTGCTCTGAAAAATGTGTTATCCGAAAGTCAAGCAGAAAAGCATGATGATTATATACCCTACTCATGGTCTGGTCAACTGGGCGCTCTCGAGGCTCTGCTGACTGGCTCTCTGTTGGCTCTAATGGGAATTTAGACACCCAGCTCAGAGGTAGATGCCCCCACACAGACACTTACATCTAACCAATTGATATGCATGTATCAAGTGTCATTGGAGATGCCGCAGGGTACCTCTGATGTATTTACGGGACTGGCAGAAATTACACAGGATCTACGGTAGCCTTGTGACCTTCTGAAGCAGGAGCTGGAAGTTAGGCAGAGTCCTCTAGGACATTTTAAATGCCACTGAAGTTCTATGTGCAAGCAACCGAATCAAGCTTTGTGTGTCTTAATCTGGAGCTGAACTGCCTCTGAGAAGGCTTACAGCTAAAATAAAAATTTCCATGTGTGGCTGAAGAAACCAAATAAGCTGGTTTTGCAAGCTCCGGAGTTTCAGTGCAACACTTGCAACTCGATATTGCTTATCCCCTAAGAAGAACACAGACCTAGAAATAAAGAAAACATTCACATCCCCAAAGAGGAGCAAAAGCAAAATCTGAGTGAAAAATGATAAAGGCAGGTGACTGTTAATTGATTTATATCACAGGGTACAGTGGCTGAAGACTTTGATACTGTAAATAAGAAAACAGTGTTAGAAATGGCCTAAACTGAAATAAGACCAACTTTGAATGAAAACAAAGTGTTCACTAGCTCAGAGATGTAAGATTAACTTGGCTGCTGAGTCAATGTATCAAAAATTGCATTGATCTAATGCCTCTGACTTTCCACATTATGTCCAGAAAGTGTAACCTAAGTACAGCTAGACTGGAAGATTGCTGCCTGACAAATGCTTTTTTTTTCTCTTAACGGAAATTTTCAGCTCCATTTTTCCAGCGGTCCAAAACATCCTCTGCTTCCCACATTGTGAGAGGACAATAATGCTCAGCTGTCTTTGGCCTGAGTTATGGCGCCGTGCCAGAAAGTATCTCAAGTTGTGAAAAGTCTTAAATCGACACATTTTACCACTGAAGAGTGAGGAAAAACAGTTTCTAAACCGTATGAAATATTCATGTCTAGCATCTTGTGAGATACCATCTGGTTAGATCAAACCAAAGCAGAGCTGATAGTGACATAGAAACACACTGGATAGAAAGTAGGATGATGTGACTTGAAGATTCATTGTTTCGTGACCTACAAAAGACCACTGCAAAACCAGCAAGCATTACCTCAGGAACAATTAACTTTTCAAACAAAGAAAATCCGAAAGAGAAGTGTGGATCCTTTGGGTCTGCTATTAGGAAAATAATAACATACTTCAGATAAAATCATGACTTTCATGAAGGCATTGACAATTTAATTGCAATTTATTTTTTGCCTAAATATTAAAATGTCTAAAAAAACCTCCACCAAACCCCAAAACTACCAAACAAACACTTCTACACCCAGAAGAATAAACAAAGGGCAAATCCTGCTGCAGACATTGTGATCTCCCAGCATTTTATATTTATATTCCTAGAAGTAATTATGTCCTTTTTTTTTTCCCTAAAAGCCATTGTTCACAGGGCATAGTACTTGGGAGACCTGAGTTTTTCTCCTGCCAGAGCTACTTTTCTGATATATGACCTTGAGACAAACATTTTGCTTCTGTTATTGAGTCCCCTCCCACTTCCAGTCTCTTCCAGACAGAGACAGTTTTACTGTGCCTTGTAGGATGGGGCCTCTCGGTGCTATTGCGATGTAAATAGTGGCATCACAGGTGCAATTGCGAGTGGAATATGGCTTTTATTATCCAGTTACAAGGTCACCATTGGGTGAAAGGATTGCTGCATAAAACATTACTGAGCCATCAGCCTGTGGCTGCCTCCCAGTTAAATAATAATGATATTTCGAACACAGGGAAAGTATTTGAGGCTCTCCCAACCTCACCAAATCTGCGTCACTGTGGAACATCAGTGGTAAAATGGCCCCACGCAGGTGAGTATGTACATGGATATGCTTAAACTGCTGGGGCCTTCCCCACGCCATCTCTATTGTTCGCAATTTACCTATTCCTTTTCTCAAGGTCAGTTAAGCTTTGTGACACCTTGGAGGATAAGCAAATACTGTATCCAGCTCCGCAGAGGGGAAAGATGAAGGAGGCAGAAATGAAATGGCTGCCTTGGAGTGGCAGAGCCGGAATCAGGAGCAGGGTAATCTCCATTCCATCACCGCGCTGCGTACCTTATGATAAAACTAAAATGCTACTGCTTTAACGGCAGTGTCAATCACACAGTATGGGCTCTGCGCAGGCTTTGAAAACCAGGGAAGAGAGCATCAAATGTTCCAGCCCACTTAATTTGAAAGCTGCCTATAATAAACCCTTGGGAACATGTAAAACAGACAGGTCAAATTACATAGTTACACAAATCTCACTGGATTTCTGGCATTTAGGAATAAAAGGCTTTGATCTGTTCAATTTAAAAGTACCTAAAACATGCATACACTATGTTAAAATCTAACATTAAATGCTTTTCTTTTTGTATTTTCCAAAAGCTTAGCTAGAGACAATTTGTACACAGCATGACAAAACTTTGCCTTAATAGCGTAAATATCGATGCACAAGTAATTTGGCACAGCGTGCCATTGCAAAATATTTTATATTCAGTAAAATGACAGTTCTTATCTAGTTCTTATACACAGAAACCCTTAAAGAAACAATCTATCGGCCTTTAAAAGCCTCTCTCTATTCCTCACTTTCCCATCTATCTTATTTATAGCTCTCTCCTTTGTAAAGCCCTCCAAGATCTAAGAATGAGAAGTACTCATAAAAACTCTGTGTGAGTCGGGATTTGAAATCAGCAGCACTTATGGACGTTATGCATATGAAGGAAAGACTTCAGTGCAACGCTCCAGTATTCAAAATCAACCCCATATCGCAGCGTCATTGTCAACAATTTTGTTTTAAACGGGCACTCACTCAAAGTCTGCATAAATGCATCAAAACACCTCTTAACCCTCCCCCCACTTATTTTCGGCAGGCGTTTCACTGTGTCCATGAGCAGGGATCCTCTCTCCCTGTTTTCCCTCATTGCACAATTGGCTTTCCATGGGCCTCTTTGGCAGCTCCAGCCCTTTGGGAAAGTGGAGTTTATTCCTCCCCTCCTCTTTCAGCCTCGCATTGAGGAGGAGGTTTGCGGCAGGGACACGATGCTGCAGAATGTCAATGCCAGAAGTGGCTTTTCTCATGGAAATCAGGCGCGGGAGTCCGGCATTGTCCGTGCAAGAAGGACAGACACCGCTTTTCTTTTTTTTCCTCTTCCTTTCTGGGAGATTATATTTGAACTGATGAGCTCTGGCTCCCTCATGCCTGGTGACCGCCAGATCCTTCCTCAGGACTGATTTCTCCATCTCCTCCCTCACCTACATTGTTGCGCCATCTCCTCTTTGTCGTGTCCAATTAGTCATCACAGGCTTGTTTTGCCATTTTCAAGATTTTATGGATAAAAATGCCAAATAAGTCGATTTGAAATGAACTTACTGAAGCCAAGGACTGTATTTATCTGCCCCAGTATATGGTACACAAGTACTGATTACACCATCTCACCACCTGGGAGAAAAGGAAGTATCGTCCCTACCAAAATAGAGGGCAACAGGAGATGTGTAGGAAGGAAACCTCTCCCCTGAGGACACACCAGTGTCATAGCAACGCATCCCTGGTGGCATATTTATTTTATGCCCTTCCCAAGAGTTTGCTGTTCAAAGTCTTCCTCCTGATTTGACTCAACAGGGATTTTGCAGGGGGGGACCAGTAACATGGACACTGCAATTTTCCAGCTCTACAAATATGAAGGCCCAAGTCCTGGTGTCTTAATGTGCAGCTCATGGTGGTTGACAGTCACATGGGCCCCAGATGTTTGTCTGGTACGTTAAAATAAGGTCACTCCTGGTTGTTGCTGACTGGCCAAACTCATCCCCTTTGCAGCCCTACAAGCCGGCCACCATCAGGCTCATGGTTTGGAGACTGGAAGAAAAAAGAGACCCATCAAAAAGCAACCTCCAGCAGAGCTGGGACTGACCAGAACCACTGTACAAAGGCAGCAGATCCACGCAGGGGATCCCCAGGACGGGCTGGCATTGCCCTCACCGGGCAGGTCATCACCGAACCCTGTGCACACCACGCTGCACTGGTGCGAGGGCCGCCTTCCACCTGAGCACTCCTGCTCTGGTTATCACCAAAATTTGAGTGTTTTGCTGGCAGTCAGTAACACAACGCTCAGTCCAGTTGGGCTGATAAGAAATAAGCCATGTCACAAATTCAGTGATAGTTAAAAAGCTCTCTTTAAAATAATTTCCTTATTAGATGTCTGCCTTCAAATGGGTGAGACCCAGTCCATGTACGAATTCACACTGCAGACCCCGGTCTTGCCATGATAGGATTTAAAACGGTTTGTTAGTACTCCGGGAGAATGGCATTGTGCATTTCTAAGGTGGGGATACTGTGTCTGTGCCCTTTTACCCACCCTCAGGGAAGGTTCGTGGAATACATCTCAGTGTGCGTTCCTAAGAAATATTGGATTGTATTTCTGAGTGAACATTTTTGACCATAAATCATTTGAAACTGTCACTTTGGAGCTACGACAGATACATAGCACACTCAAAGTACGCAGTGTGTTCTGCGTGTAGGGGAGATGAAAGATGCAGTGTAATTGCTAATTGATAGTGTATTTAAATATCATACTTAGTGTACTTATCTCAGCTTAGAACCCGCAATACATAACGTGCAGTTAATGCACGTACCTTTCACGAAACAAGGTACAAACCCCAAAACCAAGCCCGGCACAGAAGGCTGTGTGCCGCGGGTGCACAACCTTTTCACGGCTGACAGCGTTTGAAGCAAAGGATTTACACATAAAAAATTTATGCACGCATTGTGTAGCGAGGCACTGAGATGTGCACCTTACCATATGCTGTACATATGACGTACATAAGATCTACGCCAAATGTTTTGGGGAAAGTAAACGCAATTGCCCACATGCTCCCCAAACAATAGGAACGTGCTGCAAGTTGTGGGACTGGGGAAGCAGCTCGATCCTCAGGGAATACTGAAGCACCGTGGGATAAGGAAGAACACCAGAGATGGAAAGGAACAGGCAAACTATGACAACACTAGCGTGGCTTGTGTGTGTGTGTGCAGAGAAAAGGCAGCGTTTAAATTCATGTGTTAAGATTTAGGAAGGATTCACTCCACCGAGGAGTGTCAAAGAGCACGTCCTCCCTCTTTCACTCCTATCTTTCCACTGCCCTGTAGTTTAACACACGGATCTGCCCCAGGCTCCACCGCAGCCGTGTGCAGCATTCACAGCATCATAGAATCATCTAGGTTGGAAGGGACCTTTAAGATCATCAACTCCAACCATTAACCCAGCACGGCAAGTCCACCGCTAAACCATGTCCCTCAGCACCACGTCTGCCTGTCTTTTAAATACCTCCAGGGATGGCGACTCCACCACTTCCCTGGGCAGCCTGTTCCAATGCTTGATAACCCTTTCTGTGAAGAAATTTTTCCTAATATCCAATCTAAACCTCCCCTGGTGCAACTTGAGGCCTTTTCCTTTTGTCCTATCGCTTTTCACTTGGGAAAAGTGACTGACCTCCACTTTGCTACAACCTCCTTTCAGGTAGTTGTAGAGAGCGATAAGGTCTCCCCTCAGCCTCCTTTTCTCCAGGCTAAACAATCCCAGTTCCCTCAGCCGCTCCCCATAAGACTTGTTCTCCAGACCCCTCACCAGCTTCGTTGCCCTTCTCTGGACACGCTCCAACACCTCCATGTCTTTCTTGTAGTGAGGGCCCCAAAACTGAACACAGTATTTGAGGTGAGGCCTCACCAGTGCCAAGTATTCCTCCCGCTCCTGCTCCACACCCCTCTACTTCTGCTCCCGCTGCAACATCTCCCTCGCAAGAACGTGGTTTTCCCTCTGAAGCGCTCTCCTGTGTGCTCCACCCCCACCCCTCCCTCCTGCATCACTGACAAACATTGCTGGGCTTGTGGGGCGACAGCGCTGAACCGCACGCTGGCGGTGGCCACAACACAGCACATGGTACAACGTGAACTATACGGACAGTTCACTGTGCATATGTACATTGCACAATGTTGTCCATAAAGACCATGTGCTCCGTGCATCATGCACCATATACACCACATGCACCATGCACTATATACACTATGCGCCCCCTGTACCCATGCGCCCTGCACACCATATACACCATGCACACCATGTACCCATGCATACCTCACACACCATATACACCATGCATACCATGTACCCATGCACACCTCACACACCATATACACCATGCACACCATGTACCCATGCACACCTCACACACCATATACACCATGCATACCATGTACCCATGCACACCACACACACCATGCGCCCCGTGCACCGCACACACCATATATGCCAAGCACACCACGTACTCATGCACCCTGTGCACCATATAGACCATGCACACCATGTACCTATGCATTCCGTGCACTATATGTACCCATGCACCCTATGCACTATATACACCATGCACACCACATACCCTGCATACCATATAGACCATGCACACCATGGACCCATGCACCCTGTGCACCATGTACACCATGCACCACACACCCTATGCACCATATAGACCATGCTAAACATGCACCCCGTGCACCACATACACCACACACACCATAAACCCCACATTCCCACGCACCCTGTGCACTCCATGCACCATATAGACCACGCGCACCATGTACCCACGCACCACACATACCCCTCACCCCATGTACTCGTGCCCCCACCGCCCCCACGCCCCCAGCACGCTCAGGCGCGTGCCTCCGGGGAGGGCGGGGCCGATGCTCCCCGGCGCGCGCTCATTGGCCGCGAGGGAGGCGGCCCCGCCTCTCCCGGCGGCGCGTGCGCACAGGCTTGACTGACGTGCGTGCGTGCGTGCGGGCGTCCGGGGAGAAGGCCGGGGGGGGGCAGAGCCGGGGGCGGGCAGCGCGCGCGCGAGGTGGAAGGGGGCGGGGATTGGTTGCCATGGGAGTGACGTCAAAGTGTGTCGGGGACAGGGAGCGGAGACACGGAAAAGGTCAAACTAAAGGCGAGGAGGAGACGCGGCTGTCGCCGGGCCGGGGCCCGGGGCCCGGGACCAGCCGAGCCCCAGCCGGGCCGGGCGTCTCCGCGGGACCCGCCGGCACAGTGAGGGCGGCGGCCGGCAGCGGGGAGCCGCGGCCGGGCCGGGCCGGGCCGGGCGAGGCGGCCCCGGCGAGGCGGCCTCTCCGGTCCCCGCGGCGGAGCCGGCCGCTCCCCCCCCACTCCCCCGCCTCCCCTCACAGGTAGGGGGGAGGGAGCGGCGGGGCCGCCCCGCTGTGGTGGCGGGCTGGGGCGGGGGGCAGGCCGCGGCCTGGGGCGGCGAGCGGGGCCCTGGGGCGGTGGGACGGGGGAGCGCCCTTCTTCCTCAGCCGAGGGGCGGGGGGTGCCCCTGGCGTGGGTGTGGGGGACATTTGCCGCCCACCATCCCCCGGCGGTGGGGGTGAGGCTGGGGAGGGGGCTCCACACCCTGTTGCCCTTCGCGGGGCTCTTGCGGGGGGGAGGGAGGGAGGGGAGCCCCGCACCCTTCACCGTGTCCCCTCCCCTCCTTCCGTGCCGGGGGTCCCTTTCCCACCGCAGAGCCTTTGGGAGCTGTGTTCCCCTCCCCTCCCGCCCCCAACCGCGCTTTGACCCCGTTGACCTGAGAACAGAAGTTTGGCGCGGTTTTTTTTGGCTTTTTTTTTTTTTTTTTCCCTCCCTGGTGGTTGTAGGGACTTCTGCCCCCCGCCCCGGCCCCCAGCTTTGCATAACTTGTCTCCCAAGTTGACTGTCCGTTCCTCCCTGCACTTTGCCCTTGCCCGGTGGTCTGTAGCATGAGGGAGTAAAACTATGAAAGGACTGGCTTTTTTTTTTTTCTCTAGTGAGAGATCACAAACAAGGCAGACTACCTAATAATGTATATATATATGCATCCCTTCCCCCCCCCAGCAGCCCCGTGCTGAAGCAGGATTCTGTGATAGCATAGAACAAGGCCCTTGGGTGTGATTTTTTTTTTTTTTTTTTTTTTTTTTTTTTAAAAACCCTGGAGTGAAGCTGCTATTAGCGTGTACAGTTTGAATGCCACAGGCAGTCTGTTGTCTCTTCATGTTCAAAGAATAATTTAGAGGAGCAGCAGTGACTCACTAATAGAAAGTATTAGTTGCATGAAGGCAAAAGCAGGTGAAGTTTCTTACTTTACCACAGACTTCCTCTGTGACCTTGGATCAGTCTTTCTGCAGCAGTCTTCTGTTTGCTTATGAATCAGGAATAGTGGTGCTTTCCAAAAACGTACCATGAATAACTCTGCTAATGACTGTGCAGTGCTTATCTGCTATAGTAATAAGAGGTAGATAGTGATGTTATTTCTACTATAGAAGCATAGAAGCTCTAGCCAGGATGTGAACGCTTTGCTTGTGGAATTTTCCTGTAGTAGCTACACTGATGGAAATAGGCGCTTGCTTAAAAAGACATTTAATAACCTTTGATATTGCATGATCTTCACTGTGTGATCATCTTACACTTCATATTTTTATGAAGAGTGTGCTCTAATATACCTTTAAAGGGCTGCCATTCCACAGTGCAAATAGTTTGTGTGTGTTTTTTCCCTCCTCTTTGCCTAGAACAAAGCTGGTGTCCTCTTCCACTGTTAAGGAAACCTTGCGAATTTCTAATGTGGCTGATTATCTCTGATAGTTGGCATCTCTGAGCTACATGGTGTTAGATTTGGTGTTTTGGTAGGGAACTGGAAGGGAGGTATTCTGATATACTTGGTATGATGAAGAAATTACTTCTGGCATTGTTTTGTAACTTACTGGGATACTACTCAGTTGTACTTGCAAGGGCTGGGTAGTTGCATTAACTCGATGACATCTCAGGGTGCTTCTGTATTTGCAAGAAAATACTAAAGGCAGTGACAATAAGTTCCTTACGTGTGTAGTGAATGATAAACTGAGCAGTGTTAGGAGCGGTATTTTCCTTCTCACCTTATATGATGCTCTCTGTAGGAAATCAGATGCTTTAAGTATGCCATAGGCAGAAACTTCAATACAAGAGTCCTTGAACTGTGAAGGAGTTACCTGTCCTGGTTCATGCGCTGCTCTGAAGTGGTGTGGAGCCACTGCAATAACAGGTGAAAGCAGCCAAGCACAAGAGCTGGGAGTTGCTGCTGTGAACACTGACCTGGGTGAGCTAAGTTTTCCCTCTTTATAGTTTTGCTTTATATTAACTTGTGCAGCTAGGTTGCTTTTATCTTTTTTTTTTTTTCTTTTAATCTATTGTAGAAAGATACAGCAGGAAGAAGCACTATTTGGCTGATATCTTAGGGTTTTTTTGAAAGTAATTTCATCTGTAGTTTCTCTCTTGTCTACTCAAGTCAATATGAAACTCCCATAATCAGTTTTAACATTAAATATGAAAGCTTTTATGTGTTCAGGAGGAGGTAAGCACAACACAGTTGGGGTTGTTTGGTGTGTTGTTTGTTTTTTTTTTTCTTAACAAAACTGAAAGCAGCCCTGGTAAAGTGGCAGTTCATTGTTAATTCATAATATGTAGGTGCCCTGGAAAAATCAAATACCTGGTTTCATAGCTACCCTTAGGCATCTTTAATTTATGCAAGCAGGGCTCACTGTGTAACTACTCAGTCTCATTGACCTTAGTAGGTTGGCAGAGGTCATATTTTAACACAGATAAGTTGTGCTTGAACTATTTTTTCAGTAAGTATTAGGAGCAAGTATTTGTGTACATAATTACATGCTTTTTCCAGTTCTCCATTACATTTTCTGGTTTTCTTTTAGATTCTTGCTTGTAAGTGCTACAGTAAACCTAGAGTCTTTTTGAATTTTATTTTTTATCTCTCATCTTAATATTACGATGTTATTACAGGTTTTTGGGAACAAGTTCTTTTCCAGACTTTGGTAAAACAGAGCAAACTGAGGTTTTAAAAACAGCTAGGAAGGTCAGTTTTAGGATCAGAGAAACTTGGCATGCGGAAAGCTGGCGCAACCCAAACGTATACGAGTGACATCAGCATTTTCCTGAGCCGTTTATGCTATTCCCTTCTGTTGGTTCCCAGCAGTGCCTTGTGTCTTATGTAAGCTTGCACTGTACATCCTGTCCTGCTGTTCTCATGCATGAAAATTCACTGGCATTATCTTACTGTAGGTTTTGAGAGCTGAATAGTTACTGGCTGCTTGTTGTCTCAAATGTCTACATGCAAATTTCTTACAAGCATGCCAAAGAGATCTGTGCCAGGAGCATAATGCTGTCCTCCTAGGAGATGTTGGAGGAGTACTTTGGAGTCAGACACCTTAAACCACGACAACAGCTCATCCCCCTGCTTCTTTTAGGAATGGGAAGTGTAACCACTGAAGTAATGTGTCTATGGGGATTGTTGTGAGAGAGAGGTTTTACTGGACAGAAGCCTTGATCTGTATCATCCATAGATGGACCACTAGTGCAGTTTTGATGGCTGGTGATAAAACAGCCATAAAAATCAAAGGACTCAAGTTTCACCAGAAGCTTCTATAATATTAAAGAGTTGAAAATAAAGGCTTTTATATACTATTACTGTGCAGTTCTTGTTACAAGGTCTTCGAGAGGATTTGTGCCTTCCAATACTGGTGCTTTAAACTTGTTCTTGTAGTTAGCATTTAGTCAGTCACAATGAAGATACTGTTACTTGATGGGTGAAATTGAAGCAAACCTTCCATTGTAAGCTTTAAAAAATAAACATTCCTTCTGTTTTTCTTGCTTGCTAAATCTAGCTTGAACTTGCTGGCATAAAATCTTGCAGTAACACAATGTTTATAGTTTAATTCTAAGTAAATTAGGCACTCTCTTTGAACAGTATCTAATGTTTCAATTAAAAAAAGTGTTTCTTAAATACGCTCTAGTCTCTTTTGTTAATGCTCTAGCAGTGTGAGGGAGCCAAATTCCTGCTTACCTGTCATGGTGAACGTGGTTGTCCTTGTCTGGCTCCATGGCTTGTTTGGAACAGCTGGAAAGTTTCCTTATGAGCACTGATATAGTGCAGTCATGTGCATGACTGTACAAGATGTATAACTCTGCAGTGGAACCATATACAGAAGGGTTGACGTGGAGGAGAAGCGCGCCTGGAGAGGGGTGCTGGTGTGGAAGGCCTGTGGAAGTAACAAAGAAATCTTTCCTGTGACTTTCCAGAAGCAATCTATTCCGTACTGCACGAAACAATTTCTCATTGTGATGGAGAAACAAGGGGAATATAAGACTTGACAAGGAGACTGGTTATCTGAAAAGGAACAGGTGCAGTGCTTTGACACTTAAAAGCTAAACAAATTCCTCTAAATGAGCTGTTCTTGCAGAGTTTAGGGAAATTTATTGGCAAAACATCTAAGAGAGACTTGAATTTTCATTTTGAGTAGGGAATTGCATTATCACTGTTGCTTTTATCACACAAATCTAGGAATGCATGGGCTTTTTCCAGTGCTTTTGTTATTTTTGGAGGATATGCAAATCTGTTTTAAAACCATATGCAGGAAAATGGACAGCAATGCAATTGCATGCATTTTAGCAGAGACTTGCAGCAGCTGTAAGAGTAAACCTTGTAGGAAAAAAAAAAAAATTCTTCAATAGCACCTGCATGTAACACATTCAAGATTCCATTACATTATATCGTTTAACAGATCTTTATGTGAATATGAAAGTCTGCATATGTGTTGCCATTATTCAGTAGCCTTTTCATTCTACGGATGTAGGCAAATAAAACGTAGTCTGGATGCTTAAATCTGCTAAAACATTTATAAGAAAGTTGGCTCTTGGAAGAAGTTTTCCACAGGATACAGTGGGTGTCAGGTCTAAAGGTCAGTGGCAGACAAAGTGAAGTAAAGGCTCTTTTGGATTTATTTTTCTACATTTTTTTTTTTTTTAAACAAATCCTCTTTATGTAAAGATGCATGGAACCTTTCTTTGTTACTTCCTGAGCTTCCAAATGCTAACAGGCATTTACAGGTTTGTTCATACTGAAGTGTTTGTTGAAAACTTTTTTTTTCCTTAGGAGAGGAGGGGAAAAGAATCAGTGCAGTTAATACATTCATGAACTCTTAGCATGGAAGTTCGTGGTGTAAATCAAAAAAGCCAGATGGAGTTTTAAGTGACTGTCATGTACAACTTAGGAAATGAACATTCCTGATACTAATAAAAGGGCCAGATTGGAACTACATAATTAATCCCAGTGTCCTTTTCAACACATGATAAGATTTGGCTATAACAGCCATAGAGTTAATGGAGACAACTGTCAAGTTCTGTGAAGCAGTGGATTGTTTGCCTAAAATAAAAATACCTGCATGCTTACTCTTGTATGTATCTACTGGTGATTGGTGCTCATGCTGCAGTTTAAATGGGAAAATAAGCATGAGTAGTGGCTGACTTGATCCTCAATCTATTTGCTGTCTTAAATATGTATGTAAATATATTTATGTACATATTTAATATGTATAATTCGTCTGCATACGTATTTATGTATCTAAATATATTTAAAGACAGAAAATAAGTATATAGGGTTTTTTAAGTGGTACATGGCAAACCCTTTGCTCTGTTGGAGTTGATTTGAAATGTAATGACTGAGGAGCCCCAGGAAACAATCTTACAATTAGGTTTATTCACTGTATTTATCAGTGACCTGGAAGAAGTGCGCAGGAAGGTGCTAAAAAAAAAAAAAAGCTTATGAGATGGCACAAAGTGTGTCAGAGACAGGAGGAGTGGGCAGATGGCAGTCAGTACAAAACAGGTGAATAATCAGATTGAGAACAAGCTGAATAGACTATGTAAGTGAGCATTCTGTTTGCATGCTGCTTGCGTTTTTGTTTTAATTAACGTGATAGTGATTTTTCATGTTTTGATCTGTGGAACAGAGAGGTAAAAAACTTGTAGCTGGAAGTATATATAATGGTGAAAACATGCCTGCCTCTGACAGAGGAAACTTCTGGGAAAGGTCAGTGCTTTCAGAACTGTCTGGACTGGAAAACCTTAAAAAAACTGTTCAGTTTTATAAACTTCACCTGCAAGTTTATTCAGATCTATCTTTGGCACATGTAACATGAAATAGTATTAAAATTATCTAAAATCTTAGTGCCTCGATAACACGGATGTGCTGCAGGATGATAGGTTGGTTTTTTTTTTTTTTTTTCTAAACTGGTCTAGAAGGTAGCAAGATATATTTGTGATAATTTGTTTACATTATTTATTTTATCTAGTTTGTTTGAAAACTTTTTGGGTAGATGTCTAGCCTAACTGTGTTCATTGCCTGGCTCAGTGATCTTTTCCAGATCGTAGCTTGGGGGCACTATTGGAGTGATGAAGGTAAAGAAGAACAAAGGGATGGTTGTACTGAAGAATGATTGATCCCGTAGCACCTAGCACAATGCTAAGGATTATACTCCCCTTCCCCCCCCCCTCCCCCCCCCCCCAAAAAAAAAATAATCCAGAAATAGAAGAACTCCTCCTGTTTCTTGCTTCGAAAAGGTTATAATATCAATTTATAATAAGGCATGCACATGGAAGAGAGTGTATTTAAATCATGTTGATCAGCCTATCGGTAACTTTGTCAATACAATAGCAATCTCAGTCTTTCCTGTTAATATTTGTTTCAAAACATTTTACCTCAAACCAGGACATTCTGCTTTTTTCTTTTTTTAGGGAGTTCCATAAGTTACAACAGCAGTGAGCTGGTCTAACTGGAGAATGCCTTACTACTCAGTAAAGTGGCATTGCTTTGTCTGAGCTGGCACTTAATGAGAAGCACAACCCACCTTGCAGTTTAAAATTTATTTAGTAGAGATAAGTTTTCTATGCCCGAAGTAATAGTAATATTGGTTTGCTCCTGGTATACTGTCTTCTTAGGATGTCTCAATCTGAACAACATCAGTGAAGAGTTTTAATAGCGCAAGAAGGTTGAGGGGAATTAGGTCTATATTTCTGCAGAAATGAAGGTTGGAAAGATAAAGGAAAAAAGATTAAAATATTCACAAGAAGTGCCCTAGATAAGATTGTTTCATGTCTGAGGGCATGTTGAATCCTGTGGGAATGAGGAAGCTAAACTACTAAAAAGCTGTTTAATTCTTATGTTTCACACTGAATCAACACGATGTTAGATACCAAAGTGGTATTAGTGGAATGTGGGCATTTTATATAAAGAATATAGAAATAAAATAGTCCAAAACAAATCTTTTGCTGAGTACGAGCTGTGTGGAGAATGAACGTTGGAGGCTTAACATGAGTATAATAAATCAAAATACCAGATGAGCCTCAGAGGACTTCCCTCATTCACTTCATTGTTTTCTCTGCAGATACAGCATGGTTCAGCCAAATGCAGGGTTGCCATTCTTCTGATGTTCAAAGTGTTTCTAAACGTGCCTGAAGACTGAGCTCTTTTCTGTGCATTATCTTAAACTGCTCAGTTCATCATTTGGAGTGTTCAGTGCACTAACTGAGCATTTTCATATGCAGAAATCACAGTGTGAGCCCACAGTTTTGGGTGAGTGGTGAGGTATGTTGTGTACTGTTGATAACCTACAGAAAAGGCTCAAATTTGTACCTTCTGGAAAGTACTATTTCCCAAAGCTGATGCTTGGCAACAGAAGCTGGATGCCCTGCTGACCCTCTGCAGCTTGGCAGAAGATGCTCTTTAGTGCGTGAGCTTCCGAAGCATATATCTCGGGGTACAAACTGCTCAGGGCAGCTGGCACAGAGTATTTTTTCTTTTTTTAACCTTCACCAAACTGTCTCCTTTCACCATATCCTGAGTACCAGGCAAACAGAGTAGTAAAACAGAGGGTGGAGTTATTTAGTAAGATAGAAATTGGAAACAAAAGGGCAAAAGTAGAACAGTTTAAGCAACTAGTGACCTGCCTAGCTGTTCAGCTGCTGTTACCTAGAATTTCTAAGGCACGTCTCAGCTATTGGACCTGGAGAGTCAGTACTTGCAGCAGTCAGTCTCTCATCAGTGTTAGCGTTGGTTAACTATTTAAAGTTAAAATTGCTTTGAGTTTTCCATCACATCTTTCTTTCTTTCTTTTGCCTCATCCTTACTAGTGCCCTGGCTGGGGGCACGAAAGCTGCGTGTTGTTAGTGGCTCTTCCTGGAGGTGGGCACCTCTCTTCATCCATAATTATTCTGCAGGCTGACTGGTCCATATTTGATATGTATCATTATTCTAACATACATTCTTACAACATACTCACATGCTTGCTGTAATGTATTTTGTTAACCTGGTGTTTTCTGAGAGTATCTTTATAGAGTCCACATGTGATAATTAGCACTGCTGAAACTTTGTAATTAAATGATCTAATTATATATGGACTGTGCTTGTAAATAAACATTCTCGTCATTGCCACTCATTCTACTTCTTTTGGAGTTTTGCTTATCTTAAATATTTGTTCAGTAAACTTAACCAGTACAACTTTAGAGTAATCAGTGTTGTCCTCACTTCTAGAAGGATAAGTAAGCACATTTTTTTCCATCAAATTAGGTTAAGACAAGAAATATTACAGCTAACTAATTTTTAATATTAGTTTGACAGGTGTATATTTATCCAAATAAGACAAAGGCAGTGTTTTCAAGGATGTTTTTCTTGATGGTGGTTCTATGAGCCTAACTCCCTGATCTTTCTGTAGGTCAAGGACATCTTCCTTTTCACATAGTCTTTTACTGTGGGATAACTAAGCTGTCTGCTGACAGGATCAGGCACTTTTGGGTCACTGGGACACTGTGAATGTTCTGGTACCAGGGAAGCTAGTTCCTCTGCAACCTGTCCCTCATCTGTTCTGAATATATCAAGGGAGTATTTCAAGGAAATACCAAGGAAAATTGAGGTGACTCCTAGAGCTTTATGAAGATTGGTATGCTGTACCTCTAGCCTTCGTAGTTGAAAAGAAAACTGTAACACTAAACAGAGCTTGCCACGTTCAAAACTTGAATCAGCTGTGATATAAGACAGATTCTTTAACAAGGAAACTTGTGATATTTTCTTTGCTTAAAATACACATCTGTCTGACTCTTCCTTCTCCTCTGTGTTTTTTTTTTTTTTTTAATTACTTTAACTTGAAAAATAAGTTGCCACATCTGATCCAATGCTTTTAATATTTTTCATTACAAAATAAATGTAGTAGTTTATATTCTCAGATTTATGCGATTAGGCATGATTGTCTCTTCTTGCATGTTTTATTTGATTTCAGCCTGTATGACTATTTTGAGTTCAAAAGCCTAATCAACATTTTTCAGTGATTTTTTTCACTTTGAATATGGTGACTAAATGACTTGTCTTGATAAGCACACTAGTTAGATCAGGAACTGCTAAGCTGGTGGTTCAGTGAAAAGTCAGTTTATGCCAAATATTAACTAGAAGCAGTAAAATCTCAGGAAAGTAAAATGAATCTGTGTACTTAAATGTTCCTTGGTTCTAACAAACTGATTGAAGCTGTGATGCTGTATGTTAATGTGAAGTTTCATACTATAATGTCAGGAAGAAGTACTGGCTGATTCATTGCTCTTTCTTACACAACACAAATCTCAGTGTGAAGTTTTATCGTTGCGGTTAATAATATCTGACTTGTGTTTATATATAAATTAAGAAACAGGACCTTTATATACAAAGCTCGAATTGCTGTTATGCATAATATTACATTTAAATTTATCCAAAGAATACCAGGCATCGGAACAAAACCAAACCTCTGTGGCAATTCTCAAAGACTGTTAATCGTTAATTATTTTTCTTTTTATGAAAAGGGAAATGTTTTCCTAAGTCACCTGCTTTAAATGAAAAGGTGAATACTGTTTTTCTGGCAATTTACTGGTACACCATAAATCTACTGATAGAGAATTTTCCTTAATAGTTATATGCCATTAACTTTAACTAGGTGGCTGTCTGCTTCAGTCATTTCTTCACCCCCTGTAGAATGAAGAAGTTATTTTAGCTGTCTGGTTAATCTTTGCACAGATAGGACTTTCAGATCATTGGAGGCTGCAGCACCGTTGTGCAGGTTATTGATAACTTTGTGATGTTTTCTGTCCTTTAAGCTATTGCTTTAAGTTGGAGAATATAATTAGTTCGAGGAGTTTTACCTTTAGATAGTGTTGTAGTTACATTGGAATTTGAGAGATTAAAGGTGAGATTTCATTCTCATGGAGCTTGATAAATATTGCCAATGATACTGTCCTTTGCATTTAAGCGGAGCCTAAGGCAGGTGACTTTCGTGGAAGGGCAGTGGGTTTTGGTCTTAAGTGTGCCTTCATTGGTCCTGTTGTACAGGTTAACCTCTAAGCTATTTTCACAGAACGTATTTGTTCTAGAAATGCTATGGCTGATGCTTATTACTCTAGTACCAGTTACGTTTTAATTCATCACATTGAAAGAAGATTACAAACTGCACATGAAATTGATTATTTTTTTTAATTGACTTGATTCCTTAGAAGAATTTCTTGATGTTTTTACAACATTTCTATTTTAGCTAATATGGTCCCCAATGACCCCTGCTTTTGAGATACAACAGTTCTACAAAAGTGACAGAGAATTTGCAGTTGGTCAATCGGATAAAGAACGGAAGTAGTGGGTGTCTGTAAAAAGTAAACAACGTAGAAGTGGTTGAGGAAAATAGCTGATTTACAGCTGTCCAAGCACCTTGAGAGTTGTCTTCAGTTACCTATCCTGGTTTCTTTTAGCTTATAAAAAAGCAGTCGAAACAGATGATAGCCCTTGTGGAAAGCTAAATGAAGATAACCTTTCAGCTTTCAGCAGGTAAAGTAAGTCTTGAGGACTGTAGCATCCCTGTCTTTCAAACTGTTCAGGGAACATAACCTGGTTTATGAACGGAGTATGGCAGGATCCCTATGAAGAGTCATGCATTTGCTTATTCTATTTTTATTTTTGTAAACACATTATTTTTCATATGTAAATGTGGTTAAATGAGGTGGGCAGCTTTAATTTGTTTTTGTTTTTTTTTTTTTCTTGGCTCTTTTGTTTTAGGGGGATGCCTGGCTTTAATGAGACTTTGTTTTGGGCTCTAGTAAAGTTTTTAAAATCCTGATAAAATCAAATAATAAACTTCAGACTTAATGATGTTTTTATGTGGGGGCTCCACTTTTGGGCTTGACTTGCATCTCTCCAGAGCTGTGCCCTTGACCTAATGAAGTAACTAATGTTAATGTGTTTGGCGGCTGGCTTGCCAGCTACTAGGGAGGATTGAACCACATCCTTGGTTAGAGGTTTTTCACAAATATTTCTCAGGAACATTAGTATTCAGAAACGTATTGTACTGCAAGTTCTTCAGGGAAACTCTTTGCCTTAGGTGATTTATGTGCTTCTGAACACTCAGAAACATTTTTGTTTATTTTTTGCATTCTTTTGGTTTGTCTTTGCCTCTTTTCAAGGTCAGGATGCTTTATGGACTAATCTATACTGTCCGCATACCAGCAGGTGGAGCATTGGTAACATAAGACAGGCTTATAACTCCCAGCATTTAGGAAAAGTGATTGCCATGTAAGTCCTGCTCAGGTGATTTCCGTGGAGGTGGAGTTTGTTGACTGTTTGGCATACAAGTCTGTGGGAACAGCTCCATGTTAACATGCAGTGTTAACAAAAAAGCGCTGAGGGTCAGTTTTGAGACTTACAGTTGGGGTGAACTTCGATGTGTGAAAGGCAACTTGGTGTTCCTCTGCTGTTTTTTTTTCAGATGTCAGTTTCCTGTTGCAAGGCATGGGACTGTTGAAGCTACATCTAAATGGTTATAAAGTTGATACTACCTTTAAGGGATCATGATTTTGCCAGTTTCATTTTTTGGGTGTTTTTTTTTTTTTTTTTTTTACTGTGTCTTTGAGATATACATCTGTTCAAGTCACTGTTCATTACTCAAAATGTTGATACCAGAGGTCTAAGTATTGCTATCCTTTTCTTTTTTCTGAGAGCATGGTGGGCAAAGGTTCCTATTGTGGTTAAACGATTCATCTATATTGATTTAACACTGTATTGCCACCAAAACAGGCAGTCCTGCCCTATACAGTACCTTCTTCCTGTCGGTGCTAAGGATTGTACTACCATCCAGTAACTGAGATCAACTCCTGCTGTAGCAGAAAACTGATCTCTTTTATCTTTTTTTTTTTTTTTTTTCCCCAGGATTAGTTTGCAGCTAATCTAGTGGTTGTCCGAGTAACTTGCATCATGAAATTATAAAATTCCTGTAACAGTGGAGGAAGCAGGAATGCCTCAGCTGGAAGACAGAGAACAGGACTACCTTTCTCCCACAGTGCTCTTACCATCCTGAAAGTGCACCAGTAGTCAGGCTCTGTGGCGTGAGTATTCTCTTCACGCTTTTCGGAGTGGTCATTGTGCAACAGCTTTCCTCATTAAGATAATTATAAAGCAATACGGAATTGCGCTAAATGTTGTTTTATTGCGTAGTTATCTATTTGAGTGTGATGAAGATCTCAGCTGCATGTAATTGTTGCATTTGTTCATTACCCTGTATTTTGCAGGCATGCATAAAATTTAAGTGTTTAGGTTCTGTGACTTAAAATGCAGCTAATAAAAATTGCTTCAGGATTAACTTTGGAATAACTCTGTGTTATTATCTCGAGAATGCCTATTGCCATAGGCTGGATAATGGCATTCTTTGCTGATCCTGTTTTTCCCCCTAAGAAACAGCTTATTTTTTTGTGTGTGTGTGTCTGGTTGCTTTCATATGAAAAACAAAGAGGAAGAAGATGAATCCTAAGTAACTCTCTCTGAAAGAATAGTTTGCCAACAGTGAATGTAGGAATAATTTGTAGCAGATCCTACAAAGTTTTTTAAAATCGTGCTCAGAGCAGGGATTTCCAAATAGCAGAACTAGCTCTGACTGGATAGCGTTTGGCAATGCAGGTTTAGGATATTTCTTGACATTGTGAGCACTGATGTGAACTCCAGAGTGGACCTGTAAATTTCCAGCATTCTTAGAAAATTTGTTGCCAAATGAAACTGCATTGGGATATTATTCTAATTTGTATTGCTGAATTATCTAATGGATTTCCTGCTGTATGTACTACTTCTGCCATTTACTTTGGCACTCAGTGGACATATCACTTAACTGATTCAACTAGCACCACAGTTGAAAGGTCATGTAGTGAACTACATTAATGTTTTAATTGGGATCAGCAATGCAATTTTGACATGACTATTCGATGGCCTCCAATTACTGTTCAGCAGTTCTTGAAGAAGGTCCCTTCCAATCCAAACCATTCTATGATTTGACTTCTTTTGGATGAAACAAAATTGAATGGTGTCCTTCTGGACTTGGCTAATGTATTTGGTTTAAGGCCGTTTACACCATAGATAGGACTAGAGCTAATTCTGAAGTGAGACCCCCTGGAATATATGTAGTTTGAGTATTGTCTTCAGCACAAACGGTTTTGTTTTGCAGATTGCCTCCTGTTGCAGTACACTACCTGCTAATATGGGCATATGTTTTTTTTTTAGATGAAAATAATTGGTTAGCTCACCAGAAGGCTTGAAAAACACCAGTCAATGCAAGGAAGAGAGTTAATTTTAACTACTAGTCTTACTGATTAAACTCAGTACCTTTCATTCTTATTTTGAAACTCTGCGACAGCCTGAGATAATGCAAGGTTCGCTGGACCAAAAGTACCCAAAAAGCAGGATTATAATGTCAGGAGAATGACCTAGGTTTCCCTATCACCAAGCTGTTTTGTCTGTTGCATTGAATTACTGCCTAATCTGTGTGGTCCTAGGAGTGAGTTCTAGGAACCAGTCCTTCTAGTCCTAAGTTACCTGCAAACTGTTTATTTACTGTAATTGGTTTAATTCAGATTATCACTAAAGCTCTGCATGCGTGACAAAAGAAACAGTTTGATGGGTGATACTGTCCATCTTCTATATTTAGTGTATTATGACTTGAAAAGCCATACTTAATACCAGCAGGAAACAAAATTGAGACTTGCTAGGGAAAAACAGAATTAAAATCTGCAATTATTCTTAAATGTAAGGCATCCTTGTATATTGCTTAAAAGCAACACTTTAAAAATTTCATGTTTAAAATTAGGTCTTGTGGGAAACATTGCACTGTCCTTTTCAAATTTGAGGGAGCTTCTACAAGCAGGCTAAGGCAAAATATCTTTCATGTTGCCTATTCTTAAAGATATGGGAATAAAATTATAATCTTGAAGGGTTTTTTCTGGGAGGACGTTATGAGTAATCCAGAAGGGTGACCCTCGGATAGTGTTTGGCAGAATACTTAAATTCAGTAGGCTTAGGTATGCAATTTCTATTTTCTGTGTACTTTATTTTTTAAAATATTTGGCACCAGCTGATTAAAATAGTTTTAACATTAAATATTTGTGATTCTGGCACTATCAGAGCTGCTAGCACTGCAGTCTATTGATAACACCTGGCTATTTATAGTAAAGTCCATACTGATGTCATCTATGCGTAATTCTTTTTCCAAAGACTTTTTGACGTCATCATGTCTGAGGATATTTATTTAAACAAGGCTATAATTGCAAGAAGTATATCACAGGAATTAATGAGATTACACAGTTGCAAGTTTAATGGTCAGAAGAGACTTCTGGAGGTCTCTGGTCCAACCATGTGTTCAAAGCAAGGCTCTCGCTAGCACTTGGTGAGGTCAGCTGTGGCTTTGTCCTTCTAAGCCCTGAAAGCCCCCAAAGACAGAGAATCCACAGCCTCCCTGGGAAGCCTGTTCCTGGGCTTCGTCACCCTCATGAAAAAGTTTGTCATCGTGTCCAACCTGAATTTTCCATGCTGCCTTTTGTGGCCATTGCTCTTTCTTACTGTCTGCTAGTGCTGACAGAGTTTGTCTTGACTGTCTTTTGAGTTCCCACCTTGGTAGCTGTAGAGAGCTCTTAGATGGTCCCTGGCCTTCTCTTTGCCAGAGAAAACAGGCCCATCTCCCTCAATGTCTCCCTGTGGGTGATGCTCTTGAGGCCCTGACCACCTTGGTAGCCCAGGGTTGGACCCTCCTTGGTTCCTCAGCATCCTCCTTGAAGTGAGTGAGGGTGCTCACCTGAGTACCTGGTGTCTGCAGAGTGGCCTTGCCAGTGGCAGGCAGGGAAGGGATAACATCCCTTCCCTGTGGTCCTCTCTGCGGTTTGCCTTCTCTGCAGTGAGACTTTGGCTCCCGTTTCAGCTGGCTTGTGCCCCAGCACGGGGCCCTTTCCAGCAGGGCTGTTACTCAGCCAGCTCTGCCCAGCCTGTGCTGGCGCATGGGGTTCTTCTGCCCTGGGTGCAGAGCTTTGCACTTTTCCTTCTCGAATCCAGTGAGGTTTTTGGCCCCATCCTCAGGTTTGTCATGGTCTGTCTCCATTGTTAGAAGCACTGCCATTCACTGTGTCGGCTCTTTCTTCTTCTCTGCGCCCCTGCACTTTACTATGACCTGCCAGTCTGCTGTGGGTGCGGTCTGTTCTGTCGTCCTGGTCTTTTAGCTGTTTATGATTATCTTTTTTGTTCACATTTTTTTAAAAATGAATTCCAAATAGATGTGTTCCATGTGCCTTCCAGAAGCTGGTGGTACTCTGTACCACTTCTTTTGACTTTCTCAGACCTGGTTACGGTGGTTTTTGTGGTTGTCAGGAACCTTCTGGGAATGCCGTGACTTTTTTTTCCTAGATGAGATTGGTAATTCTTTGTAGAATACAGCAAGAGAAGACTAATGCATTCGGTAGTTGGTAAGCAAAATGTTTAACAGTCAGTATTAAAAATCAAAGATTTTCATGATTTAGAAAAAAAAATCCTGCTAAAAGTCACTTCTGTCTTCAAAAAAACTTGAGTGCCTCCTCTTCTTATTGTAGTCCAATAACTAAATTTTAAATGTTACATTGCTCCAAGAGGGAAGCATGACTCAAATTTGTCAGATATACTCCTGGCATATTTACAGACTAGCCCAGTCTATTTTAATTCTTGTTGTGTTATAAATTATTGAAAAGGGTGGCTTGATTCTAGAGGAGGTGGTGTATGAGAGAGAGGCTATGAAAGTAGTAATTTCCTAAGTATATTTGTCAGATCCTATGCAAGACTGATCTGAGAATATGGAGTAATGTTTTCAAAATGAACTGTTTTGCCATTGCATTATGTCTGTTTCCAATTACTGTCAGTAAATCCTGACAATTATTTTCTGAAAAGACCTTGCTGAAATCTACATTTTAAATAGAGATAATCGTTCTAAGAGTAGTTGAAAGGTGTTTTACATTCTTTTATGTTGTATGGTTTTTGTTTTGTTTTGGAGATTGTTGATGCTGAAGTGGATGCCATGATTGCATGCTGTTCTTGTGTGGACTGTTTCCTTTGTGGAAGCAGGCTATATATGTGTTCTTAAAAGAATGGGTCTCTTGGGTATTATTGCAAAACAAATAATTAACTTTATTTTTTTTAAACTTGTGCGTAAGGACAAAGATGCTTTGTAAAACCAAGTGCCATGCACTTATCTGCTGTTTGGGACTTACTGGGTTGAGCTTATTTTCTCTGAAGGAATTAGAAAAAAAAATAATAAAAATTGTATATGCCCTGAGAGCAAGGTCAGGATTGATACTGGTGTACAGGTCACTTCTCAGTCTGATATCCTTCAGGATTTAATTGTAATGGAGGAGTTGACCTCACTTTATACATCAGGGAGATAAGCTGTTGCGATATTGTACTTTCATCAAAGTCTACAGGCTGCATTAACAATCTCCAGACTCTGCTTACCAGAATTAAGCATCTGAGAATGCCGGGATTTGTCATATTTGCAACCATACTTGTTTGCAAGGATTGGAATATGTTCACGCAGGATTACCATTACAAATGGGAAAATTTGTCTTGTATTGCCTATGGATTTCTTGGTGCCCTGGCCCTTACCACCTTCTCCAGCAGTATAGTAGTGTGGTTTAGACTTAATTGTTGGATTGCTGATGTTAACGGACTAACCAAATGTGTCCTTGTTCAGCAGGAGTGAGCAAAGGGACTTTGCAGTATGAATGTCTCCTTGCAGTTCTCAACTTGTTTCCATCACAGTGGCACAGAGAACTATTGTTGGTAGCTGATATCACCAGAGAATTATAATTGCAAATGTGAGTGAAAAGTCATTAAGTGGAGTGTGCTAAATGTGTCATTGATTCAGAGACTGCTACACCAGACTCAATTGATATCCACTCAAAAAAAAAAAAAAAAAAGAAAGAAAGAAAAAAATAGCCTAGCCTAACAAGTGACGTATTTATGTAGCTTTTTTGGTCTCAATCTTTTTAGTGAGGTTTTTCCATTCATGCTTGGCCGTATTTGTGTCAGCAAGCGTGGAGGGCTTCAATATTTTAGGAAACTTGCTAGTAAAAACTGAATTATTTGTATTTAGGTTAATTTTTTATAGGTAGAGCTCTTCTGATACTACTACTAAGAATAGCTGTTAAATATATTCTTAGTTTCTATTTCTTGTCAAGTGTTAAGGTTGGTTTTTTGTCCTCCTGCTTCTGTCTTCTCTCTTAAATAAGAGGTAATTGGATCAGTTACTGTGTATTCAGTAGTGTGAATTTCTTTATATTTTCCAGATTGGAGGATCATCTGAATCTTATACTTAAAGATGACCTTAAAAAGAAAGAGCTCACTTTTTACAGACAGCTGATGTCATCTTGGACACAGAGATATTGATTACCTTGAAAGAAGAAAAGGCAGACTATGGGCCCAAATTACGAATTGGAAGACTTTTCAGGATAACATGGAGACGTGTCATGTAGAGGTAGCTGTAAAATATTCAAAGTGATTTGTTTTAATAGTTTCTAATTAAGTATCCCCAAGAATCTACTCCAGATTAAACAATCTACTTTCAGTGTAGCTCTTTACCAGGAAGGAGGCAAAAATTCCTTTCATGTAAGAGGGACGAAAAGAGAAAGGTAAATTAAATTAGGACTATACTGTGGACAGCAATATTATGTTAAATCCATTGAGTTTTTATAATAAAAGTATTCCTTCTTCAGATTTATCAAGAAATGTTAATGGGAGCGTAATGAAAAGGATTGAATCTTCATGTGAAATCTGGCCTAATACATTCAGAGTGTTCACACTTCTCCAAAGTTTGTAGTTCTAGTTGTTCAGGTTTCTCTTATGGTCAATGCAGTGTGATGTAGCTATCCTGTTAGAAAAGTTTGAAATCTAAAAAAAAAAGTGAAAATAACAGTGCACGTTGATTTATTTTATATAGCAATATAAACTGCTGAATGTCTGTCCTCTGAGGAAAAGAAATACAAGTAAGGGTGCTAATATTCTTTCTTCTTTTTTCCTGTTCTTGATTGCAGGTTAACCTGTTGTTTGTGGTTTTCATGAGGGTAATTCATTATGATAAGTTCTTAGTGTAGTAGATGGATTCTTATTTTTTTTTTAGCTCATTTTTAAAGCAAAATTATCTTGGGTTAGCCACCTCCCGCCCCCTGTGGTGACTGTGGAGATGACAGATTACTGTATAACTTTCCAAGTTACCTGAAATAAAGACTTAATTTGGCTGAATAACTTCTTGGGTATGTTAACTCCACATAATGGAGAGCCAACATGGAATTCTGTAAATTAAATGTACAGTTTCTTCAGGCGAAGCTGTGTTGCTCAGCTGAGGAGTACAAGACTGTGGTGGTGGGGGGTATCTAATTGCTGCCATTATTCTTAGCCATAAAACAAAATCATAAACTTAATCTGCTAAATGTGTTCAGACTCGGATGTGGGGCAATTGGGCAGAGGCCCTTTTGAATCAGGATCTGAACTTTTATTTTGGCTCACACTATCATCCTTTTTCTGTAGTTTGTCCTCCTTAGATCTCCTTTAGTCAGATAATAATGTTATTTTACAGCACAAATTTCTAGGTGTTTGTTTTTCTGAAATGATTATATACAGCATATGCATCCAGCCCTCACTTAAATACCATCTCGGCTATGTTAGTAACGTTCTATTCTCATGCTTTCCCATACACTTTTAAAATATCAAGACACTTATTTCCTTTTTCTTTACAGTTGGTAATGTTAGATTCAATCTCTTTCATTGCTTTAGAATTCACTGTCCAATTAAAAAAAAAATCCTTCTACCTCTTGTACCAAAATTGCTAGTTGTACTGCCTATGTGTTAGTGATCAAAAGAAGCAGAGTGTGTGTTTTCCTGAAAATGCACAGGAAATACAGTGTTAAAACTACTTGCATACCCTTCCTACTTCATCATAATTTATCCTGCATTGTTAACTTCTGGTGCTACACTGAACTTTCTGTGGGTGTTAGGAGCTCCCTACAACATACGATCAATATTCAAGGCAGTAACATGCGTCTGAATCACTGCATGACATAAGTGCTGTTGGGGATGATGTGGTTTGGATTACGTGTGAGCTGCCATTCTTAAAATGTTACGCTGATGCAGACACATTGTTTGATCCAAGGCAAATAGCTTAATTTAGCCTTTGTGATCCCTGAAAAAGTGGAATAAAAATGCTTGTGAACTATAAGGCTAGTTAAAAATATGTAGAAATGGTGAGAATTTAATCACTCAGTACTTCAAAGTTGGATACATTTCTGTAAGCATTTAGTTTAGAAAAAAACTGTGTAGTGAAAAGGCTCTGACCCCCCTCCCCCCACCGAACAAAGCAAAATAAAAATAGGGACTTCCAGTATATAGTCTGTTCTGGCTACTGAACTATAGTATCAGAGGAATGGGTTTATTTAAATAGTTTGGTATAATTACATTACTATATGGTAAAAAGGGAAAGAATCTATTAAAACAAATGTTTGGATTTATAATAATTTTTTTTGCCTATACTTTGGAGGAGTTGGGGGGGAGGTAGAAAAGGGTATATTAAGAGCATATCAATTCACATAGCATTAGTCTTTAAACAGACTATACTGTAGTATAGCAGAATTTTAAAATCCAGATGTAACTACTAGAAAACTGGTGAATGATGACTGTTGACTTTCACTGTGAAATTCTTCCTACTATTTTTTAAATTCCTGTGCAGTTCAAGAATCCCTTTTATATTTAGGATTAAATGTTTAATTCTCAATTCTGTTCTGGTAAAGATGTGTGACTTTAAAAAAAAAAAAAAAAAAAAGTGCAGTAGTGAGCATCTGTGTCCCTTTGTCATTTCTAGTCACTTTTTTGCTTGCATCGGGCACCTGTGGCTGAACTGCTTTGACTGATAGAGGGACTGATTGACAAGACCTTGACTCTAAAACACACAAGTGCTCACGCATGGACTCGCTCCTTTGGCTCAGTTTACATTTAACTATTTCTATGTGACAACCGAAGCTTCAAATTCCATGAGTTATAGCGGTCGTGCTGGTTGTGGAGTGAGGACGCATTAAGATGTCGGGAGAAGGAAGAAGCCCTCCTTGGCCGCTTGCCTCTTGGCCCTCTTCCTTTCCCCTTCCTCCGATCTTGTTGAACTTGTTGCTCGAGGTGCTCACGTAAGGTGCGGTAAAAGTTCTGTGACTGGTAAAATAATGCTTGAGGCTTGGGAAAATTGCAGTAAATCTCTGGCCTGCATGGCTTTCACTTGGAAATTGGGAATGAATACAAACTTAAGGTATTGTAATGGTGTCCCTTTTGTAGTATTTTTTAGTATTTTTGTTACTCTGGAGTATTAACAGCTGAAGAACATTCCTAGGCAAGTGATCATACATTGCTGTTGGAAAATAACAAATAGGTAAATTTCCTGTGTCAGAAGGACTTTTTGTAGCCTTAAAGGCTTGCATTGTTCTGTGTCTCCTCTAAGTGTGGAGTTTTATGCTTCAAAGAATGGTCTTTACTGCTGTTACTAAGAAAAAAGGTTAAAGGCATTAACAGAAGCCAACAGTCAATATTCTTCAGTTTGTGATGGCATTAGAATAAACCCTGTTTGTTTTCAGTGCTTTTAAGCTTTATGAAAATGAGGGGGCGGTGCCTTTAACAAAAGCTGGAGTATGCTGTCTACTTCTGTTTATTTAAAAAGAGAAAGTGTTTGGGGAAAATAGCTTCTTAATAAATATATGGCTTCAGTTTTGATTGCGTTTTTATAGAAGTCGTATCTTTCAAGCATGTAGTTGTACAAAGTGATCCATAATGCCTCTGCTTTTTTTGAACACCACATTTGGAAATGAAAATTTGAACTCTCTTTATGCAAATGTAATCGCTCTGTAGGATTCTGCGTATTTGTAGTTGACAGTGAGTTTGATAAAGCAGCAAGAGACTTCATTGTCATGTATATTGACTATTTTGTGATGATTTGCGTGTTAAAACAAAAGGAGGTTGTGGGGAGTTTGTTCTCTTTGGGCAGGTGACATTGTGGTAACCTTCACTATTCCTTAAGAAGTAAGTGTTAAAGGAAAACAGTATAAGAAATGCTTCATTGCAACTTAATGCTCAGCAGCCTAATTAGTCAAATACCATGTGCCTACCTCTGCATGAAATAGCCTATTTCTTTCCAATGTAAAATAGGAATTTTCAGTTGTGGAACAGCCTTTGTTGCAAATGACTACTGGCTTTTTAACTATTTATTCTCAAAAATAATGAAGGTCAGCATGGTATCCATAGTGACCGCATGCAGCTTCCTCGTTAATCTTGGCATACTGCTGTAATAACTAAATTCACTTACTACTAACAAATTTTCATGTCTCAGGAGGAAACTTTTATTTGAAAACTGGATGTAATTTGGTTTCTGCAACAGTAATCTTGACTGTTGTAGTTTGTCTTCACTTTTAAACTCCTTGTCATAATTTCTTTTTTTTGTGACTTGCTGCGGAGGCCTAAACAGACCCCCCCCCAGAAGAAGCAACCTTAAATTGCTGAAGTCTACATATAGTCTGGCAGTAGAAGACTTTTTATTTGCGAAATTCTTTTCTTTCTGAAGGAATAAGGAATGCTAAATGGGAATATATCAATCGGCTTTCAGTTCTGTTGGTAAAAGGAAGACATTCCACTATAAATGACAAAATTAAGGCCTATAAGTATTATGTGAATAAGATCAAGGCAGAATTATATGGTTAAAGAAGAAATCTGCTGAGAGCAGTTCCAGACCCTCCGCATCCATTGCCAAGACGGGGGAAACCTTCACAACAGCAGGAGCACCACAGGAGTCCTTTGAATTTTGACTTTTAGGTTACTTCTACGCACAGCAGTGCGGAATCAGAGTGTTTGGAGAACATGCAACAACTAACTCAGTGCAGTGCACCTAATAAATTACTTTGGTTTAAATTATTTCCTCTTTAAGTGTTATGCATTGTAAATACTAACTTTTAATATTATAAATGTTCTTTTAACTTGGAGGAAATTGTTGCAGAACAGAACAGAGTCTTGTGAGAGTTTTGATAGTAAATAGTTGAAGACGGGCAGTAAAATGGTTCCATCCAGAGGCTGTTATTTTCACTCCCACCCAGTCGCTCTCCCTTAATGCATACCCAAAGAGAAGTGGTTTGGGTTGTGTGTTTTTTGTTTTTTTTTTTTTTTTTTCTTTAATTAGTGGGTTGTAATAGAGCTTTAAACTGCTCAGGTAGGATTCTGACACTGAAAGTAAATGTTCTCAGAATTCTGTCTAGCTTCTTATAATTTCTTTATTATGAACATGGCTTATTTTGCTGCTGTCTTTAAGTTTGCATATGGCTGACTTAAAAACATAAATAATTATGAAAGGATAGCTATCTGCAAAATTCATAGGATGTTCAAAGTGAAAGTCCATTTACTTTTGAGAGCTCCGGCAATGAGGGTATAGGGGTGTAATTCAAGGGATCTTCAAAAAAAATCTATTTTATTTTTATGTATTTTAAATGTTTAAGTAAAATATATTTATAAATATGTATATAAATAAACACATTTGAACCTAAAGAGGTCTTAAAACGTATATTAAAAATTAAGAATTTGTTTTCTAATATGTTGCACTTAGAAACGTCGTTCATTTAATGTAAGCTGAGAATCTAGAACTGTATTTTTGTTACTGAATGCGAACATAAGGTTTTGTTTGTGGAATTAGCTGAACAGTAATTGGTTGGAATGTTATGGAAGCACATCTTAAATCTTCTCTTTTTTTATTTCCTCTCCTCTAAAGGTGCCTGGCTGCATTGCAGTGTTAAAGAGGAGTTGCGGTGATGTATAGTGGTCTGATGCTGTAAACATCCCCGACTGGAAGCTGTACCAGTTCTAGCTTTCAGTCAGATGTTTGCTGCACCTGGCTATTCTTGGGCAACACCAGAAGGAAAAGCTGTCATAAAGACATATGCGCATATATATATAAAAAACATTGTTTCTATAGATACAATTGAATTTCCTACAAATGAGTTAACCTGATTGTTGTTAATGGTATAGGTATGATTTGTTGAAATCTTGTCTGAAATGGAGATAGCAAGCTGATGTATTGTTCGGAACAGAGTTCTTAGCTGCTGTGGTATGAGCTATGGAATTATGCTTCCCTGGAACATAACAGCAAGTGGTGGTTAATTTCTTGTGCAGTTATCCATAAAACAGACTTGCTTTATGAATTGTCTGTTTTAGCAGCTTCTGTTACTTATGGCTCTTAGGAAAAAATATTATAAATGCTGTGCAATACTTAGCAGGCATTTTATTTGATGTGCCTTGCTTTTTGTTGGTGTTTTTTTTTTTTTTTTTCCTGAAATTCCATGTTCTGAATCTCCTATGAGTGGGTGGTGCTGTTATTGTTTGTAAGCTGGATGTAACCCAAGGCCAAAATAAAGGTTAAAAAACATACCACAGAGGAAGTATTTTTACGCTAACAATGCACAGTGTATACACTTGTTTGTGGTATGGTGATCTTGGTTTGTGCTACCCCCCACCATGACACTACAAAGGTTTATTTTTCATGTAAATAACAGCTTTTGAAAGTCCTCCTTCAGAATTAACTCTTCACTGATTCAGTTCCATGACTTAAAGCAACAATGTCAACAGGAACAGCCATCTGCAGAAAAGCTTCGGCACTTCCCTCTCCTCTTGGGGTGGGATCTGCACGCGCTGTTTCCTGGATCTTCTCTGGGATTTCTTTTCTCCTTTGTTTCTCTCTCGTCTTCTGTTTTTCAAGGAATGGCTAATGCAAGTAACTTCTGCTGCTAAGACAGAAAATATTCTTGCATGACTTCAGCTTTTCATTCTTCCCCCTCCCAAAGTGTTCTCTCTTTATTCCCTAATACGTAAAAGAAAGATTTTGGTCATTTTATTTGATAGTATAGTAAGCCTTGTTCAACTTTGCTATAGTGATTCTGTAAAAGAATATGTCCAAAGATACAAATACTCAGAAAAGTGAAATATTTTCTCTTTAATTTATCAGAATTAAAACTATTAGGATTTCTTAGTCCTGGGGAAGCTAGACTAATGAGCACTGGAAAGGTAATGATTTTCAAGCAGAAGGTGAATGACCACATGTGAACCATGGACAGCCGTTCTTCTCTGATGGTCCCATGGCTGTAACTATCGTGTTCCTGTTTCCTGAGTGTTCTGTCTGGTGACACAGGAACATGTGTGGTGATAGAAGGTACTGAACTTACTTATTGATCGAATTCATTGCTAGCATCTCTACAAAGATTTGTTTTTAAAGCAACTTGCACACTTAATACAATCTCAGTCAAAATCACGTTTTTTAAATATTACGTTTGGCTTGATAATGCATGTAGATATATTTATAAAAAGGACTTTGAAGCTGAATCTACAGATCTCGGTTTCTTAAAAAAAAAAAAAAGGTGCTGGTAGTTGTTTTGAAAGCTTGCTTTGTAAATATTCAGCATTTCCTAGTTCTATGTAGTATTCAGACTTAGAAGAAAGGAAATGTTCTCTGCTAACAAACTTCTGTGAATGATCAAAGTCCAACATGTTATCTCATAATCTGTAGACATTTAGGTTAGGGCTGTCTTAGCCTTTCCACACTCCAGATAACAACAGTACTTTTTTTTTTAATAAGCTTAGTTCTTGTGCAATTTGTCAGTCCAATCTTGTGGAATTTTACTGATGTGTACATTTGTATTGTACTAGTGTCTAATACATGTACTCAAATGCAACTGTCATATGTCTTCACGTGAAGACAAATTGAAGTGGCTTGTAACTGCCGGAAATAAATATAAAAAAACACTGCATTTTTGTTTGTATGAGGGTTTTTTTGCCAAGTGTTTGAAATACGAGGATCTCCTATTTCTGTACATGAAACACAGTCTCAAACGTGGCTCTCTGCAACTGAAGAAGGTGGGGTCTCTTAAAATGTTGTCCAAATGCATATTTATGCAGTGATTCTAGGTGAGCTCGCAGTACTGGGATTGCTGGGAGAAGGGATGGTGGGAATTTGGCATGCTGTGCAGGTCTGCTGGTGGGGAGGACGAGTTGAAGCAACCATTGGAGAATTAGGCAGCTCAGGGCCACAACTACAACAATGAATTTTGGGAATGGAAGAGGCAGATTTGCTGTGTCAGCCTGGTGATCAACACACAAGTTACCCCATCGTGTTAGTGTGAAGCCTGTGATTATTGCTTAATTATAAGGAGTCGTGGATCAGTTTGTGATGTTCTGCAGTGCATTGATTTCAAAGTGGAGGAAGATACCTGAATGAAAACCAGGTTGGGGGTCTGGAGGCCATCCTGTCATATGCTGGCTGTACAGGTGCAAGGTACCGTCACCTTTGGAGGTGGAAGCTGGGCAGGAATACAAAGGTCCTCACTTACTGAGCCGGTGGAGTGCCTGTGAAGACCAGCGTTTGGGGTCAGGATTCGTTGGCTGTGGTTTTTCTCTGGGTGGTTTTTGTGACCACCTAAAAGCAATACATCAACATCCTCAGTGACTTCAGACTGGCTGCTGTGAAGCACTGTTTTCCTTGTTGTGAACTCGGAGCTGCATTCGGCAGAGATGCTTGAGCTCGTGTTTTTCTTCATACAAAGAACAACTGTTAAATATTTGGAGGGTTTTCCCCCGCCACCTCCTCTATGTATGAAATAATCCATATCTCCGGTTCCAGTTCCCCAGTACATCTGCACAGCACCTGTTCAGACAAGAGCTTTGAGAAGGCTGAGGCTTGGCCTCTTGGCTGATTGAATTTACTGAAGTAGTCTTTTCCTGGACTGCTGAGGTTTTCTTTAAGACTGTAGACATGAAATTAAACCTACCTGTAAAACCTAAGATAATATGTGGAAGCTAAAGTAATAGTGTTCTGCTCTCTTGCTGTTATAATGACTTGTATTTCTGAGGCACTAAATCCATGTGGAGGACAATAAGAATGAAAAAGATTGAAGTAACAGAAATACCTTGAAAAAGTTCTGGAGGAGGAATTATTTAAAGAAAATACAACACAAGTAGGAAGACATACAAAGGTAATGACAAAAGCTGTAAAATGTAGCACACTAAGGAAACTGTTGAAATATTCAATGCCACAAAGGTTTATTTTTGCATGAACAGCTTGAGGCGGACATCTTTGCGGACTGTTACCCAGTTTGTACGACCCTGTGAATCTCCCATATATATTCTGGTGCTGAGTTTCACTTTTGAAAATCCCTTGAATTGGAGATTTCCAGAAGGCATCTACTCTCAGCACCAAGGCCTTGGCAGGTAAGTGCAAGAGAATGTTGATCTGTATGGGCTGTGAGAGACTTTTTTTTTTTTTTTTTTTTTTTTTTTTTTTTCTCGTACCTCCACAGCACCAGGAACCATATGTGTATATTAGACTATTAAATGTTAAAAATAGGTGTTCCAACTTCATAATGTTAGTAAGGCATGATAAATGTTGCACAAATTGTAGCTCGCACTGTATATTGAAATATGTCTGTGCAAATTCATTTTTGGATATCTTGAAAGCCAATGCTGTATTTAGATTGTTAAGCTAATTTTTAGTTCCTGTAAACATCCTACACTCAGCTATAACAAGTGGTAGGGCTGGGGGGTGGATGTTTACTTCAACTGACTTGGAAAGGCAGCTTTCCTCAATCATCAAGTGACATATTGGCAAGAACCGAATACTGGTTTGGTTTGTTTTTTTTTTTCAGTAGTATTCAAGCAAGCCGATTGTATTGCAAATACTCTTAATTTCTGTGGCGGTAGTATGTATTTCTATAAATGTCTTTACTCAAATTACTATTTATATTGACTGTATAAAGGCATGTCTATTGTGGGGCAGTCTTTGAAGTCTGTATCTTTTTCTAATTGCAAATAAACTGTGATAATGCGTCTTCGTCTTGAAAAGTAACTTCTGATGTCCATAGTTCACCTAGGGTACCCTGATGATAGAGAAATAATCTAACAGCTGAGATTGAATATTCAGTTCTCAATTGCAGCAGTGATGTATTACTGGTTATCTACTCGCTCGTTGTCAAAGGAGGAATAGGGTAATTGCGGTAATTTCGCATTGGGTAATGCGAAAAAAAAAAATAAAAACCAAAGCAACAGATCATTAAAGTAGTAATAGTACTAGGTTTTAACTGTTTCTGTTGCCTTTTATACCTAACAAAATGAGAAACATCTCATTTTGTTGGGGAAAATCTGGATAAGAGAACAAGGAACCACAGAATCACAGGATGGTCAGAGTTGGAAGGGACCTCTGGAGATCATCTAGTCCAACCCCCTGCCAGAGCAGGGTCACCTACAGCAGTTGCACAGGACAGCATCCAGGCAGGTTTGGAATGTCTCCAAAGTCAGAGACTCCACCACCTCTCTGGGCAGCCCGTGCCAGTGCTCTGCCACCCTCAAAGGCAAGAAGTTCCTCCTAATGTTTAGATGGAACTTCCTATGTTCAAGTTTGCGCCCATTACCTCTTGTACTATCACTGGGCACCACTGAAAAAAGACTGTTCCTGGGACTCTCCCTTTGAGTATTTGTAAGCGTTGGTAAGATCCTTAGTTGATAAGATCTTTAGTAAAAAGACACAATTCCCTCAGCCTTTCCTTGTAAGAAAGATGCTCCAATCCCCTAAAGGAAGGAGATAAGCACCTTTGGCTTTCCTTGTAACTCTTCTGACATCATGTCTTCTCTTGGAGTCCCGTTCCTGCTCATGATGGATGCGTTGGTAAATGAAGTATGGCTCCAGCAGTTGGAGAATATTAAGTACCAAGTTTAACTGTTCAAAAAGAACTTGAATATTTTTATTCAAATGAAAGAATGAAGGACATGGGGGTTCATCATCACTGCGAAGGATGACCTGGTTTCTTGAGGGTTGTTTTTACAGTTTTATATCCTTGTGAATATTTGAAAGGCTCAGGCTGAGATGTAACATTTCTTACTTAAAATGGCAAATATATTTCTTACTTAAAATGGCAAATATATTTCTTACTTAAAATGGCAAATATATTTCTTACTTAAAATGGCAAATATATTTCTTACTTAAAATGGCAAATATATTATGAAAATTATCAAGAGGATTTTTCCTCATTTAAGTTCACACATGAGCACCTTTTTGCTATAGCTGAGCTTTTTTCTGTGTTCTGATTTTTGCTTCCAAACTGAAGAGGTCGTCTTAATTTGCAAAATTCCTTGTGGGCAGGTTATACGCAATATATGGTGCTGCAAATGACTGCATGCAAGAAAATGCATCAAATTCTGTATTTATGCAGAACTCTGGTGCGTGAACACTGCAGTACAGTCGTGTTCACTGTGTGTGCATCTCTGTATATAAAGAAGTTCTAGTAGATGTTGATTTGGTGAGTGTGTTTAATTGGGATGAACTAAGGAATCAGAATCACAGAATCACAGAATCATCAGAGTTGGAAGGGACCTCTAGAGATCATCTAGTCCAACTCTCCTGCTAAAGCAGGATTGCCTAGAGCACATTACTCAGGACTGCATCCAGGCGGGTCTTGAAAATCTCCAGGGAAGGGGACTCCACAACCTCCCTGGGCAGCCTGTTCCAGTGCTCTATCACCCTCACCGTAAAGAACTGTTTCCGTGTATTTGAACGGAACTTCCTGTGTTCTAACTTGTGCCCATTGCCCCTCGTCCTGTCACTTGGAACCAATGAAAAGAGCCTGGCTCCATCCTTCTTCGACCCACCCTTTAGATACTTGTATGCCATAATAAGGTCTCCCCTCAGCCTTCTCTTCTCCAGGCTAAAGAGTCCCAGCTCTCTCAGCCTTTCCTCATAAGGGAGGTGCTCCAAGCCCTTAATCATCTTAGTTGCCCTTCGCTGGACTCGCTCCAGCAGTTCCCTGTCCCTCTTGAACTGGGGAGCCCAAAACTGGACACAGTATTCCAGTTGTGGCCTCACCAGTGCCGAGTAGAGGGGGAGAATGACCTCCCTCGACCTACTGGCCACACTCTTCCCTATGCAGCCCAGGATTCCATTGGCCTTTTTGGCGACAAGGGCACATTGCTGGGCCATGGATAATTTACTGTCTACCACAACCCCCAGATCCTTCTCCTCCAAGCTATCTCCCAGCAGGTCAGCCCCTAACCTGTACTGGTGCCTAGCATTCTTCCTCCCCAGGTGCAGGACCTTGCACTTGGTTTTGTTGAACCTCATTAGGTTCTTCTCTGCCCAGCTCTCCAGCCTGTCCAGGTCACGCTGGATGGCAGCACAGCCCTCTGGGGTGTCAGCCACCCCACCCAGTTTGGTATCATCAGCAAACTTGCTGAGGATACACTCTGTCCCCTCATCCAGGTCATTAATGAATATATTAAACAAAATAGGACCAAGTATTGACCCCTGGGGGACACCACTGGTTACAGGCCTCCAACTAGACTCTGTGCCGCTGATCACAACCCTCTGAGTCCTGTCCCGCAGCCAACTCTCAATCCACCTCACTGTCACCTCATCTAGCCCATAGAGGAAGTGTGAGGGATGGGAGTTATTCTCAAGAGAGATCATATAATTTAAAAAAAAAAAAATTATCTCCAGAAAAGAATCTGCATATCCCTTTGCCATCCCTTCCAGAGAGAACTTTGCTCCCAGTTGCTCGTGTTTCTCTTCTCTCCATCCCGACAAAGCCTCCCACTGTGTTGCGTCGCTGTGGGAATGCCAGATTTTGACAGCAGGAGAAAAGCGCAGAGGAAGTGCTGAGAGGCGAGAGGGATATGTACCTGTGAAGCCGTAAGGTGTTGCAGCCGCGCTGTTGAGCATTACATGGTGGTTAACCCTCTTGACCTATTTCACTAATGACTTCTACCCTTATGCCTATGAAGGAGCACGCAGTGTACGCACGTCACTGAGGGTGCAGTGACACGCGCTTGCTGTTCTTTCTCAGTGTGGATCAGTTCCCTGACTTGTAGTGTGCGGTGCCACAGGTTGATGTAGCTGTGGGATAGTGCAGTGACAAAAAAAATAGGGGGCTGATGGCAAGAAGGAATCCTCAAATCAGCATTGCTGCCAAACAAAAGGTGTGAAGATTCATCTTTTTCAGCAAGTGCCTCTATCTGGAGCTAATTTAAGTGGTATCGTGGATAGTGAGCAAACAATCTGAGCAGATCAGATGTGGATGTATATTTGGTGGTGTTTGTTTTAAATGCATTTGAGATACAGAATTCATATTGCAGAAACATAAGTATGACCAGAACGAGAGTCTTACTCTTGTCTTATTATAGAAAGAGCAGTGGTGACTGCTTTTGATGGGGCACTAAAAAACTAAGTAGGAGTAAAATGTTAAAATTAGTAAAACCAAAGATCCTAGTGAAGCTTGAAATTGAATTAAGTTATTTTGAATATTTGGGGTTTGCTGTAGTTTGAGTCCTATGGTGGTTTCAGGTTTGGGGGGTTAAATTCTGTTCAGCTTCTCCTTGGCTAAAGGGCAGTTGGAGTAGTTTGACAATATCATTATCAACAATTTTAAGTAGTTTGGCTCCTCCTAAGGGAGAAAATGCACTGAAAAGTGTCAGGACCAGTATCATGAGATGAAATTTCAAAAGGTCAGCTGAAGTGTTGAGGGTTTTTTGGTTTTGTTTGGTGTTTTTTAGCGAGGATTTGATAGGAGAATGAGTATTGTGCCTGTACATCCTTCCATGTCCTTGGCTGCACACAGGGATGTTGTAAAAGTGTAAGCTGTTAACTTGTTTTACTTCCTGTGAAAATCTTAATTTGAGAATTAAATAGACTAATTCTGGTACTGTTCCTCCTCGGCCATATTTATTGGATAATGTTTGTCGTTCTAGTTGGTGCTAAAGTAAAAGTAAAACTAAAAATAAAACTAAAAACATCTGGAAGATGTGTTCAAAGATTCCAAGCATAAAATACCACTGCAGAATTTGCAACTCTATTTTAAATCACATAGTTCACCGTTTCCTTCCATTGTGTTGGTGCTTTTTAAGCAGATAAGTCATAATCCCATGGCACCAGTGATGGCATAAAACAAAATTGGATAAATAGCTGGGAAAAAGCATACAGTATGCATGATTTATAAGTTTGTCTGGAATTTTACAAAGATATGGCGGCAATGGTAAATCACTTAACATTAGTCAAAAATTAAATTTCTCTTGAAAAACACATAGGCACAGGTAATGTGTTTTTTCATGGCAGTTTTGAAAATGTGCATTTACTCTTCTGTTTAATTCCTCCTGGTTTTGTCTTATGCTAAAAATCCAAATACTTAAATAAAAGTATGCTGATACCCACTTTCCTTGTCTGTTGTGTTCACTAAGATTGTTCTTCCTGTAGCCCAGTGCACTCCCTCTTAACCAGCTATGCCAGTTCTAACCAGCTGAGTTCACGTTTTTTAGGGGTTCTGTGTGTGTGGTGGATAAGGGCATAGTTAAAACTACTTAAAATTTCCACATGATTGTGGAGCAGTTGAGCATGAGTAGTCAGGTTCTTAACTCAGGTGCCAGAGTCTGTTCAGGCAGTTTGGGAAAGCTCTGCAGTTGGTTTTCTTGTGTTAGGGAAGAGCAGACCCGTAACGTGCACGTCTTGGGGACGTCTCACCCCTGGAACAACGCACAGGCCCCGCAAGCGGAGCGAAGGAAATGTAGGTTATGTCAGTCCAGATCACTTGTTGTCTGATAACATCACGTTCTCAGTAGAGAAATAACTTCATGTAAACAATATGGCTTATTAAGATAGATATATCTTAAAAATCTGCCATTTTAATAAAGGGAAAAATGTTTTTTTGGAACTTTACACAAGCCTTATCTTTTGTCTGACAGGAAAGAAGGAAGGTGGCAGGGATGAAAGATGCTTTGTGACCTGAACTACTTAAAGTTATGGAAAACATGCTGAAAAAGTATACATTAAGTGCATAGCTTAATGCATTTTCCCCAAATATTAATAAATCGGTAGAATTGACAACCAACTAGTAGAAAACATGATCTATAAATAATCTTTTTTTGGTGATGTTACATACTTTAAGGAATTTATAAGCCAGCAAATCTCTCCTTGTCCTGGATTGCAATTTAGTATTAATAGTCAACAGCAATATTATAGCTGAGTGTGATTCCATGAAACGGGATCTTTTTTTCATAGAATCATAGAATTGTCTAGGTTGGAAGGGACCTTTAAGATCATCGAGTCCAACCATCAACCTAACACTGCCAAGTCCACCACTAAACCATGTCCTTCAGCACCACATCTACACGTCATTTAAATATCTCCAGGGATGGTGACTCAACCACTTCCCTGGACAGCCTGTTCCAGAGCTTGATAACCCTTTTGGTTGTCCTATCACTTGTTAGTAGCAAGAAGAGATCGATTCCTCACCTGGCTACAAGCTGCTTTCAGGTAGTTGTAGAGAGTGATAAGGTCTCCCCTCAGCCTCCTTTTCTCCAGGCTGAACAACCCCAGTTCCCTCAACCGCTCCTCGTAAGACTTGTCCTCCAGACCCCTCACCAGCTTTGTTGCCCTTCTCTGGACACACTCCAGCACCTCAATGTCTTTCTTGTGGTGAGGGGCCCAAAACTGAACATGGTATTTGAGGTGTGGCCTCACCGGTGCTGAGTACAGGGTGACAATAACTTTCCTCATCCTGCTGGCCACACTGTTTCAGATACAGGCTAGGATGCTGTTGGCCACCTGGGCACACTGCTGGCTCATATTCAGCTGGCTGCCCACCAACACCCCCAGGTCCTCTTCTGCCGGGCAGCTTTCCAGCCACTCTTCCCCAGGCCTGTAGCGCTGCATGGGGTTGTTGTGACCCAAGTGCAGGACCTGGCACTTGGCCTTGTTGAACCTCCTACCATTGGCCTCAGCCCATCGGTCCAGCCTGTCCAGATCCCTCTGCAGAGCCATCCTCCCCTCAAGCAGATCAATGCTCCCGCCTAACTTGGTGTTGTCTGCAAACTCACTGAGGGTGCACTCGATCCCTTCATCCAGGTATTGATAAAGATATTAAAGAGAACTGACCCCAGCACCGAGCCCTGGGGAACACTACTTGTGACTGGCCGCCAACTGGATTTAGCTCCATTCACCACAACTCTTTGGGCACGGCCATCCAGCCAGTTTTTTACCCAGCAAAGGGTACACCTGTCCAGGCCATGAGCAGCCAGTTTTATGTCCACTGCACATCAAGTCTTGTCTACCCTATTAAACTGTCTGCTCTAGCTGTTTTAGGCCGCTTCCTTCCTCCGACCTGCAATGGAGACACAACATCCCAGTATTTCCACTTTCGCAACTCCTCTGGTTCTCCAAGTGTAGGCCCTTCTGGATTGCATCACATGCCAAGGGTTTTATCGGTCTAGCTCTGTCAGCAGGAGACACAAATGTCACACAGTCGCCTTCAAAGAAGCCTTAATGCAATCTTGTTGCTGCTGTTGAACAGAGAAACAGGGGTAGTTCTTGCATAACTTTTCAGTATTTGAGAAAAGCTGGTGTTGGGGGATAGAGGCAGGAAAACAAGAAGCAAACTGGATCTTACCAGAAGATGGAATCTTCATGAGGAGGGGGAAGAAAAGGTTAATTAATATAGAATTTTCAGGTCAAAGGTGCTGGCGTCTGCATGGAGGTGGTGCGAGAGGCCAAGGGACCATCTGTCGGCTGCTGCTCAAGACACTGAATTAAGTGACGTGAAAGCTGTGGGTATGGCCGAGATACAAACTCTGAAAAATTGCTTCATCATTTTTCTTTAAAAAGCCAAATAAAAATGACTAACCTGTTCTTTTTCACAGAATTGAGATATTCTCCTTTGTATCTTAAATTTACTGCTGCTTCCCATTCTTACGTACTAAAGCTGATTAAAAGTCAAAGAACACTGAAAAAAAAACCAAAACAAAAAAAACCAAAACAAACAAAAAAAAAAAGCCCCCAATATCCCCAATATCCTTGTCATGTTTAAATGTGTAGAGGCTTCTTTACTAGAAGAGTTACTTTCAATAAGAAACCTAGGGAAGGGAAAGAGAAGCGCTAAAATTCGGAACTAAATTTTTTGAGAAGATTGTATATGCAATACCGGTTTTAATGCAGAGGACACTCACACACTTGAGATTTTTGAGTCAACTGTTTAACTCTTGGAGTGGTTTCTAAATGACAGCTACATGCCCTGCTGTGTGTAAAAACTTTCATAGAGGACTATTTGCCACTGCACCTACGTAGTTAGACCATATCACTTAGAAGTTCTAATGGTCAATCCTTAAAATACTAGATTTGCATTAGAGAAGACATAATTTTTGTACTCATTTTGATGCATAACGTGTTAATAAAGTTCAACTTTTTCAGAATAAAATAGGTTGTTTATAATTCCAATCAAGGAGCATTCAGAAGATGCTTAATTTTGGTTAATCTACCTGATTTGTATTTTTAATAATGTGAGAAATTCTTGTTTTCTACAAGGGAGTGATGCATAAACGGGACTTTTAAGTATAGGATGTATATAAACTAAGGTCTCGAAGCCAATTCAAGCTCCAGGGAGAGCAGGGTTGGACTTCTGGTTTTATCTTTAACTTATTGGGATGACATTAAAATGTAGAGACCTCTGTAGTTTTGCTGAATTTTGCCATATAAACTTTCTTTTCCATTCTCGATGCCTAAATACCACAGTTTGTGCAGTGTGTGCTGCTAGAGATTAAGTGGGTGGAAGTATAAGAACATTTTTCGTTATTTTACTTGTACATCGTGCTTTATATTGAACTTTGGTTCTAAAAATGGCTCCGAATTAATTTCATATGCATTTATGCCACAAGTGAAAGTGTCTTAAGCTAAATGGGAACAAGATACTCATTTTCTCATGTGGAGCTTATCAGGGACAGCTGTTTTTTTTTTTTAACTACTAGAATATATGCTTTCAAAACAAAGACTCATAGAACGGTTTGGGTTGAAAGGGACCTGTAAAGGCCATCTAGTTCAACCCCCCTGCAATGAGCAGGGACATCTTCAACTCGATCAGGTTGCCCAAGGCCACGTCCAACCTGACCTGGAATGTTTCCAGGGGTGGGGCATCTACCACCTCTCTGGGCAACCTGGGCCAGTGCTTCACCACCCTCAAAATGAAAAATTTCTTCCTTATATCTAATCTAAATCTACCCTCTTTTAGTTTAAACCCATTCCGCCTTGTCCTATTGCTATGGATCCTACTAAAAAGTTTGTCCCCAGCTCTTCTGCAGGCCCCTTTTAGGTACTGGAAGGCCACAATAAAGACTCCCTGAAGCCTTCTCTTCTCCAGGCTGAACAACCCCAACTCGCTCAGCCTGTCCTCACAGCAGAGGTGCTCCAGCCCTCTGATCGTCTTTGTGGCCCTCCTCTGGACCTGCTCCAGCAGGTCTATGTCCTTCTTATGTTGGGGGCTCCAGAGCTGGATGCAGTACTCCAGGTGGGGTATCACAAGAGTGGAGTAGAGGGGCAGAATCACCTCCCTTGTTCTGCTGGCCACACTTCTTCTGAAGCAACCCAGGATACAGTTGGCTTTCTGGGCTGTGATCGTGCATTGCCGGCTCGTGTTGAGCTTCTCATCAATCAGCACACCCAGGTCCTTCTCCTCAGGGCTACTCTCCAGCCATTCCCTGCCCAGCCTGTATTTGTGCTTGGGATTGCCCCAACCCATATGTAGGATCTACCAGCTCTGTTCTACTACCTTGTCCCTGAGGGTGGTTTCCCAGGGGGTCCTATTGACTAACTCCTTGAAGAGCTGGAAGCTTGCTTTCCTAAAATTCTGGTTCCTGACTTTACTCTTTGCCTGACCAATATCTCTCAGGACTGCAAACTTGACCAGTGCATGATCACTGCAGCCCAGGCTGCCTCCAATCTTGATGTCACCAATTAGCTCACTTCCATTCGTGACCATCAAGTCCAGTATCGCATCCCCTCTGGTAGGGCTGTCTATTATCTCGCTTAAGAAGTTATCCTTGATGCACTCCAGGAGTCTCCTGGATTGCCTACAGCTCGCTGTGCTACTTTTCCAGCAGATTTGGGGTGGTTGAAATCCCCCAGTCCAAAATTTAAATTCTAATGAGGAGGCATATGTCCCCCTAAGCCCAAACTATTCTGATACACTTAATAGAAGTGCTTTTTAAAGCAAGGTCACTTAAATGAAGGAACCGATTATCGAAAGGTGTCTTCCTCCCTCCGCTCTTGTGGCAGGATGTAGCAGTGTTGTAGGGTCTTGCCAGGCTTGTGCTATTTTTGTCTCAGTTTGAACAAAAACTCGGAAGCTTCACCCACTTGTGAGACATTCCAGCTCTTGGGTGCTGTCCACAGCGATGCTGATGCTCAGGAATATACCAGCTGGCTGCACGACTGGAACGAAGAGCTGCTTTGACATAACCATCACCGATTTCCCTTCTTGAAGATTGCCCCTGTAACCACAAGGGCTAGTTATTTTCTAATGAACAATTTAAAATTAAAAAAAAAAAAAAAGAGAGTAAACAGAACACATTTTAGTACGGTCCTAATCACAAATCGGTGTTCCTCACAGCTGAAGATTACTGTGCAGTGAATTCATGTGCAGGGATTTAGTATTGTAATTTCTGTAATAAAGTTTTATGTCCTCCCATAAAGACTGATTAACGAAGCCCCTGCAGTACTAAGCCGTGTCATCAGACACATGTGCACGCATAGACTTGCCCAGCTGTACAGGAAATATTGGTGCGTCACTACCGCCATTGTGTTTTTCCTTTTTCTGAAGCTCGTGGTCCCTGCTGCGTATACCTGAGTGTTAGAAAGCGAGAATTACTAGGCTTTTGAATTTTTTGGTGATGTTGTGTGATGTAGGTTTTTTTTTTTAACTGGATCCTGTCAATTTGTTTCCAGAAACAAAAACACTTTGGCATTTACATTGTTAGGAACAGACATTTTGGGACTTTCTAGATTGCCATGTTTAAAAGACACTGAAAGCAAAGAGAATATAATTTTTATGACAAATTTGTATTTATTTTGTGCGGTGTAGTATTGGTCTTGAAATTGTTTTTTAATCCACTCACAAAATTAAGGTTCAGAGCTTTGTCCACACTTAGAAATCATGGAGTGTTCCAGTTGGTTCCTTTCAGACAAAACGAAATTTTCACCTGCTGTAGGTGACCCTGCTCTGGCAGGGGAGTTGGACTAGATGATCTGCAGAGGTCCCTTCCAACCCTGACCATTCTGTGATTCTGTGAAATGGAGAATTCCTTTAATTGCAGTAAAGGAACTCTTTCACTCCTATTTGTCTCCTCAGAAGTAAAGGAAGAGTTCTCCCTCCCAAGGAAAGAAGGAAAGAGAAAATGGAAGCAAGTGCCAGTAAGGCAAAATCAGAGATAGTGTCTGTGGTGGTCTTAGTCTGAGAAGACAGGAAAGGGAGGAGCAAATCCTCTGAGTTTAACAAAGACAGAGGTTTGAAGGACCCTGTTTTGCCAGAGTTTCCAGAGGACAAACCTTATTTGTGGACAGTAAACAGAAGAAGGGATGATCCAGTGAACTGGGTTCACTAAATAGTGTCCACAAGGGTCCAGAAATGTTCACAAGCATCTCTCTCCTTTTTTGTTTGTTTTCCAGGAGGTGGCTTTTTGCTTGGTGATTAAATTTGTTAGATGCACCCATCTGAATGCGGTTTTGAAGAGCTGCCATGGGTTACAACAAGGGTTATTGTAAGACTGCCTTGATCTCTAAGGGCTGAGTAAGTTCAGCCTCCCTTTGCTTAGATCTGGTGTCAGGACCAGGTAATTCTTCACTTCTTTGAACAGAGCCTGTTCTTCACTCTGAGCTGTAAATGCATGGAGTAGGGATTATTGTGGTGTTCTGTGTTTTAAGGAATTTGCACTGTCAGGGTTAGTTGCAGATAGGAATATTTCACAAAGGTGTGTTCGAGGGGGTTCACAAGACAGCATTTTTGTAGGTGTGGAAAGACACCAGGCAAGTCGTACAGGTGGTATTATCCAGGGAAAGAGGATTCACCCAGTTCTCTAATTTGGAGAACATTTTTGTGAAGGCCTGAAAGCTTGATGGATATTCTGAAAATAAACTGTCCATCTCTGACAACTAAACGTTCATAACAAACATTACATAGGACAGAGCCTGATCTCAGAGGCTTCTGGAGACATGACGATCAGTCTTCATATTTTTTGTAGAATAGGAAAACTTCACAGAGTGTAAGAATCCAAACTCTTTGTGATTATGAGTAAAAAAAAATAAATCAAAAACATGGAAGTGAATTGGGTGAGAATATCCCACTTACAAATGATTTACTAATTCTCAAGGATTATAGAGTAATTTAGGTGTGGAAATAGCCCTGAAAATAGTATTTCCCAAAGTCAGCATGGTATGTGAAAATTATATTGTCTGCTACTTGAAGGTTTGCCAATGTATGGTGTTCTTATGACTTCTGTCACAGCGATATAACAAAATATTAAGCAAAAGGAAGTATTCTGAGTACTGTTTTATCACTTTGGGGTTTTAGTACATTTAGTACACACAGATCTACTCAATTGACTGGTAAATATGGGAATGCAGGGAAACTTGCTCCTAAATTATTCTCGATGTTACAAGAACACATTAACATTTTATAAGGATTTTAAGTACTTTGTAGGAATAGTTTAAATTGCACCCTCGGTAACTTTAATCCTGAGATGTTTTTTTTGGTAGTTAAACTGCCATCAGCTAGCAATACTTAAAGTTGGCAGGGGGACGACAAGTAATATGTCTTTTTACTGTAAAATGGAATAAAACTTCATTTCTTCAAGACACCTAAGAATCGATATTTGACCATACTATAAACTGATTTTTCTGAACTAAAAATAGAGTGTAGTTTTACTGAACTATTTTAAATAAAAAAAGGTATGAATGGTAGACCTTGCCTGTTTCTTTTAAAATAAGATACTAAAAAATGGCAAAAACCCCTTCCCTCCCCCTCAAAAGAAGACAGCTTTATGCCCAAACTGAAACTCTATATTTATTTTCTAGTAACTCATGATGTGATAACATACACAAGCAGCCCATCTGTATATCGTCGTCTGTTTACTGCCACTGTCCTGAGCACAGCCGCTGTTTGGAGTCACTCCTTCTGAACATCTGTCAAAAATGAACTCATTACCCTTGGAAACCTTCATTAAAACTCTCTCTTTGTGTCAGATCTGATAAAGTTGGGTTTTTTATCAGGGTTAGGTGCTGTTCCGAGACAACTGCCTGTCAGACTGAGCGGCATGCGGTTTGACTCTCGTATTTATATGGCTGTTGTCTCTCTAATGCCCTATTATAAAGACAGTGGGCGAAGGACCTTTTTGCTTGTTTATTTATATTTTTTTCTCTTCTGCAGGAATTCCAACAGTGATGTTAAATCTCTTACTAGTAAATATATTTACATCTATGTTTAGCTCTGGCTTCCTCCCGTTAGAAAACTTAGTGAAAACTAAGTTAAGAAGTTGCGAGGAATCTTTTTCACGTATGCTCTCTATGTTATTATTATATGCTTCTTGATCAACTAAATTGAATGGTCTCCTGTAGGGTTTTCATGCAGCACAAATTTCCCAGATTTCTAAATTTTTTGGTCCTTTCTGAACGTTTTTGAGTTTTTGCTACTGCACTTAAAAGTTCCTATTTTTAAGCAGTGAATTCAGGAAACAGAAACTTTATTCAGCCATTTCAAATGATTAATAGCAGACAACCAATATTTTAATAATCTTGGGTTGTGTTTCATGGTAAGAGTAAAGTTTTAGATGTACATTTTCAGCTTTATTTTTATAAGAGTAGAACAACCTATTGCATGTTGAACAGATCATAATTAATTTTCATGCAAATCTTAAACTTTTTTCTATTTATTTTGACTGCTTAGAGTGTAAGGTTAAGGTATTGTACCATAAAGACTGTATATATAGTAGTGGTAAGAAAAATCAAGATCTAGTGAATCACAGAATCACAGAATGGTCAGGGTTGGAAGGGACCTCTGGAGATCATCTAGTCCAACCCCCTGCCAGAGCAGGGTCACCTACAGCAAGTTGCACAGGACGGTGTCCTGGCGGGTTTTGAATGTCTCCAAAGTCAGAGACTCCACCACCTCTCTGGGCAGCCTGTGCCAGTGCTCTGCCACCCTCAAAGTAAAGAAGTCCCTCCTCATGTTTAGCTGGAACTTCCTATATTCAAGTTTGTGCCCGTTACTTCCTGTCCTATCACTGGGCACCACTGAAAGATGACTGCTCCCATCCAGAGAAGGTAAGGCTATGTTGATAAGAAGGTTGACTTAGTACTACTTCAGCTGATGAAGCAGCAGTTACTGTGGGATGCACAATGAAGTCTGCAATACCTTGTTAAAATAGCCCCTTTTGATGTAGAAGCATTTTAATTAAACCTCATGACTCTTTTTTTTTTATAAATACCTTTTTTATTTCACAAGCAGACAAGCACATTCTGTGCATTTCTGAACACTTGTATAAAGTTAGGAGAAGTTTTATGCTTTTTGGCTCAGGGAGAGAAAAGTTTCTTCCTGTAAATAATCTGTAGGCTAAGATTTGAATCTGTCCAATGTACAGGCTACGTCCATACTGATAAATACACTTGCTCCAGGGAGGGATTCCTTCTCCCCAACTCTTTTCCCACCACTCCCCAAAAGATTGCACCCACAGTGCTCAGGGTGTTCCCTCTGGACTGGCTGGATCAGCACTTGACTTTGAATCTCCTCCATCACCTGTATAGTGTACCTGTCATACGACAAATACACGAGTGTATTACTCGTGGTGGTAGGGGAGCATTTTGGTGCCTGAGGGTGCAATGAGAGCATTGCTTGGGTGGTGTTAGAGGACTCCAGGGCAGGAGGAGCCTGCTTGGTGGGCTAGTAGAAGGTGTTCCTCAAACAAAATGGTCTTAAAACCCAGGGATGACTGTTTTGGAAGGTGCCAATTCTGCACACTCCAAAAGAAAGCTCAGGGATGGATACAATTGTCTAAGAAGTTATTTAATGGCATGGAGTTGCTCATTCAGTTCCTACTTTAGCTCTAGTCTGTTTCTTGCCCTCCTACTAACGGTGTCATTCAACCTGCCTGTCTTGCCACCAGTGTACCCTAGTTAGATATGTCCATGGTTGTAGCCATCATCACACCTCAATGTGGAGGGACTGGGGAAGACACTCAGCTGCTTGCTGTTGCTCTCTGATACACCTCGGTAAACGAGGGCAATGCCTTCCGCAGACTCCACAGCTGTGTTACAGCTCTCCCCAGGGCTACTGATGCTGCTGCTTTCCTCCAGGAATAGAGGAACAGGAGAATCTCTAAGGCACTATGTCTATTTTGTGGAAGGTGACTAAGGAAGGTTGTCCCAGGATCTGTATGGGCTTGTAGATTGCAGAAAGAAAAGTTGAATTTCTACAGTTCCAAACTGATTGCTGGGGGAAGGAAGTGTGTGTCAGAGGGGCTAAGAAGTGGGTGGGAGAGACAGACAAGATAGGACAGGAAGGGCTACAGACCTTTGTTGCCAGGCTGGTAGCTTTTAGGGAGGCATCAGCTCAGAGAAGATATGGTGATATCTAAGGCCTTTCCCAAAGCCATAGACGGCAGGCTTCAGTTTGCCCTTATGGACAAAAGATTACTATCTGGGCTTCCCCAGGGATAGGGAGGAGCAGCTTTCCTTGCCTCTCAGGAGTCAGGGAGAGGTGTGAAACACATATTTCTGAGTGACGGTGGGCGTGTGGATGTTTACACTGATACGCTCTGACCTTTCACTGACAGCTTCGGTACCAAAGGTCTTGCAGACATGGCCTGCATGAGAGGGAACCGCAAGGTACATGAAGGTTCTGCTGGTCCTTGGACAGATTTCCTCCAGTGCGTCCAGATGGGATATTGGAAAATCCCGGAGTACCAAACTTCCCTGAATTTTTGTTTGAGCTGCAGCATTTCTGCTAGAAAAACAGGTAAGTGAGGTCACACCAAACTAATGGCTTCCAATGCCTCGCACTCAGCAATAGCTCACATCTATTAATTAGATTTGATGGTTGTTTTTACTGCAGAACAGCAGTGCTGACTTGAGAGCATTTAATCAACCTGTAGTTGTTGTGACTGAAGGCCAGGTTCTGACTCCGTTTAATTCCACTACATCTGGGTGACTTCACTGATTTCTAATGTATTTTCTTCTGGCTGCCATTAATGTGAATGTGATTACAATCAGGCTTCAGTTATGGTTCAGAATATATCTGGAGATACTAATTATGAGCAAATGTAAACAGTCATGTAAAGCATGTGAAGTGTACACAATACATAAGCGGGTTTAGTCATAAACAAGTTTGCAAAATTGACAGCTGAGATGTGACAGGGATGACTAATTTATTAGCATAGCTTCCCTGTACGAACATGAAAACTCAACTCGTGTATATTTATTAGATGTTTAAGCAATGGTGCCTGTGTTACAAAAATAAAACCCAAAAGACCAGAACCCTTGACGTGATATACTAATGAAAGCAGACTGAGCAGATGGTTTTTAGGGACTGCACTTCACATATTATGCAACTGTGCTGTTCTTTCAGAGTAAGAGAAGTGAGGCAGAAAGAAATACAGCTAAACCTATAAAGCTTAATTTTTCACTCACTGTTAAAATAAAACAGAAAATGACCTGAAGAGTGCTTCAAAAATAAGGGAAATACTCAGGTGTGCAAGCTGCAAAACTTATTTTCTTTTACCTTCCAATTTAAGAAATTATCTAATTAGAGCACTGGAGATAAAAACTTGTTGAGTGTGTTTAATTTGTATCAGGGAGGGAAAAAAAAAATCATTCTTGGATCAAGAAAAACCTGGTAGCACGGCCAAGATATACATGGCAACATACAGTTACTTGGTTTTGAGGTATTACAAAATGAAAGCTGAAGATACTAGCTTAAACTGAAGAAATAATAAAAAAAGGAAATTCAAACAGCTTATACCAATTAAGGAGTTTAACTCCAGTTAAACTCCATCTCTAGATGGAGTTTAGAGAAATGACATCATCTCTTAAATAGAATTCCTGTAGACAGTCCAATCCAGTGTTGTTATCATTACATTTTAGTAGCTGGAGTATTCAAAAGATGGGCAATATTTGTGATTTTAGGAAAATTGTAGAATTGTAAATTTTCCTTAAAACATTTTGTGGTTTCTATATTAGCTTCAAAATTCATCTGTAAGTGAGATGGAGGGTGTTTGGTTAAAATTTCCACAAATACCGTGGAACCGTGCAGTGCATGTGTTTTCCTCCTTGTAAGGAGCAAAGAATGAGTAGGGGATGATAGGACTTTTTTGCCAGTCAAGCAATATTACTCTGAAAAAGGATTTATTTACAACTTTCCTGGTTTTAAGGATTTTTTGCTGTTGTCAATATTTACTCTGTCAAAGAATGAATTATCAGGCTGTGGTAATTGTTGAAGTTGCAATATAATATGCAAAGATTAATGAGTAAATCAGTGCTATCAACACTGCACAAGCTAGATTGATACCTTTAGTGTTTTTTTCTACCTTTTTTCAAAAGTAGGCATGTATGTGCTCCTTAAAGTCTTGTTTAGATGGTCACGGTAGTCCCATCAGTCTCCTTCTGCAGAGAGGAGAGTCCGGATGCTTCTGAAGGCATGGAGAAGCTGTGGGCAGACAGGCTTTGAAGAATTTAGCTGTAGATTATTTTCCATATATAAGCATGCTTATCCCTAAAGGGCCAGGAGAGGAAATGATGCTCATATCTCAGTTACTGCTGCTCAAAGCCCAACACCCTGACTTCAAATGTTGGTAAAAGTGGGTTTGGGGTTGCCTGTGAGCTGAGGACACTGAAAGGTGCCACCTTCAATCCCCCCAAATGGGAAATTCTTTATTTAATTACTACCTTATGTAAAAAATATGGTTAAAAGAATAGGGATACTGAGTGTTACACTTTCAGACTGCCTGAATTCTGTGGTAATTTTGTACAAGAAGCAGCAGTGGACTTTGATGGTTGTCTATCAAATACATGCAACAATGTTTTTAAAATCAGACTTTATAAGTAATAGGGGTATTTTTTTTTGCCCCAAAATTAGAAACAAACTACCTTTTAAAACATTTTTAGTAATGAAGCAATGAGTTCTGAACAAACTTACATTTGCCTTACCCATTGAGCTTGCTAGGTAGATGAAGGTGTATCATATTCTATTTAGGCTTATTGGAGGGGAAAAAAAAAAAAAAAAAAAAAGCACCAGAGGTAAATAGTCTGAAACATGATGCATTTTAGTAGCACAAATAAAGTGTATGTGGAGACAGAATGTGGGTAATTGGGCGTGCATGTAAAATATATATACATGTATGTGTTACTTAATTGGAGGAACTAAAATTACTTAGGTATGTAATGGTGGTGGTTCTTACCTTCCTAGGAGGGAACTTAAGGTATGAAGTATTTAATGACATGCTAATCTTGCAGAAAACTGATGAAGATTACGAATAAAACAGTAGTCTGCTGATGCCAAACATATGATGCAATGTCTAATCAAATCAAAATCATACAAAACATGCAGGAACTGTCATATTTGCATAGTTTGCAGTTTGGGTATATCATGGTTGTCAAATTCCTACTGTAGAGTTAATAAATCGAACCCAGCATGACTGGTGCTGTTTTCCCTCTCTGCTGTGCTATCCTATAAATAGCTCACTGTTCAGTAGGAGCTGTGGCAACTTTCCCAGCAGGAATAGGATAACAAAGATGTCTGTCTGCTACACCTATCTTTGTGCCTTTTTCAGTACCACTGTCTCTTCGTCATATTAAGACTATGCTATTCGTACTATGACTTTACTTTTTCTATTTGGTCCTCTTCCCCTGAATTACAGTAAAGGTGAAGAGAATGAAATCAGGGTACTGTTTGGATGTCGTACTGTATATTTATACATCATCACAAATATAAATAATATTCTACATTTTGAAAAGCTTCTGGCAAAGTTTGCTTTCTCACATGCATTTCAATTTCAGTGCAGCTGCGTGGTGTTCATTTTGTACTAGATTGAAGAAACAGCACATAGTAACATCTCTTCTTAACTTTCATTTTTTTAATATAATTTCTTGTCTCATAGAAGCCTGTATCAGAAAGCAACCCCCAATACAAAAGTCCTTAAAAGAACCAGGAAAAACACATTTGAATCTGCACAGTGTTCCAGCTGTGCTGCTGTCTCCAGACGGTCTGACATCACCTAGCAAAGGAAAAACACGCTGTACAGTTGTAATAGGATTAAACAGCATAAACCTGCAAGCTGAAATGTGATTAATACGGGGTATTTCTCAGTCCTGCAGTGATTATATTGCTACACTGAGAAAAGCAGAATCAGTTTATTAGAAGCATTTTCAGTATGTATATATTTTTTTTCTGAAGGTATTTATAATTGTTGCCTTTCACTCAGGCCTGCAGGAGATAATTTTTAAATTAACTTTCCAGTGTAATCAGCATCAGACTATACAAGCCTGAGATGGCAAGAATTATGATAAGCCTCATACTAAGCTCTGGAGAGATTTGTAAATGTGCAGTTTGCACTGCCCCATTTTTATTAGCATTTTCATTATAAAGTTGTTACTGGAAGCATAAAGTTAATGTTCTGTAACAAGAAAATAGCAATTATGCAGTCCTAAACACAGAACTCCACATTAAACATAGCAGATAAAAATAAGAAGCAGATATGGTTACTCCAGATAGATACTGTGGGGGGGGGAAAGCAGCATTTACATTAAAGCAATAACAATTTTTCTTTCTTAAGCATAAAACTAGTTTCAAAACAACATCCTATAATTTCTGAGTATTCATCTCCTTTGCATTTTCAAGTAGGACTTCCAAAAGTGCACAGCATCTGCTTGAGTTATTTTCCCTTTGATTTCAAAGGGAAAATAAAAGTGAGGTAAAAAATACGTGCCAAATAGCTTTGAAAATTCCACTTAAACCTGGGTAGTGGTGGACTGACTTTTGCCACACAGATGATCAAACTGACTGAATGGGAATAAGGGGCAGTATTATTCACAAGAAGCTGAAGGTAAATTCACTTTAAGCAACAAATGTTTGGGTTTTGTTCTTTTTTTAATACAGTGCTTTGAACTCCTCTGTGAAGGAATCCATGTTTTTATTCAGCAATTTTTAAAATTAAATTATATACCTTATATACCCTAAATTATATACTCAAAATACTTTGAGAATGCTCTCCTTCATGCCCTCTTCCAAAATCTATCTTAAATGGACACTGTTGAATACCTCCACAGCTGTAAATATGGCTAGAGTTTTCCCTTAGTGGAAAAACAGTTTACAAAACCCAGGAAGAAATACGTAATTACTTAACAAATTTTAGTATTTGCTCTCATTAAACAATGGTGCTTTTATTTTAAAAATAATGAAACATGCTCCCTATGTGGTAATACATGTTCCCCCAGGTCTCTGAGTTGGAGGTGAAGGTGATGAACTCAGCCTGTGTCTACAGGGTAAAATGGAAACTGATAGCTGCACTGATCAGCTTAAAACCTGTTTAACTGACTAGAATTAAAGAAGAGATGTTACGGATCAATGCATGGTGGCACAACTGTTCCCACTCTCTCCTGTCTGCTCAGTTGCTTCAGTGCAGTTGTCTGTGGGCTGGTTGAGAGAACTAATCCAGGTTACAAATAACTCTTTTTAAACAAGTTTTGCAAATTGAATATAGAGCACTGCCACTGCTTGTTGGGGTATTTGCAGCCTAATGAGGTTCACTGCTCATTTTCACTGTGTAGCTACTGAAACGGGTGTCACGGTGTGACTGCCTGGGCCAAGCTCTGCCTAAACTTCTGTAATGTCTACAATATTATGTCCTCAAAATGACCCAAGGGAAGACTAGAAATATGAATTGCAGTAACAGGTGGGGAATGCAAAATAGTAAAATTTATGGCACGGTACTACTGACAGACTGGGAAATATTTTTGTAAATATTTGTATTTTCGGTTTCAAGCATTCAGTGTTGGGGAGAAGTAAACTTTTGCTCTAGTAATTGAACTAGTTGAAAAGTATAAAGGGGAGTATAAAACTAGTGCTGTTCATAAGACTTTCTTTCTGAATTATCTGATCTAGTTCACAGCTGTCCCATGCTGCAATGCCCTTCGTCATGAAAGAAGTGGGAAAATTACCATGTGAGTTTGTAAAGTGATTTTATCTGTATTAAGAACATACCTTCCATGTTTATCAAAAACTGCTTTTTGGTCAAACTGTTTTTCTGAAAAAATATGAAATCAGAGAACAACACTGAGTTCAGTGAGAATTTTATACTTCCCCAAAAAATTGTTTGCAAGCAAGTGCAGTAAACTTGCATGCAGTAAAGTGCACATGTACCACAGGATTCCTTGTATTAGTCAAGAAATGCAACAGAAATTTTGGCTTGGTTTCTTCAGCAAGCAAACAAAGTTGATTTGAAGATTTTTTTTTTACAATATTTCTTACCATATTTTGTTTGTTACATCTCTGAGTTCTACACTCCTGTTAGAATGCTGAATGCTTTATGCATTCTACTTCATAAAATGCTAAAGGATATTTTGTCTTAAAAATACTGGTATTAAAATAAAAATCAGTGAGGTTGAAAAGTCAAGCACTGGAAACTCATTAAGTGTCAAAGTCAAGACTGTCAGCATTCTTTTGTTTTTATCCTCTTGCTGATATTGTTTGTTAAAGATCCTTAGTTCTGTGATCACATAATTTACTATTTTCTCTCAGAGGACTACTCCTTCATTTAAGCAATTAAATAGCACTTGGTTTGGGTCCTATGTAGAGCTTTGCATCCTCCCTCTGGCTTAATTAATTTTCTTCTGGGTGCTTATGGGGCATTTTTATTGATTTGCTTCTTCAACAGAAATGGCTTTTCACAAAATGCTTGTGGGGAAAAAAGGGAAAGTGATGCATTGAAGGTTAGGGTAAAAAGTTTCACTAACTTTTTATATGTTCAATTTAAGACATCTAGGATGAGGGTTTAGGGAAGCAATTATCACACGTAAGCACAGATGCTAAAATTTTCAGCTACAGGAATACATGATACTTTTCAAAGCACACTGCAAGATAGCACAGTGAGCAACCAGAGAAGGAGGAAGACACAATTAACAAACACTGTTTCTGTATCATAAAGGAACTCTTTGAGAAAAGTGTTATCCTCCTGAAAGAGCTATCCCTAATTTCCCTTCATAAAACCTCATTTACTTTTCAGTATTATTCCAGCTTCAGTAACAAATGAGAGTCTTGTTTTACAGACAACCCCCTTTGCTATGTAGCCCTAACTCATATCTAGGTCAGGTCCATCAACAATGCTAAATGAGTCAGAGATCCTGCACAAATGCAGTATATGACTGTGATGTTAAAGATTCCCAGAAATAGCTCACGCAAAACCAAATGGAAATGAAAGCTGTACAAGGCAGTACTAATTCTAAGTTTTTATTGATTTTACTACTTCAATTCTGTGGGATCACTCTTACTGAACAGCTAAGCAAAGTGTACCCTGGTTTCACACCTGTGAAAACATATTTTCAGTAAAGTGCTCTTCCTATTGTTTGTGAATAAAGCCAAACGACATCACTGGGAAAAGGGGTTGGTATCTGCTGTGCCCTCAGTAAGGGCATCTACACTGTCTTCATGGATTTCATCTCCAGGAGCAGGCTGAAGCCCTATGCAATACTTAACTTGCTCTGTAACTGAACTTTGCATTCTCTAGCACTCTGTAGGGCTTTTCATTACACTTATATGAGAGTTAGTTAAGGGGAACTCAACCAATACTGGCTAGACATGGAGGCTAGAACAAGGAACTACTCAGTGGACTGAAGAGAGGGAATGGGTAGCTGTATTTGATGAACAATTGTGCATGCAGGAGTGTATCTCCGAGAGGCTAGACAGAAGCTGGGGTGAAAGAGTAACTGCAGAAAGTACCTGGAAAGAGCCTTTGAGGAAAATAGGAAAGATATAGCTGCAAGTGAAAACTGGGACTGGGAGCTGAAAGGTCGCAGAAGAGGTCAAACAAGGAGATATGCAGGGGAGACAGGGAATGCACAGGTAGGGAGTGGACCTTAAATTTAGTCAATAAAGAAACCAGGACAGAATGCGATGAATAAACAGACCAGGATCAGATTCCCTCCTGAGGTGAGGAAAGGAATGAGTGTATAGAGACCAGGAGCCTGACTCAAGATTCATAAATATTCTGCTATTTTCAGAAGATACCACTGAAACTCCTTTGTATCTTGGATCTTCTGTTGTTTTCTACTTTCAGAGGGCACTTAAAATTGATGCTAGTTATCCTGTTGGCTGGATCAGCTGTCCTGTGTGGTGCATCTGAACTCACGCTGGTGATGAGTTATGTGGGTTTTAATATGGCGGAATTTCTGGAAGAACTTGAGAGTATTTTTGTTTAAGCTGTGGAAATTGTGATTCAGAGATGCAAAGATCTTGCTTTGATCTGGCTCTGTGATCTGGCCAGGCACCCCAGCAGTGATAGCCTTTCTCTCCTGACTTCTGATGGACAGAGCTCCCCAAACATTTTGACTAGGCCAGACACCAAAGCTCAGAGATTTCCAGATGTGTCATATTGATGCTCAAACAGTGGTTTTAACTGTGTGAAAGATTTGGGACAAGCACTTTTCTTGGTAGGAGAATCCACCCTACTTGCTGCAGTGAGGCCCAGTGACTCAAGGACCAGAGAATGTTCTTTTGATGCCAAGGGAAGGGTGAATATTACTCATGTCCTAAAAAGAGCACAATCCCTTCCTTTCACAGGCAGTGAGTGCCTAAGCATGCATGTGCTTTCATCTTTATTGGTCCTAGTAGAAAACATTCTCCAGAAGATGGTAGATGCAGTAGCGAGCAGGGATGGGAAGAGGGCCAAAAAGGGGCACTAGGAGTCCAGAAGGTGAAGAGAGTAAGTCAAGGCAGCAAGCTAAAGACAAAGGCAGACTCCTAAATGTTGCTTCTCATTAGGTCAAAATATCCATGCATGGCTCTGCTATATGTTGCTCTGTCATTCAGGTCAGAGGAGACAAATTAAGTAAATTAGCAGAGGACTGTGACCACAGCCTCTGGAAAGGTCTGTTCTCCCTTCCCTTCTGCCTTGTATTTGGGTCCCTGACATAAATTCTAAAGAACATGTTTCTGTATTAGCTGTCTCACGCAAGTAATTCTGAGCAAGAGGAATATTGGTGGGGTGAACATTGGTAGACTTCAGCTGCTCAAAGTCTTTCTGCTGGGGCCCAGGACTCAGTCTGGTTCTGGCCAAGCTCTCCTTGGCAGTAACCTTTCTCTGTCCTTTCAATCTGCACCTGTAGCAACACTCAGCAGAAGACTGTTTAATGCTGTGAGTAGTGTAACAGAAGGTGACACCAGCTAGGAGAGGTGACTTTATTTCACACACAAATGAGTTCACTTCCTCACACTCGCCCTGTCATACATGTAAGCACCAAGGATGTTTGTTCAGATAGTCCAGTCAGATTACTTGTGGTGACATGAAGGACAAGGGACACAGGCCACTGAGTCCCCATCATGTCTCCCAGTTGTTCCTTGATTGGCAAGCTTGGTGTTTGGATGTGTCTTGTGCTGTTTAGGAGCAGACAGTAATTTTCATCTTTTGCACGTTCATCTTGCCCCACCCGGTGAGTCACTGCCAACACTGCTGATTTACTGTTCAGTGTCTTCTCTGCGTGCTGTCTGCCCTTGGCTTTCCTCATCCGGGTGTCTTGATGAGGCATGCCATGGTATCACTGACCTTCTGAGCACATGCCCTTCTTCAGCTCCTTCTGCTCCCAACACTCAGACTTCCATTCGTAATGATCTTAACGTTTCTGTTACAAATCTCTGCACTTGCACCCTGCTAGATCCTTGACTGTGATTTCCCACAGGTTCCGGTGAGTTAAACAACAGGGTCCTGCCTTCCTTTGGCCTGCAGGGCTGTAGTTCGTTTGCTGTCATCTTTTATATCTGATCTAAGGGCATTTGCTTCAATGAGCCCTTATACGCAATGGATTCTTCTGTCCAGCCCAAAAGACTCTTACAAAAATAAAGGAAGGGGTAAAACTGTGAGGCTGGGTGTTAGGCTAAAGGTCCTGATTTTTTCAGCATCCAGCAGAGAAGGCTAGAAAATAAAAATGCAAATAAAAAAGAGAGGAAAACTGCCAACTGGAATAGAGTAGAAATGGTCAGAAAATGCCCAAGCGATAGCAGAGATGGCTCAGTCCTAGAGCTGCGGTGATCAGTTTTGGAGGTCTGGAGTCAATATTTATGATGTGGATCATCATATAGATGTTTTCTAGGTTAAAAGTTGCTTTGTCAGACTAAGAAATATATAGATTTTGTGGCCTTCTGACTGTGGCTGAATTTCACTTGTCACAAGAAGATATAAGCAGCGATGTTTAAAAAAAATATTTTTATAAGCTATTTCTCAGTTAATGCGTACACCTTATTTCTCTTACAACAGGAAGTTATTTAGGTTTATTACTGTAACTAATATTGAAATGAATTCTTGTTTTCACAGTTTTTATTCTTTATACTTAATTATCTGCAGTATGACAAAAAAAAATTAATATAATACTGTTAATGTTTAGGAAGGATAATGAGATTCCTACACAGTCAATTGTACTGAAATTAACTGCAGTAGCAGGCATTATGGAATTCAACACTAAACTCATTAATACTGAATGCATACAATATTTATGATGACGCAAGAGTGAAAGTTATAAAACTGGTATTCAGTGGTTGTTAAGTGTAGAAACAAAACAGCAAAACCTGAGGCAGAAGTGGGTGTCTGTGAGTGTTCCTGCGGCACTAGTTGTGCTCTTCTGTGGAAGTACCTGTCTGGAAGCTCCTATGGAGGAAAAAAAAAAAAAAACAAAAACTTAAAGAAATAATTTAGTACCCCAATTTATAACTTAGGAGCTGAATAAAAAAATTAGGGTGATTCACCACACTGTTGATACACGCTGATATGTGGCTCGCTGGAGCAAATGTAAACTTCTGAAGTGCACTCAGATAAAAATAAACTTATAAAACAGTCGTGGTCTCAGGCATGAGGCTAAATATCCATCTGAAACACATTTCAAATGTTTATGGACTTGTTAATGCGGTGAAAACTGTATTTTCATCCAAACTTGTCGAATTACCTTGTAGTAAATATGCAGGCTAATCAAGACATAGGTTTGTAATCACTTGTGGTAAATTAAACCGGTCTCGGTACCGACGGGCATGTCATATGACCCGCGCAAACGCCGTCCTCCTCAGGGTCCTGGGGCAGGGAGACTTCGCCCCAGCAGGCAGAGCCTCCGGCCAACCGCGGACGTGCCCGGTGACCGGGGGAGGCTGCCCCTTGTCCCCACGTATTCCTGGCTCTCCCACCGGGTCCCCGGCCCCCGCCGGCCGCCCCTCAGGAGACCCGGAAGCGCCGGCACGCGCCTGAGGAGGATGCGCCGCCGCAGCTGCGCAGGCGCCGCCACCCCTCCGCCCTCGCGCCGCGCCGCGCCCCGCCCCGCCCTCGCCGCCGCTGAGGGAGAAGCCGCCATGTCGGACGCGGCAGATTCGCCATAACCCGCCGCCCGGCCAGTCTCAACCCCGCCACCCCCACCGATTAAAATTATATATTTATTTTTTTTTTAACTAAAGGGGGACGCCCGCGGGAGCGACAGTGATTTTGGGTTTTCCCTTCCTCCCTCCTCCTCCTTCCCTTTTTTTCTTTCCTCTCAGACCGGGCCGCGCCGCTTAGCTTTCGGTCAGCTCCCCCGCCGCCCCTCGCCCCGTCCCCGCCGCGGTGATGGAGGCTGCGGCTGCAGGTGAGCGGGGCAGCGCGGGGCCAGCCGCAAGCGGCAGGCCCGGGAGGGCGGGGGAGCGCGGACGGATCCTCTTACAGCAGGGCCGGAGCTCGCTGTGGGGGGGGGGAAGTAGTTCCGGCGGGGGGTTGTTGTTACGCTCCATCCGCACGAGAAGTAGTTCCATCAGCGGCGGGCTGGTGGCACTTCCCCTCACCTCGGCGGTCATTGCCGCTCCCTGGCGGCGAAGGGGTGGGGGGGACGGCACAGCGGCTACCCGGCGCCCTGGGGGGGTTGTGGAGCCGGGTCCCTCGGGGGGTGCGTCACGGAGGGGTGAGGGAGGGCCGCGGGCCGCCGTGTGCCTGTGAGGAGGCGGCGGGGCTGCCCCGGCGCCGTCTCCCAGCTGAGGAGGAGGCGGCCCTGGCCCGCCGGGCCGTGCAGGGCTCTCCGCGGTCAGGGGGTGCGGGTGGTCCTTGGGAGGGGGCTGGGGCAGGCGCCGAGGTCTCTCGGTAGCCCCGAGGTCCCCGGCTGCCTGTCGGGGGACACCTGGAGCTGCCGGGCCGCCAGCTGTTTGTGTCGACCTGATGCACATCTATATTTAAAACAGTCCTGCTTTCCTTTGACATCTTGTGTAAATAGTTTTAGCTCAAGACCCTGAGAGTTCAGCTGCAGGAAGGAGATAAGTTAAAGTTAGATGCTTCCACTGCATTGTCATCTCAGTCCTTTATGTGCCCTATGTTGGCCTGACTTTCATGGGGATGACATCGAAGTAAAATTACTCAGACGTGATAGCCATAGGAACATAGTGTACGTGCTTTCTGCATTTCACAATCCCTCTGTGTTCGTTGCAGTACAAGTTTGTGAAGTGATGTTGCAATAATTTAACACTAGTTAATTACCCTGTATGCTCAAATTTGGCATTTGGTTGTCATTCCCTGAGACAACATTTCAATGTTTAGAATCTTAAGGTATTTCTAGCTGTCCTACAAAGTATTTACAGACAATTAGTTTACAACTCAAAGAAGATTTTATGCCAAAGAGAACTGCACTGTCAGGAGAATAACTTGTATCTGAATAGCAGCATGTCTTAACAGGTGCTGTGTTACTATTGTAACAACATTCCAGGACTGTTTTATACTCCCTGATCCAACTTTAGATATTAAACTAATTCTCTTATTACTCCTATTACTACTAATAAATTCATATTTATTCAAGCACATTTATTTTAATAAAAAGTGTTCTGAGGGTATTTGAACCCAGAACTGTCACCAGTGTCTGGTGTGTTTGATACTGCAACTGCTGAACTGTATCTGACTTCAGATACATTTATGTTACGTGTGCTTTCAAAAATCAGGTTTGGAGCATTTCAGTCAGGGCATCCTGAAGTCGGTGGCTGATCACGTTGTTTGTGCTTATTCTTTTGAGAGGTTCTGAGTGTTTTCAGTATCTCTGATAGTGTGGCTTATGGTAGGATATTATTGTACGATAGTGTATTTCATTGGTAACTTCAGCAGTGTTGTATTTAACCACATGAGGGCGATCTTAGAACATTAAAAAAGACAAGGTCTTACTAAAAGCACATCTATTATGGCTTTTTTTTAATGATGGAAAAGGTACCTTGTTTATATGTTTGATAAACTGATTATTCTAAACTGCTGCAAATAATTTCATTTCCTAGTAATTAGAGTATCCTTTTTAATCTAGTTCTGAATTTTGTGTATTTTAACCAAGATAAGCATGTGTAAGCAGTTGTTGCCTTTTGAAGAACTTCATTTAACTTTTTCCAGGAACGTTTGTGAAGCTGATGTGTGTAAAAGAAAAAAATGCTTTCATTAGTTAAACTTCAGTAGTTTTAAACTCAAGTTTCTTTTGACAAATCTACTAACAGACTAGTTAAATAAAATGTGTTTGGTTGTGGTGAGAGCGTGAGGACATGCTTTGGACGAAGAAGTGTGATAAGAGCCTTGTGCCTTTTCCTGTTGGGGCGG